>NC_086444.1:663691102-664009852 GCF_028390025.1 Pseudophryne corroboree | reverse complement strand
AGGGAGACCTTGGTAAAGCAGCCTTCAGGAGCCTGCGCAGGGGAAACGTCTCGACATTCCAAACTGTACCCCTGGAATACTACTTGTAGGATCCAGGGGTCCTATACGGTCTCAGCGTCATGCTGAGAGCTTGTCAGAAGCGGTGGAACGCTTCTGTTCCTGGGAATGGGCTGCCTGCTGCAGTCTTCTTCCCTTTCCTCTATCCCTGGGCAGATATGACTCTTATAGGGACGAAAGGACTGAAGCTGAAAAGACGGTGTCTTTTTCTGCAGATGTGACTTAGGGTAAAAACGGTGGATTTTCCAGCAGTTGCCGTGGCCACCAGGTCCGATGGACCGACCCCAAATAACTCCTCTTCCTTTATACGGCAATACACCTTTGTGCCGTTTGGAATCTGCATCACCTGACCACTGTCGTGTCCATAAACATCTTCTGGCAGATATGGACATCGCACTTACTCTTGATGCCAGAGTGCAAATATCCCTCTGTGCATCTCGCATATATAGAAATACATCCTTTAAATGCTCTATAGTCAATAAAATACTGTCCCTGTCAAGGGTATCAATATTTTTAGTCAGGGAATCCGACCAAGCCACCCCAGCTCTGCACATCCAGGCTGAGGCGATCGCTGGTCGCAGTATAACACCAGTATGTGTGTATATACTTTTTATGATATTTTTCCAGCCTCCTGTCAGCTGGCTCCTTGAGGACGGCCCTATCTATAGACGGTACCGCCACTTGTTCTGATAAGCGTGTGAGCGCCTTATCCACCCTAAGGGGTGTTTCCCAACGCGCCCTAACTTCTGGCGGGAAAGGGTATACCGCCCATATTTTCTATCGGGGGGAACCCACGCATCATCACACACTTCATTTAATTTTTCTGATTCAGGAAAAACTACGGTAGTTTTTTCACATCCCACATAATACCCTCTTTTGTGGTACTTGTAGTATCAGAAATATGTAACACCTCCTTCATTGCCCTTAACGTGTGGCCCTAATAAGGAATACGTTTGTTTATTCACCGTCGACACTGGATTCAGTGTCCCTGTCTGTGTCTGTGTCGACCGACTAAAGTAAACGGGCGTTTTAAAACCCCTGACGGTGTTTTTGAGACGTCTGGACCGGTACTAATTGTTTGTCGGCTGTCTCATGTCGTCAACCGACCTTGGCTCGTGTTGACATTATCACGTAATTCCCTAAATAAGCCATCCATTCTGGTGTCGACTCCCTAGAGAGTGACATCACCATTACAGGCAATTGCTCCGCCTCCTCACCAACATCGTCCTCATACATGTCGACACACACGTACCGACACACAGCACACACACAGGGAATGCTCTGATAGAGGACAGGACCCACTAGCCCTTTGGAGAGACAGAGGGAGAGTTTGCCAGCACACACCAAAAACGCTATAATTATATAGGGACAACCTTATATAAGTGTTTTCCCATATAGCATCTTTTTTATAGATTTCTAACGCCAAATTAGTGCCCCCCCTCTCTGTTTTAACCCTGTTTCTGTAGTGCAGTGCAGGGGAGAGCCTGGGAGCCTTCCCTCCAGCCTTTCTGTGAGGGAAAATGGCGCTGTGTGCTGAGGAGATAGGCCCCGCCCCTTTTTCGGCGGCCTCGTCTCCCGCTCTTAACGGATTCTGGCAGGGGTTAAATATCTCCATATAGCCCCCGGAGGCTATATGTGAGGTATTTTTAGCCAAAAAAGGTTTTCATTTGCCTCCCAGGGCGCCCCCCTCCCAGCGCCCTGCACCCTCAGTGACTGCCGTGTGAAGTGTGCTGAGAGGAAAATGGCGCACAGCTGCAGTGCTGTGCGCTACCTTAAGAAGACTGAGGAGTCTTCTGCCGCCGATTCTGGACCTCTTCTCGTTTCAGCATCTGCAAGGGGGCCGGCGGCGAGGCTCCGGTGACCATCCAGGCTGTACCTGTGATCGTCCCTCTGGAGCTAATGTCCAGTAGCCAAGAAGCCAATCCATCCTGCACGCAGGTGAGTTCACTTCTTCTCCCCTAAGTCCCTCGTTGCAGTGATCCTGTTGCCAGCAGGACTCTCTGTAAAATAAAAAACCTAAGCTAAACTTTTCTAAGCAGCTCTTTAGGAGAGCCACCTAGATTGCACCCTTCTCGGCCGGGCACAAAAATCTAACTGAGGCTTGGAGGAGGGTCATAGGGGGAGGAGCCAGTGCACACCACCTGATCCTAAAGCTTTACTTTTTGTGCCCTGTCTCCTGCGGAGCCGCTATTCCCCCATGGTCCTTTCAGGAACCCCAGCATCCACTAGGACGATAGAGAAATATATATATATATATATATATATATATATATATATATATATATATATATACATACACACATACATATACACATACATATACACACACATACATATATATATACATATACACACACATACATATATATACACATATACATATATACACATACATACATATATACATATACACACACATGCATACATATATACATATACACACACATACATACATATACACACACACATCATATACACACACATACATACATATACACACACATACATATATACATATATATATATATATATATATATATATACATACATATATATATATATATATATACATACATATATACACATACATACACACACACACACACATATATACATACACACTGCTCAAAAAAATAAAGGGACCACTAAAATAACACAGCCTGGATCTGAATGAATGAAATATTCTTATTAAATACTTTGTTCTTTACATAGTTGAATGTGCCGACAACAAAAATCACACAAAAATTATCAATGGAAATCAAATTTATTAACCCATGGAGGTCTGGATTTGGAGTCACCCTCCAAATTAAAGTGGAAAAACACACTACAGGCTGATCCAACTTTAATGTAATGTCCTTAAAACAAGTCAAAATGAGGCTCAGTAGTGTGTGTAGCCTCCACGTGCCTGTATGACCTCCCTACAACCCACACAAGTGGCTCAGGTAGTGCAGCTCATCCAGGATGGCACATCAATGCGAGCTGTGGCAAGAAGGTTTGCTGTGTCTGTCAGCGTAGTGTCCAGAGCATGGAGGCGCTACCAGGAGACAGGCCAGTACATCAGGAGACGTGGAGGAGGCCGTAGGAGGGCAACAACCCAGCAGCTGGACCGCTACCTCCGCCTTTGTGCAAGGAGGAACAGGAGGAGCACTGCCAGAGCCCTGCAAAATGACCTCCAGCAAGCCACAAATGTGCATGTGCCTACTCAAACGATCAGAAACAGACTCCATGAGGGTGGTATGAATGCCCGACGCCCACATGTTGGGGTTGTGCTTACAGCCCAACACCATGCAGGACGTTTGGCATTTGCCAGAGAACACCAAGATTGGCAAATTCGCCACTGGCGCCCTGTGCTCTTCACAGACGAAAACAGGCTCTCACTGAGCACACGTGATAGACGTGACAGAGTCTGGAGACGCCAAGGAGAACGTTCTGCTGCCTGCAACATCCTCCAGCATGACCGGTTTGGTAGTGGGTCAGTAATGGTGTGTGGTGGCATTTCTTTGGGGGCCGCACAGCCCTCCATGTGCTCGCCAGAGGTAGCCTGACTGCCATTAGGTACCGAGATGAGATCCTCAGACCCCTTGTGAGACCATATGCTGGTGCGGTTGGCCCAGGGTTCCTCCTAATGCAAGACAATGCTAGACCTCATGTGGCTGGAATGCGTCAGCAGTTCCTGCAAGACGAAGGCATTGATGCTATGGACTGGCCCGCCCGTTCCCCAGACCTGAATCCAATTGAGCACATCTGGGACATCATGTCTCGCTCCATCCACCAATGCCACGTTGCACCACAGACTGTCCAGGAGTTGGCGGATGCTTTAGTCCAGGTCTGGGAGGAGATCCCTCAGGAGACCATCCACCGCCTCGTCAGGAGCATGCCAAGGCGTTGTAGGGAGGTCATACAGGCACAAGGCCACAGACACTACTGAGCCTCATTTTGACTTGTTTTAAGGACATTACATCAAAGTTGGATCAGCCTGTAGTGTGTTTTTCCACTTTAATTTTGAGGGTGACTCCAAATCCAGACCTCCATGGGTTAATAAATTTGATTTCCATTGATAATTTTTGTGTGATTTTGTTGTCAGCACATTCAACTATGTAAAGAACAAATAAGATTTTACGCACCGGTAAATCTATTTCTCGTAGTCCGTAGTGGATGCTGGGGACTCCGTAAGGACCATGGGGAATAGACGGGCTCCGCAGGAGACTGGGCACTCTAAGAAAGATTTAGTACTACTGGTGTGCACTGGCTCCTCCCTCTATGCCCCTCCTCCAGACCTCAGTTAAGGAAACTGTGCCAGGAAGAGCTGACATTACAAGGAAAGGATTTTGGAACCCAGGGTAAGACTCATACCAGCCACACCAATCACACCGTATAACTTGTGATAAACTTACCCAGTTAACAGTATGAACAAACAACAGAGCATCAACCAATGGATGCCAACATAACATAACCCTTTATTAAGCAATAACTATATACACGTATTGCAGAAAGTCCGCACTTGGGTCGGGCGCCCAGCATCCACTACGGACTACGAGAAATAGATTTACTGGTGAGTAAAATCTTATTTTCTCTAACGTCCTAGTGGATGCTGGGGACTCCATAAGGACCATGGGGATTATACCAAAGCTCCCAAACGGGCGGGAGAGTGCGGATGACTCTGCAGCACCGAATGGGCAAACACAAGGTCCTCCTCAGCCAGGGTATCAAACTTGTAGAACTTTGCAAAGGTGTTTGAACCTGACCAAGTAGCAGCTCGGCAAAGCTGTAATGCCGAGACCCCTCTGGCAGCCGCCCAAGAAGAGCCCACCTTCTTTGTGGAATGGGCTTTCACTGATTTTGGATGCGGCAATCCAGCCGCAGAATGAGCCTGCTGAATCGTGTTACAGATCCAGCGAGCAATAGTTTGCTTTGAAGCCGGAGCACCCAGCTTGTTGGATGCATACAGGATAAACAGCGAGTCAGTCTTCCTGACTCCAGCCGTTCTGGTTACCTAAATCTTCAAAGCCCGGACTACGTCAAACAGCTTGGAATCCTCCAAGTCACAAGTAGCCGCAGGCACCACAATAGGTTGGTTCAAATGAAAAGATGACACCACCTTTGGCAGAAATTGCGGACGAGTCCGCAATTATGCACTGTCCATATGGAAAACCAGATAGGGGCCTTTACATGACAAAGCCGCCAATTCTGACACACGCCTAGCCGAAGCTAAGGCCAACAGCATGACCACTTTCCACGTGAGATACTTTAGCTCCACAGTCTTAAGTGGCTCAAACCAGTGGGATTTCAGGAAACCCAACACCACGTTAAGATCCCAAGGTGCCACCGGTGGCACAAAAGGGTGCTGAATATGCAGCACTCCCTTAACAAACGTCTGAACCTCAGGCAGTGAAGCCAGTTCTTTTTGAAAGAAAATGGATCGGGCCGAAATCTGGACCTTTATGGACCCTAATTTTAGGCCCATAGTCACTCCTGACTATAGGAAGTGCAGGAATCGACCCAGCTGGAATTCCTCTGTAGGGCCTTCCTGGCCTCACACCAAGCAACATATTTTCGCCATATACGGTGATAATGCTTTGCTGTCACGTTCTTCCTAGCCTTTATCAGCGTAGGAATAACTTCATCCGGAATGCCTTTTTCCGCTAGGATCCGGCGTTCAACCGCCATGCCGTCAAACGCAGCCGCGGTAAGTCTTGAAACAGACAGGGCCCTTGTTGCAACAGGTCCTGTCTGAGAGGCAGAGGCCATGGGTCCTCTGTGAGCATTTCTTGCAGTTCCGGGTACCAAGTCCTTCTTGGCCAATCCGGAACAATGAGTATTGTTCTCACTCCTCTTTTTCTTACAATTCTCAGCACCTTTGGAATGAGAGGAAGAGGAGGAAACCCATAGACCGACTGGAACACCCACGGTGTTACTAGTGCGTCCACAGCTATCGCCCGAGGGTCCCTTGACCTGGCGCAATACCTTTTTAGCTTTTTGTTGAGGCGGGACGCCATCATGTCCACCTGTGGCAGTTCCCATCGATTTGCAATATGCGTGAAGACTTCCTGATGAAGTCCCCACTCTCCCGGGTGGAGGTGGTGCCTGCTGAGGAAGTCTGCTTCCCAGTTGTCCACTCCCGGAATGAACACTGCTGACAGTGCACTTACGTGATTCTCCGCCCAGCGAAGAATTCTGGTGGCTTCTACCATTGCCACCCTGCTCCTTGTGCCGCCTTGGCGGTTTACATGAGCCACTGCGGTCTGACTGGATCAGAACCGGTTCGTCGCGAAGCAGGGTCTCCGCTTGACTTAGGGCGTTGTATATGGCCCTTAGTTCCAGGATATTGATGTGAAGGCAAGTCTCCTGCCTTGACCACAGCCCTTGGAAATTTCTTCCCTGTGTGACTGCCCCCCACCCTCGGAGGCTTGCATCCGTGGTCACCAGGACCCAGTCCTGAATGCCGAATCTGCGACCTTCGAGAAGGTGAGCACTCTGCAATCACCACAGGAGAGACACCCTGGCTCTGGGGGATAGGGTGATTAACCGATGCATCCGAAGATGTGATCCGGACCACTTGTCCAGTAAGTCCCATTGGAAGGTCCTCCTATGGAACCTGCCGAAGGGAATGGCCTCGAATGATGCCACCCTCCTTCCCAGGACTCAAGTGCAGTGATGCACTGACACCTGTTTTGGTTTTAATAGATTCCTGACCAGTGTCACGAGCTTCTGAGCTCTCTCTATCGGGAGATAAACCCTTTTCTGGTCTGTGTCTAGGATCATGCCTAGGAGAGGCAGATGAGCTTTAAGAACCAACTGCGACTTTGGAATATATAGAATCCAGCAGTGTTGCCGTTTCACTTCCAGAGAAAGTGATACGCTGTTCAGCAACTGCTCTCTTGATCTCGCTTTTATGAGGAGATCGTCCAAGTACGTGATAATAGTGACACCTTGCTTCCGCAGGAGCACCATCATTTCCGCCATTACCTTGGTGAATATTCTCAAGGCCGTGGAGAGACCAAACGGCAACGTCTGAAATTGGTAATGACCATCCCGTACCGCAATTCTGAGGTACGCCTGATGAGGTGGATAAATGGGGACATGAAGGTATGCATCCTTTATGTCCCGAGTCACCATAAAATCTCCCCCTTTCAGGCTTGCAATAACCGCTCTTAGCGATACCATCTTGAACTTGAACCCTTTCAGGTATATGTTTAGGGATTTTAAATTCAATATGGGTCCGACCGAACCGTCTGGTTTCGGGACTACAACATGGTCGAATAATAACCCCCTCCTTGTTGAAGGAGGGGAACCTTGACCACCACCTGTTGAAGATACAATTTATGAATTGCAGTTAACACTGTTTCCCTCTCGTGGGGGGAAGCCGGCAGGGCCGTCGGGGAGGGGGCATCTTCTCAAAGTCCAGCTTGTATCCCCGAGACACAATATCTATTGCCCAGGGATCTAACAGGGAGTGAACCCACTTGTGGCTGAACTGACGAAGGTGTGCCCCCACCGGGCCTAGCTTCGCCTTGCGGTGGATTTTTGTAGAGGCCGGGGAGGACTTCTGTTCCTGGGAACTAGCTGTGTTGTGCAGCTTCTTTCCTCTGCCCCCGCCTCTGGCAAGAAAGGACGCACCTCGGACTTTCTTGTTTCTTTATTCGAAAGGCTGCATTTGATAATGTCGTGCTTTCCTAGGCTGTGCAGGAATATAAGGCAAAATATCAGAATTACCAGCTATAGCTGTGTAGACCAGGTCCGAGAACCCTTCTCCACACAATCCTCAGCCTTCCACATGCCTCTTAAGTCGGCATCATCTGTCCATTGCATATTCTACAGGACACATCAAGCAGAAATCGACATAGCTTTGACTCTAGGACCCAGTATACTCATGTCTCTTTGGGCATGTTTTATATATATATATATATATATATATATATATATATATATATATATATATATATATATATATATATATATATATATATACACACACACACATAGATAGATAGATAGATATATATATCTATCTATCACTTAAGACAGCATCTTTAATATATATATATATATATATATATATATATATATTTTTTTTTTTTTTTTATAAGAATTTACTCACCGGTAATTCTATTTCTCGTAGTCCGTAGTGGATGCTGGGGACTCCGTAAGGACCATGGGGAATAGCGGCTCCGCAGGAGACTGAGCACAACTAAGAAAGATTTAGGACTACCTGGTGTGCACTGGCTCCTCCCTCTATGCCCCTCCTCCAGACCTCAGTTAGGAAACTGTGCCCGGAAGAGCTGACACAATAAGGAAAGGATTTTGGAATCCCGGGTAAGACTCATACCAGCCACACCAATCACACCGTACAACTCGTGATACTATACCCAGTGAACAGTATGAACAACAACTGAGCCTCTCAAACAGATGGCTCCAAACAATAACCCTTTAGTTAGGCAATAACTATATACAAGTATTGCAGACAATCCGCACTTGGGATGGGCGCCCAGCATCCACTACGGACTACGAGAAATAGAATTACCGGTGAGTAAATTCTTATTTTCTCTGACGTCCTAGTGGATGCTGGGGACTCCGTAAGGACCATGGGGATTATACCAAAGCTCCCAAACGGGCGGGAGAGTGCGGATGACTCTGCAGCACCGAATGAGCAAACTCAAGGTCCTCCTCAGCCAGGGTATCAAACTTGTAGAATTTAGCAAATGTATTTGAACCCGACTAAGTAGCAGCTCGGCAAAGTTGTAAAGCCGAGACCCCTCGGGCAGCCGCCCAAGAAGAGCCCACTTTCCTCGTGGAATGGGCTTTTACAGACTTCGGATGCGGCAGTCCAGCCGCAGAATGTGCAAGTTGAATCGTACTACAGATCCATCGAGCAATAGACTGCTTTGAAGCAGGAGCATCCAGCTTGTTGGGCGCATACAGGATAAATAGCGAGTCAGTTTTCCTGACTCCAGCCGTCCTGGAAACATAGATTTTCAGGGCTCCGACTACGTCCAGCAACTTGGAATCCTCCAAGTCCTTAGTAGCCGCAGGCACCACAATAGGTTGGTTCAAATAAAAAGCTGATACCACCTTAGGAAGAAATTGGGGACGAGTCCTCAATTCCGCCCTATCCATATGGAAAATCAGATAAGGGCTTTTACATGACAAAGCCGCCAATTCTGACACACGCCTGGCCGAAGCCAAGGCCAACAGCATGACCACTTTCCACGTGAGATATTTTAGTTCCACGGTTTTAAGTGGCTCAAACCAATGTGACTTAAGGAAATTCAACACCACGTTGAGATCCAAAGGTGCCACTGGAGGCACAAAAGGGGGCTGAACATGCAGCACTCCTTTAACAAATGTCTGAACTTCAGGCAGTGAAGCCAGTTCTTTTTGGAAGAAAATCGACAGAGCCGAAATCTGAACCTTAATGGAACCCAATTTTAGGCCCACAGTCACCCCTGACTGTAGGAAGTGCAGAAATCGACCCAGCTGAAATTCCTCCGTTGGGGCCCTTCTGGCCTCACACCACGCAACATATTTTCGCCATATGCGGTGATAATGGTTTGCGGTCACCTCCTTCCTAGCTTTAATCAGCGTAGGGATGACTTCCTCCGGAATGCCCTTTTCCTTCAGGATCCGGCGTTCAACCGCCATGCCGTCAAACGCAGCCGCGGTAAGTCTTGGAACAGACAGGGTCCCTGCAGCAGCAGGTCCTGTCTGAGCGGCAGAGGCCATGGGTCCTCTGAGATCATTTCTTGAAGTTCTGGGTACCAAACTCTTCTTGGCCAATCCGGAACCACAAGTATAGTTCTTACTCCTCTCCTTCTTATTATTCTCAGTACCTTGGGTATGAGAGGCAGAGGAGGGAACACATAAACCGACTGGTACACCCACGGTGTCACTAGAGCGTCCACAGCTATCGCCTGAGGGTCCCTTGACCTGGCGCAATATCTTTTTAGCTTTTTGTTTAGGCGGGACGCCATCATGTCCACCTGTGGCCTTTCCCAGCGGTTTACAATCAGTTGGAAGACTTCTGGATGAAGTCCCCACTCTCCCGGGTGGAGGTCGTGCCTGCTGAGGAAGTCTGCTTCCCAGTTGTCGACTCCCGGAATGAACACTGCTGACAGTGCTATCACGTGATTTTCCGCCCATCGGAGAATCCTTGTGGCTTCTGCCATCGCCATCCTGCTTTTTGTGCCGCCCTGTCGATTTACATAGGCGACCGCCGTGATGTTGTCTGACTGAATCAGCACCGGCTGTTGTTGAAGCAGGGGTCTCGCCTGACTTAGGGCATTGTAAATGGCCCTTAGTTTCAGAATATTTATGTGTAGGGAAGTCTCCTGACTTGTCCATAGTCCTTGGAAGTTTCTTCCCTTTGTGACTGCCCCCCAACCTCGAAGGCTGGCATCCGTGGTCACCAGGACCCAGTCCTGTATGCCGAATCTGCGGCCCTCTAGAAGATGAGCACTCTGCAACCACCACAACAGCGACACCCTGGTCCTTGGAGACAGGGGTATCAGCCGATGCATCTGAAGATGCGATCCGGACCACTTGTCCAACAGATCCCACTGAAAGATCCTTGCATGGAACCTTCCGAAAGGAATTGCTTCGTAAGAAGCCACCATCTTTCCCAGGACTCGCGTGCAATGGTGCACCGACACCTGTTTTGGTTTTAGGAGGTCTCTGACTAGAGATGACAACTCCTTGGCCTTCTCCTCCGGGAGAAACACTTTTTTCTGTTCCGTGTCCAGAACCATCCCCAGGAACAGTAGACGCGTTGTAGGAACCAGCTGCGACTTTGGAAAATTCAGGATCCAGCCGTGCTGTTGTAGCACGTCCCGAGCAAGTGCTACTCCGATCAACAACTGTTCCCTGGACCTCGCCTTTATAAGGAGATCGTCCAAGTACGGGATAATTAAAACTCCTTTTTTTCGAAGGAGTATCATCATTTCGGCCATTACCTTGGTAAATACCCTCGGTGCCGTGGACAGACCAAACGGCAACGTCTGGAATTGGTAATGACAGTCCTGTACCACAAATCTGAGGTACTCCTGGTGAGGAGGGTAAATGGGGACATGCAGGTAAGCATCCTTGATGTCCAGTGATACCATGTAATCCCCCTCGTCCAGGCTTGCAATCACCGCCCTGAGTGATTCCATCTTGAACTTGAACCTTCTTATATAAGTGTTCAAGGATTTTAAATTTAAAATGGGTCTCACCGAACCGTCCGGTTTCGGTACCACAAACATTGTGGAATAGTAGCCCCGTCCTTGTTGAAGGAGGGGTACCTTGATTATCACCTGCTGAGAAAACAGCTTGTGAATCGCCTCCAGCACTGCCTCCCTGTCCAGGGGAGCTGTCGGCAAGGCAGACTTGAGGAAACGGCGAGGGGGAGACGTCTCGAATTCCAGCTTGTACCCCTGAGATACTACTTGTAGAATCCAGGGATCCACCCGTGAACGAGCCCACTGGTCACTGAAGTTCTTGAGACAGGCCCCCACCGTACCTGGCTCCGCCTGTGGAGCCCCAGCGTCATGCGGTGGACTTAGAGGAAGCGGGGGAGGACTTTTGTTCCTGGGAACTGGCTGTATGTTGCAGCTTTTTCCCTCTGCCTCTGGGCAGAAAGGACGCGCCTCTAACCCGCTTGCCTTTCTGGGGCCGAAAGGACTGTACCTGATAATACGGTGCTTTCTTTGGCTGTGAGGGAACATGGGGTAAAAATTAGAGATGAGCGGATTCGGTTTTACTCGGTTCTCAAAACCGAATCTTATTGGCTCACGGATGTCACGTGTTTTGGATAGCCAATAAGATTCGGTTTTGAGAACCGAGTAAAACCGAATCCGCTCATCACTAGTAAAAATGCTGACTTCCCAGCTGTCGCTGTGGAAACGAGGTCCGATAGACCATCCCCAAACAACTCCTCACCCTTGTAAGGCAAAACTTCCATGTGCCTTTTAGAATCTGCATCTCCTGTCCACTGCCGAGTCCACAATCCTCTCCTGGCAGAAATGGACATCCCTCTGTGCATCTCTCATGTATAAGACAGCGTCTTTAATATGCTCTACGGTTAGCAATATAGAGTCCCTATCTAGGGTATCAATGTTTTCCGACAGGGAATCTGACCACGCAGCTGCAGCACTGCACATCCATGCTGAAGCAATAGCCGGTCTCAGTATAATTCCTGAGTGTGTATATACAGACTTCAGGATAGCCTCCTGCTTTCTATCCGCAGGTTCCTTTAGGGCGGCCGTGTCCGGAGACGGTAGTGCCACCTTTTTAGACAGACGTGTGAGCGCTTTATCCACCCTAGGGGATGTCTCCCAACGTGACCTGTCCTCTGGCGGGAAAGGGTACGCCATTAGTAACTTTTTTGAAATTACCAGTTTATCGGGGGAAGCCCACGCTTCTTCACACACTTCATTTAATTCATCAGATGGGGGAAACACCACTGGCAGCTTTTTCTCCCAAAACATAATACCCTTTTTTGTGGTACCTGGGGTAATATCAGAAATGTGCAACACATTTTTCATTGCCGTAATCATATAACGAATGGCTCTATTGGAATGTACACTAGTCTCATAGTCGTCGACACTGGAGTCAGTATCCGTGTCGACATCTCTGTCTGCCATCTGAGGTAGTGGGCGTTTTAGAGCCCCTGATGGCTTTTGAGACGCCTGGGCAGGCACGGGCTGAGCAGCCGGCTGTCCCACATCTGCTATGTCGTCAAACATTTTATGTAAGGAGTTGACACTGTCGCGTAATTCCTTCCATTCAGGTGTCGACCCCGCAGGGGGTGACATCACATTTATCGGCACCTGCTCTGCCTCCACATAAGCCTCCTCATCAAACATGTCGACACAGCCGTACCGACACACCGCACACACACAGGGAATGCTCTGACTGAGGACAGGACCCCACAAAGTCCTTTGGGGAGACAGAGAGAGTATGCCAGCACACACCAGAGCGCTATATAATACAGGGATACACACTACACACAGTGATTTTTCCCCTATAGCTGCTATAATACACAATTTTGCGCCTAAATTTAGTGCCCCCCCTCTCTTTTTTACCCTATTGAGCCTGGAAACTGCAGGGGAGAGCCTGGGGAGCGTCCTTTCAGCGGAGCTGTGAGAGGAAATGGCGCCAGTGTGCTGAGGGAGATAGCCCCGCCCCCTTCACGGCAGACTTCTCCCGCTTTTTTCAGGATATTTTTGGCAGGGGATTTTACACATATAGTCTTCCTGACTATATTATGTGTTTATTTGCCAATCTAAGGTATTTATATTGCAGCCCAGGGCGCCGCCCCCCCCCCATGATATGCAAATCATCTTTTATTACAATATTCATATATTGAATACCTTTCAGCCATCTTGGCTGTAACTTTGCATTATCGTAGTCGACACTGGAGTCAAACTCCGTGTCGATATCAGTGTTTATTATTTTGGATAGTGAGCATTGTGAGACTCTGAAGGTCTCTGTGACACAGGCACAGACATGGGTAGATTTCCTGTCTGTTCTCTAATCTTTTGTGCAATAAATTCACCTCAGCACTTACACATATCCAAACAGGTGTCGGCGTTGTCGACGGAGACACACACATTTTCTCTCCTCCTTAGGGGAACCTTTTACCTCAGACATGTCGACACACACGTACCGACACACCACACACACAGGGGATGCTCTATTTGAAGACAGTTCCCCCACAAGGCCCTTTGGAGAGACAGAGAGAGAGAGAGAGAGAGAGAGTATGCCAGCACACACCCCAGCGCTATATGACCCAGGAATCACACAGTAACTTAGTGTTAACCCAGTAGCTGCTGTATATATTGATTTTACGCCACATTTATGTGCGCCGCCCCCTCTCTTTTTCACCCTCTCTATCGTGCAGGGGAGAGCCTGGGGAGCTTCCTCTCAGCCGAGCTGTGGAGAGAAAATGGCGCTGGTGAATGCTGAGGAAGAAGGCCTCGCCCCCTCAGCGGCGGGCTTCTCCCGCGATTTTGTGTAAAATTAATGGCGGGGGCTCATGCATATAACAGTGTCCAACTGTATATATGCTGCTTTTGCCAGGAGGTACTTAATTGCTGCCCAGGGCGCGCGCGCGCCCCCCCCCCCCCTGCGCCCTACAGTGACCGGAGTGTGTGGGTTAGTGTGGGAGCAATGGCGCACAGCTGCAGTGCTGTGCGCTACCTCATGTGAAGACAGGAGTCTTCTGCCGCCGATTTCGATGTCTTCTTGCTTCTGCCGGCTTCTGTCTTCTGGCTCTGCGAGGGGGACGGCGGCGCGGCTCCGGGAACGGACGACCAAGGTTAAGATCCTGTGTTCGAAACTTCTGGAGCTAATGGTGTCCAGTAGCCTAAGAAGCGCAACCTAGCCGCAGTTAGTAGGTTTGCTTCTCTCCCCTCAGTCCCTCGTAGCAAAGAGTCTGTTGCCAGCAGAAGCTCTCTGAAAATAAAAAACCTAACTAAAATACTTTTATTAGCAAGCTCAGGAGAGCCCACTAAAAGCACCCAGCTCTGGCCGGGCACAGATTCTAACTGAGGTCTGGAGGAGGGGCATAGAGGGAGGAGCCAGTGCACACCAGTAGTACTAAATCTTTCTTAGAGTGCCCAGTCTCCTGCGGAGCCCGTCTATTCCCCATGGTCCTTACGGAGTCCCCAGCATCCACTAGGACGTTAGAGAAAAGTATTTAATAAGAATATTTCATTCATTCAGATCTAGGATGTGTTATTTTAGTGTTCCCTTTATTTTTTTGAGCAATATATATATATATGTATGTATGTATGTATGTATGTATGTATGTATGTATGTTCAAGAATTATTTGCGCACAATTTTTGCTCATTTTTAAACCAACAAAAATACAGTGCAGAATTTAATATCCTGCCCGCCTTTAGGTGGGAGATCGCGGGGCAATATTCAATTGCCTTGCCGTTATAGCACTCATGACAGACGGGTTTAGCCGCGTAAAGCGGCTAAATGCAACAAAAGTCATGGGTGCGATCACCAAAAAAATCCCGTTTGGGGGTCCAAACGGGTCACTTTACGCACTATTCAGCTCGATATCGGCGAGCTGAAATGCCGATATCACGCCAATCTGCTGCAACATTTGAATAGCTGCTGGCGGGCGTGATCACGCGTGGCAAGAATTTAATTCTGCCCATAGACTGACTCTCCATTATTATCCCATGCATTTTCAAATGCACATGCATTTCTGGAAAGTGAGTTGGAGAAGTAGCAGAATAGTAGTCACATTTCACACTCGCCTCAGAAGCAGCGCAACAAAATAATAGTTCACAACTAGGACATCAGGCGGATTTTGGGTGGTGTAATGGTTAATATCACTGCCTCACAGAACTGAGGTCAGGTTCAATTCCCACCATAGCCCTAACGGTGTGGAGTTTGTATAGTCTCCCCGTGCTTGGGTGGGTTCTCTCTGGGTTACTCCCACATTCCAAATATATACTGGTAGATAATTGGCTCCCGACAAAAAAAAATAAAAAAAAAATTATCCTTAGTGTGTACGTGTATGTACATGAACAGACTAGATGGGCCAAGTGGTTCTTATCTGCTGTCAAATGTAAGGTTTCTGTGTGTTGTGTCACCCTGAATTTGTAAACGGCAGCAATGGTTTTGCATTTAATGTCGTTGCCATCTTAAATTTCCTGGGTCAAACTTGCAGTTTAGTAAAACTGGTACATCAACAGAAAGGGCTGAACACTGTGCGAACGTACACTTTGCTTTGCTATGTAGTCCCATTATAATAAAATTTGACATTAGATCTGGAAAACTAAAACACACTGTTAATTACATTAAGTGATGCATTAAGAAGCATAGCCACCTTAACAAGCAGAACAGAAATGAAGATGCCACATATGTAACAGTAAAAAGTAGCAGTTCCTTCTTAAGTTTATTGTATTGTCTACAGTGAAGACAACATACAGTATGCACAACACATTATGCACTAGAACTAGATGGATATGGAAGAATAAACAGATCTTATCAAGTCCCACTGGTCTCATAAAGCTCATAGAAAAAGTACAGCAGAGCCAGAATCACTTCTACAGGGACTCTATGGGCAATAAATAGGAAGATTTAAATAAATAATGAGTTACTAAAGCCATTCTGATTGTTTCCCATTGAGAGAATGCATCATGGGACAAAAAGGTTGTTATTATCATACAATTGAATTAAAAGCAAAGAGATCCATGGGCAAAGAAAAAGCCAATTTTACACCTGGTACTGGTGAAAAAATCTAAACAAAACACAGCCAGTTGTGCATGCTGCCATATTAGAGGCAGAAGGTAAATTCATTACAGGATTGTTCTTTTACAAAACAAACATACCTTTGATTCCACTATCGCAAATCCAAATAAGATCATACTTGGCAAGCTCATATCCAGGCATTAGATTATTTATCTTTGGGTTTATGCCAACCTTTTTACCACCTAAGAGTAATAAGACAAAAATGTTTTAATACAGATTTTTTTTTACATGAGGATTCAAATAAAAGGAGATTTATGGTAGACTTACCCTAGTTAAATCTCTTTCTGCGAGGTATACTGGGTTCCACAGGGAATACATCGGGGTGTAGACATGGATCTTGATCCAGAGGCATCAACAGGCTAAAGCTTTAGACCAGGGCTGCCCAAACCAGTCCTCGAGATCTACCGAACAGTTCACATCTTCCAGACCACCTAGCTGGTGCACAGGTGTAGTCATTACTAATTAAGATGTGCTGCATTCATTCCTAACTGACAATCCTACAGATCTCCAGGAGGTCTGGAAAACATGACTGTTGGTAGATCTCGAGGACTAGTTTGGACAGCCCTGCTTAAAAGGTGTGTACACACAGTGAGATAAATCTGTAAGATTTTGACTATATAGTCAGAATCTTATGAAAAGTTAGTGCACATCTCAAGGTGTTAGGAAGCTTGCGATAGATACAGACTCGATCCCGATGCGCACTCCCGTGGTCAGTATCGTAAGGCTAGAGAGACTATGCAGGCAAGTCAATCTAGACTATTTAGTGTACTATCTAGTACAAAGTATAGTCAAAATTGGCACTTAGTCAAAATCGTACATGGACAAAATCTCAAGCACAGATAGTCAAATTCTGTACTCTATGTGCTATCTGGGCTCTGGGGGAGTTCAAGGGAAATCGCATAGTCAAAATCATACATAGGAAGGATCTCACTGCGTGTACACACCTTTAGACTGTCCCAGGATGCATTGCGGGGCCTCCTCTGTATAACACCGCCTCCAGGCACTGTGAGCTCAGTTTTAATTAACCAGTCCAATACAGAAGCAGGTAAAAGAAAAGGCAGATGTTAGGTCACATAGAACCACGTTCTCACGACAGGAGAAGGGACTAGCGGCTAATGCCATACAAACCCAAAGAAGCTAAGTGCATCAGCGTGGGCGCCCTGTGGAACCCAGTGTACCTCGCAGAAAGATTTAACTATGGTAAGTATACCATAAATCTTCTTTTCTGCAGCAACGTACACTGTGTTCAACAGGGAATACATCGGGGATGTCCTAAAGCAGTTCCTCAAGGGAGGGGACGCACCTTAGCGGCTATGATAACCCGGCATCCAAAGGAAGCATCCTGGGAGGCGGAAGTATCAAAGGCATAGAACCTAATGAACGTGTTCACAGAGGACCACGTAGCCGCCTTGCACAATTGTTCAGCGGACGCGCCACGGCAGGCCGCCCAAGAAAGTCTAACAGACAGAGTAGAATGGGCCTTAATAGCAGCAGGAGCTGGAAGTCCAGCCTGTGCATAAGCTTGTGCAATCACCATTCTAATCCATCTGGCCAAGGTTTGCTTATTTGCAGGCCAGCCACGTTTGTGAAAACCAAAAAGTACAAATAGGGAACCCGACCTCCAGATAGAGGCCGTCCTTTCCACATTCAAAGACCACTCTTTGGAGGACAAGTCAGAAGAGATGAAGGCCGGAACCACAATCTCTTGGTTAAGGTGAAAGGATGACACCACCTTAGGCAAATAACCGAGATGAGTTCGGAGAACTGCGCGGTCACGATGAAATATCAAAAAGGGTGGACGACAGGACAAAGCGCCTAAGTCCGATACCCTTCTTGCAAAGGCAATAGCCAATAAGAAAAGGACCTTAGCCGTAAGCCATTTAATGTCCACTGACTCAAGAGGTTCATATGGAGACTCTTGCAGGGCATTCAGGACAACAGACAGATCCCATGGAGCCACAGGAGGGACATAGGGAGGCTGAATCCGCAGTACGCCCTGAGTGAATGTATGAACGTCAGGTATGGATGCAATTTGTCTCTGAAACCACACCGACAAGGCAGATATGTGAAGCTTGAGGGAGGACAGAAAGTCCTAAATCCAGTCCTTGTTGCAAAAAAGCCAGAAGACTGGAAGAACTAAACTTGTAAGCATCGTAATTCTGAGCAGCACACCAGGTGAAGTAAGAATTCCAGACCCTATAATAAATCCGTGCAGAAGCCAGTTTGCGGGCCTTTAGTATAGTTTGGATAACCGCCTCGGAGAATCCTTTTGCCCTCAGGAGTGAAGCTTCAAGAGCCACGCCGTCAAAGCCAGTCTGGCAAGGTCCAGGTAGACACAAGGGCCCTGAATGAGGAGGTCTGGGCGTTGCAGAAGTACAAGAGGACGCTCTATCGATAGACCCTGCAGGTCTGAGAACCAATGCTGTCTGGGCCACGCTGGAGCGACTAGAAGTAGTATTACTCCTTCTTGCTTGAACGTCCGTAGTACCCTGGGCAGGCACTGGAGAGAACACATAGGGCAGCCGAAAGTTCCATGGAATTGCCAGTGCGTCCATGAACGCTGCTTGAGGATCCCTTGTTCTTGATCCAAAGACCGGAACTTTGTGATTGTGTCGAGATGCCATCAGGTCTACACCTGGTAGGCCCCACTTGTCCACTAGGAGTTGAAAGACTTCTGGATGAAGACTCTACTCTCCGGCGTGCACGTCCTGACGACTGAGGAAGTCCGCTTACTAGTTAAGGACTCCCGGAATGAACACTGACGATATTGCTGGCAGATGGCGTTCCGCCCAACAAAGGATTTTTGACACTTCCAGCATTGCCATGGGGCTTCGAGTGCCACGTTGGTTGATGATTTATGTAAGCCACCGTGGTGGCGTTGTCTGATTGTACTTGAACAGGCCTGTTCTGTATCAGAGGCAGGGCAAGAGAAAGCATTGAAGTCTACCCGCAATTCCAGAATGTTTATCAGGAGGAGAGATTCCTCCTTAGTCCACCGACCCTGGAGAGAGAGAGTGTTGCTCCAGCACCACGCCCCAACCCCTCAGACTGGTGTCCGTAGTCAGGAGGACCCAGTTGGCAATCCAGAAGGGACAGCCCCTGTTCAACTCCTGATCCTGTAGCCACCAGCATAGTGACAGACGAACCTCCGGAGTCCAGGAGATCATTTGAGATCTGATCCGATGAGGCAGGCCATCCCACTTGGAAAGGATTAACCTCTGTAGAGGGCGGGAATGAAATTGAGCATACTCTACCATGTCGAACGCCGACACCATGAGGCCTAGTACTTGCATTGCAGAGTGTATCGACACTCTTGGGCGAGAGAGGAAGTATCTTATCTTGTCCTGGAGTTTCAGGACTTTCTCTGGAGACAGAAACAGCCTTTGGCTGTGTGTTCAGCAGTGCCCCCAAGTGCACCATCCTCCGAGCAGGGACCAGTGAGGACTTCTTCCAGTTGACGAACCACCCGTGGGCTTGTAGGACGTGTACAGGTAGTAGCAGATGACGGAGGACAACTTGGGAGTTCGCCAGGATCAGCAAGTCGTCCAGATACGGCAGGATCCAGATTCCCTGACGACAGAGATAAGTCGTCATCACAGCCAATAACTTGGTGAAGATACGAGGAACTGTGGCCAGTACAAACGGCAGAGCCTGGAACTGATAGTGAAGGTTGTCAATAGCAAACCGCGGAAATGATGCAATATGGCAATAGGTATATGCAGATAAACAACTTGTATATCCAGGGATACCATATAATCTCCAGGTTCCATGGCCAGTACAATTGAGCGCAGCATTTCCATACGGAACTTGGACACTCACAAATTTATTCAGTGATTTGAGGTTGAGTATAGGCCAGAAAGACCCATTGGGTTTCGGCACTAGAAACAGGGTCGAGTAGTACCCTCCGCCTCTCTGGGCCAGGGGTACCAGCACTACCACTCCTGTATCCAGGAAAGAACGCACAAACAGGTGTAGAGCTTGCGCCTTCAACGGTTCCGAAGGGATAGCCGTTGTTCGGAACTGGCGAGGGGGACGTCTCTTGAAAGAGACTGCGTACCCGTGAGAGACAACTTCACGCACCCATGCGTCTGAAGTGGACATGACCAGACATGGGTTTATTGCAAAAGTCAGCCTCCCACCCTGGGATCCACCAGGGGGAGGCCCGCCCCGTCATGCAACAGGCTTGTCTTGTTTGGAAGCAGGCTGACTGGCAGCCCAGGAGTGTTTCACTTTGGGCTTAGTGGTTTTGGGAGCATGAGCTTGTCTTGGGTATGCCTGACCTTTTGCTTTCCCTTGAGGTCGAAAGGAATGAAAAGTGGTACTCTTTGCCTTCTGTACAGAAGGATTTGTATTGGGGAGAAACGCAGTCTTAGCAGCCGCTAAGTCACTTACAATCTTATTCAGAACCTCCCCAAATAGGATGTCTTCCTTAAAAGGGAGTGACTCCAAGGTCTTTTTGGAGTCCATGGTCTACCTTCAATGACCTCAACCACAGAATTCGGCGAGCCAGGATGGACGTAGTCGACGCCTTGGCCGCCATTACACCTGCCTCAGAGAACGCCTCCTGAATGTAGTGGGAGGCGGTGGTAATATGAGACAGATATTGTCTGGCAGTGTCAGATATATCCTGAGGCAGCTATTCCTCTAATGCCTGAACCCATGCTTCTATTCCTTTTGCGGCCCAGGATGCTGCTATATTGGGTCTATGTACATCACCTGTAAGGGAGTAAATAGACTTCAGGCATCCTTCGACACACTTATCTGTCGGTTCCTTCAGTGAGGTGACAGTGGTGAGAGGCAGAGTAGATGACACCACAAGACGGGTGACATGGGAATCCACTGGTGGTGGATTTTCCCACTTGTTACACAACTCAGCAGAGGATAACGAGCTAGCATCTTTTTAGACAGGGAGAATTTCTTTCCTGGAGAAGACCAGGGTTCCTGACGTATGTCTACCAAATGGTCAGAATGGGGTAAGACTACTTTAGTTACCTTCTGATGTTTAAAATTTATCAGGTTTCTTAGACGCAGTAGTAGGAACTACATCATCATCCATTTGTAGAATCAGCTTAATAGTAGAGATGAGCGGATTCGGTTTTACTCGGTTTTACTCGGTTCTCAAAACCGAATCTTATTGGCTCACGGATGTCACGTGTTTTGGATAGCCAATAAGATTCGGTTTTGAGAACCGAGTATAACCGAGTAAAACCGAATCCGCTCATCACTACTTAATAGCCTCCACTAGGTCAGGGACATCAAGTTACGTTGTAATTTCCTTGTCAGAAGCAACTGTATCAGTGTCTGACGGATCAGTATACTCCCCACCTCATCAGAAGTATCATCTGAGATATTAGTGGATTGTGAGGAGGAGGCGGCCTGCTTAGATAACCCCGTGACCGCTAACCCCGTGACCGCAGGAGGGCGTGGGGTAGGTTTTTGTCTAACCAAAGATTGATTCAATTGTTTTATCTGGGTAGACAGAGTATCCACCCAGGGCGGATTTACCATAGGGACAATATGTGGCTGCAATGGCACAGGAGGTCCCATAGGGGGCGCAAACCGTGTCAAAAGCATATTAAGCATATTGGAGAACGCCGCCCAAGGTGGCTCCTGATTGGGTACAGGAGCAGCGGGCTGACTGGGATATGTATGGCACATATTACACAGACCATTCTTCAAAACGTCCCCCTCAGGCAAATCCTTGGTGTATGCGCTGCATGATGCAGGAGCTTCCATGGATTTCCCACCCTTTGTGGTAGACATTATAGTGAATGCGTGGTCTGAGACTGGATGTATATATCAAAAATAAGAATTTACTCACCGGTAATTCTATTTCTCGTAGTCCGTAGTGGATGCTGGGGACTCCGTAAGGACCATGGGGAATAGACTGGCTCCGCAGGAGACTGGGCACTCTAAAAGAAAGATTAGGTACTATCTGGTGTGCACTGGCTCCTCCCTCTATGCCCCTCCTCCAGACCTCAGTTAGGGAAACTGTGCCCGGTAGAGCTGACACAACAAGGAAAGGATTTGGAATCCAGGGTAAGACTCATACCAGCCACACCAATCACACTGTACAACTTGTGATAACCATACCCAGTTAACAGTATGAACAACAACGGAGCCTCATTTAACGGATGGCTCATAACAATAACCTTTTAGTTAAGCAATAACTATATACATGTATTGCAGAGAGTCCGCACTTGGGACGGGCGCCCAGCATTCACTACGGACTACGAGAAATAGAATTACCGGTGAGTACATTCTTATTTTCTCTGACGTCCTAGTGGATGCTGGGAACTCTGTAAGGACCATGGGGATTATACCAAAGCTCCCAAACGGGCGGGAGAGTGCGGATGACTCTGCAGCACCGCATGAGCAAACTCAAGGTCCTCCTCAGCTAGGGTATCAAACTTGTAGAACTTAGCAAACTTGTTTGACCCCGACCAAGTAGCAGCTCAGCAAAGCTGTAAAGCCGAGACCCCTCGGGCAGCCGCCCAAGAAGAGCCCATCTTCCTTGTGGAATGGGCTTTCACCATTTTGGATGCGGCAATCCAGCCGCAGAGTGAACCAGCTGAATCGTGCTATAGATCCAGCGAGCAATAGTCTGCTTCGAAGCAGGAGCGCCTTGTTGGCTGCATACAGAATAAACAGCGAGTCAGACTTTCTGACTCCCGCCGTTCAGGAAACATAAATTTTCAAAGCCCGGACTACGTCCAGCAACTTGGAATCCTCCAAGTCCCTAGTAGCCGCAGGCACCACAATAGGCTGGTTCAAATGAAACGATGATACCACCCTAGGGAGAAATTGGGGACGAGTCCTCAATTCTGCCCTGTCCATATGGAAGATCAGATAAGGGCTTTTACATGACAAAACCGCCAATTCTGACACACGCCTAGCCGAAGCTAAGGCCAATAGCATGACCACTTTCCACGTGAGATATTTTAGCTCCACGGTCTTAAGTGGCTCAAACCAGTGAGATTTCAGGAAATCCAACACAACGTTAAGATCCCAAGGTGCCCCCGGTGGCCAAAAAGGAGGCTGAATATGCAGCACCCCCGGAACAACGTCTGAACTTCAGGCAGTGAAGCCAGTTCTTTTTGCGAAAAAAAGGATAGGGCCGAAATCTTGACCTTTATGGATCCTAATTTTAGGCCAATAGTCACTCCTGACTGTAGGAAGTGCAGGAATCGACCCCGCTGGAATTCCTCTGTAGGGCCTTCCCGGCCTCACACCAAGCAACCTATTTTCGCTATATACAGTGAAAAAGTCTTACTGTCACGTCTTTCCTAGCCTTTATCAGCGTAGGAATAACTGCATCCGGAATGCCCTTTTCCGCTATGATCCGGCGTTCAACCGCCATGCCGTCAAATGCAGCCGCGGTAAGTCTTGGAACAGACAGGGCCCCTGTTGCAACATGTCCTGTCTGAGAGGCAGAAGCCCTGAGTCCTCAGAGCATTTCTTGCAGCTCCGGGTACCGAGTCCTTCTTGGCCAATTCGGAGCAAAGAATATTGTTCTCACTCCTCCTTTTATTACAATTCTCAGCCCTTGGGTATGAGAGGAAGAGGAGGGAATACATAGACCGACTGGAACACCCACGGTGTTACTAGTGCGACCACAGCTATCACCTGAGGGTCCCTTGACCCGACGTAAAACCTTTTTTAGCTTTTTATTGAGGCGGGACGCCATCTAGTCCACCTGAGGCAGTTCCCATCAATTTGCAAACTGCGTGAAGACTTCCTGATGAAGTCCCCACTTTCCCGGGTGGAGGTCGTGCCTGCTGAGGAAGTCTGCTTCCCAGTTGTCCACTCCCGGAATGAACACTGCTGACAGTGCGCTTACTTGATTCTCCGCCCAGCGAAGAATTCTGGTGGCTTCTACCCTCGCCACCCTGCTCCTTGTGCCGCCTTGGCGGTTTACATGAACCCCTGCGGTCTGACTGGATCAGAACCGGTTGGTCGCGAAGCAGGGTCTCCGCTTGACTTAGGGCGTTGTATATGGCCCTTAGTTCCAGGATATTGATGTGGAGGCAAGTCTGTTGACTTGACCACAGACCTTGGAAATTTCTTCCCTGTGTAACTGCCCCCCACCCTCGGAGGCTTGCATCCGTGGTCACCAGGATCCAGTCCTGAATGCCGAATCTGCGGCCCTCGAGAAGGTGAGCACTCTGCAGCCACCACAGGAGAGACACCCTGGCCCTGGGGGATTGGGTGATTAACCGATGCATCTGAAGAGGTGATCCGGACCACTTGTCCATTAAGTCCCATTGGAAGGTCCTTGCATGGAACCTGCCTAAGGGGATGGCCTCGTATGATGCCACCATCCTTCCCAGGACTCGAGTGCAGTGTTGCACTGACACCTGTTTTGGTTTTAATAGATTCCTGACCAGTGTCATGAGCTCCTGAGCTCTCTCTATCGGGAGATAAACCCTTTTCTGTTCTGTGTCTAGGATCGTGCCTAGGAGAGGCAGATGAGCTGTAGGAACCAACTGCGACTTTGGAATATATAGAATCCAGCCGTGTTGCCGTTACACTTCCAGAAAAAGTGATACGCTGTTCAGCAACTGCTCTCTTGATCTCGCTTGTATGAGGAGATCGTCCAAGTACGTGATAATAGTGACACCTTGCTTCCGCAGGAGAACAATCATATCCGCCATTACCTTGGTTATGACAATCCCGTACCGCAATTCTGAGGTACGCCTAATGAGGTGGATAATTGGGGACATGAAGGTATGCATCCCTTATGACCCGATTCACGATAAAGTCTCCCTCTTTTTAGGCTTGCCTGACCGCTCTTAGCGATTCCATCTTGAACTTGAACCTTCTCAGGTATATGTTCAGGGATTTTTAATTCAATATGGGTCTGACTGAACCGTCTGGTTTCGGGATTACAACATGGTCGAATAATAACACCCTCTTGTTGAAGGAGGGGACCCTTGACCACCACCTGTTAAAGATACAATTTGTGAATTGCAGTTAACACTGGCTCCCTCTCTTGGGGGGGAAGCCCGCAGGGCCGTCGGTGAGGGGGCATCTTCTCACAGTCCAGCTTGTATCCCTGAGACACAATATCTATTGCCCAGGGACCTAACAGGGAGTGAACCCACTTGTGGCTGAACTTACGAAGGCGTGTCCCCAACCGGGCCTAGCTCTGCCTGTGGAGCCCCAGCGGCATAGGTGGATTTTTGTAGGGGCCGGGGAGGACTTCTGTTCCTGGGAACTAGCTGTGTTGATCCCGGCTCTGACAAGAAAGGACGCACCTCAGACTTTCTTGTTTCTTTATTCGAAAGGCTGCATTTAATAATGTCGTGCTTTCTTAGGCTGTGCAGGAATATAAGGCAAACTAGCAGAATTACCAGCTATAGCTGTGGAGACCAGGCCCGAGAACCCTTCTCCACACAATCCTCAGCCTTCCATATGCCTCTTAAGTCGGCATCATCTGTCCAATGCATATTCTACAGGACACGTCAAGCAGAGATCGACATAGCTTTGACTCTAGGACCCAGTATACTCATGTCTCTTTGGGCATGCTTTATAACTATATATCTATCACTTAAGACAGCATCTTTAATATATTTACTAGGGTCTCAATCTCTGCTGATAAGGTACCTGTCCACGCTGCCACAGAGCTATAAACCCATGCCGACACAATCGCCGGTCTGGGTAGTATACTAGAATGTGCACGCTATCTGCAGGATCCCTGAGAATAGCAAGTGCTACCGTCTGTGCAAACAGGACACCCTAGGGGAAGATTCTCAACACATCCTGGCCCTAGTGGGGAAAGGATACAGCCTGAGAATTCTCTTGTGGGAAGCTGCCGTCTCTTGTCTGGAGATTCCCGCTCTATTTCCTCATGAGAGGAGGGAAATTTA
Source organism: Pseudophryne corroboree (assembly GCF_028390025.1). Lineage (NCBI taxonomy): Eukaryota > Metazoa > Chordata > Amphibia > Anura > Myobatrachidae > Pseudophryne > Pseudophryne corroboree. The sequence goes on along the minus strand of NC_086444.1, from coordinate 663,983,680 downwards.
CCTCAGCATTCTTCCCCTTAAAAATGTGTACTCTCGTGTCAGGGACAGATGAGTCATCAGTGATATGCAAATCATCTTTTATTTCAATAATCATAATGAATACCTTCTAGCCATCTTGGCTGTAACTTTGCATTATCGTAGTCGACAGCGGAGTTAAACTCCGTGTCGATACCAGTGTTTGTTATTTTGGATAGTGAGCATTGTGAGACTCTGAAGGTCTCTGTGACATAGGGACAGACATGGGTAGATTTCCTGTCTGTTCCCTAACCATTTGTGCAATAAATTCACCTTAGCACTTACACATATCCAAACAGGTGTCGGCGTTGTCGACGGAGACACCCTCTCACACACATATCCGCTCTATCACCTCCTTAGAGGAGCCTTTTACCTCAGACATGTCGACACACGCGTACCGACACACCACACACACAGGGGATGCTCTATTTGAGGACAGTTCCCCCACAAGGCCCTTTGGAGAGACAGAGAGAGAGTATGCCAGCACACACCCCAGCGCTATATAACCCAGGGATTACACTACAACTCAGTGTTTACCCAGTAGCTGCTGTATATACAATTTTTGCGCCTAAATTTATGTGCCCCCCCCTCTCTTTTCACCCTTTGTGTACGAGGATACTGCAGGTGAGAGCCTGGGGAGCTTCCTTCCAGCGCAGCTGTGAAGAGAAAATGGCGCTGGTGTGCTGAGGAAGAAGGCCCCGCCCCCTCAGCGGCGGGCTTCTGTCCTGTTTCTGACTAAAAATGGCGGGGGTTTTACACATATACAGTCACAGACTGTATTATGTGTATTTTTATGCCAAAGGTATTTTTATTGCTGCCCAGGGCGCCCCCCCAGCGCCCTGCACCCTACAGTGACCGGAGTGTGTGGTGTGCTGTGGGAGCAATGGCGCACAGCTGCGGTGCTGTGCGCTACCTTAATGAAGACAGGAGTCTTCTGCCGCCGATTTCATCGCTTCTCTTCTGTTTTCTGGCTCTGCAAGGGGGACGGCGGCGCGGCTCCGGGAACGGACGATCGAGGTCAGGCCCTGTGTTCGAACCCTCTGGAGGTAATGGTGTCCAGTAGCCTAAGAAGCACAAGCTAGCTGCTAGCAGGTAGGTTTGCTTCTCTCCCCTCAGTCCCACGTAGCAGTGAGTCTGTTGCCAGCAGATCTCACTGAAAATAAAAAACCTAACAAATACTTTCTTTCTAGCAAGCTCAGGAGAGCCCACTAGGAGCACCCAGCTCTGGCCGGGCACAGATTCTAACTGAGGTCTGGAGGAGGGGCATAGAGGGAGGAGCCAGTGCACACCAGATAGTACCTAATCTTTCTTTTAGAGTGCCCAGTCTCCTGCAGAGCCCGTCTATTCCCCATGGTCCTTACGGAGTTCCCAGCATCCACTAGGACGTCAGAGAAATACTCGTACAATATATTCTGATAGAGGTACACTTGTTCTTAACGAACGCTGTCTTAAAATGACAAGTAGAATACTTAAGTGTCTGTAGAATCACAGCGCTGATAAATCAGGCGGATTTACAGAGGAAAGCTTGCCCTGCAGTCCCGGAGACCAGTCACAGCTACTGTGATAAGATGGCGCCCAAAGTCTCAGTCAGGAAGTGAGAGAGAGTGTGAGGCAGCTCCAGGGCGGGAACACCAGCAGTAGATGCTGCCCAGAGCTGGGGGAGGGGCTACAGGTCAAGCGCTTTATCCCTTATGCTGTTCCTCACCACAGAGTACTATGGAGCCTTATTAAAATGGATAATGTATTGTCCGACCTGTGCTCCCCTGCCCTGGTGGATATAGTGGGGTCCCTGCTCGGCCACAGTATCCACGCCAGCGATTTAATGGCAGGTCCCACCTGGGGGACCCTCTTAACTCTTCCCTTAGAAGCAGCCACGCGATCCAGGAGAGCGTCAGCGGTGGTGTGCCAAAAGAACCGGAAACCCGGGAACAGAGCCAGCGGGAGTATGCAAAGCCACTGGGGAGGTGATGGAGCCGCAGCACAGTATGTCACACTGACATATGAAGTGCTGCAGCCCTTGAAGTCTTCTAAATAGCTTTTTTAGGGCTGCCTTGGCGCAGCCCCCCTGTTAAGTGACCTGCTTATGCAGGCACCAACTCTAAAACTGAGCTCACAGTGCCTGGAGGCGGGGTTATATAGAGGAGGCCCCGCAAAGCACCCTGGGACATTCTAAAGCTTTAGCCTGTTGGTGCCTCTGGATCAAGATCCATCTCTACACCCTGATGTATTCCCTGTGGAACACAGTGTACCCCACTGCAGAAATAATATTATAAGAATATAAACGCATACAGACACACAATAACAGATTAGCATTGCTAATGATAGCAGTCACAAGGGGATTGTCAGTTGATCCGAAGGGATCCTGTTTGAATGCAAACATTCAAAGGGGGGAATTCAAATGTTTGAAAAGTCAGTTGGGTGTCTGTGTTTTCCTAACATTTGAAATCCCCCCAAAATGTCAACATTCTGAGGGCGGTATTCAATAGTTTGTTCCACCAGCAGTCAGAAGACAGCCTACAACAGAGCTAATCAATTGTAGCTCGGCTCGGACATGATCAATTGACAATACCAGCATTTCAGTTCACATCCCCCAGGGGTGGTGAGCTGAAATAAGCGAAAAGTGACCCATTTGAGGGCTCAAATGGGACTTTTTGCGTTGCGCCAATTAGTTTGGTCAGATTTAGCCGCTTTATGCGGCTAAATCCAGCCTCTCTGGGAGAGACGAGCGCAATAAAAAGAAACCATTAAATATTGCCCCTTCCCCAATCTCCGATCACTTTAGAAGGGAAATCGGAAGAAATAGACAATTGATTATCGTCCTTTATATCTAAAGTCAGAATGTCTACATGTAAAATGACGACACACAACTGCAGATATTGTCAAAGTGTTGACGTTCTACTGTTGAGATGTAAAATGTTAACAGTAAATTGTAATGTTATATTTAGGCTTAAATATGAAGAAAAAAATGGTATGTTGAAATTCTGACGTTAACATTCTAAACACACATCATTTCACATCTGTCCCAAGCGGGTGGTCTTCAGGTTGCCGACGGCCGAGCTCCCGACATCTTTTCTTCCTCTTGAGGGTCCACGATCCCCCTGGAGGGAGGATAGCGTGGTGCATGTAGCGCGCCACCGTGCCCGCAGCGTGGCGAGCGCAGCAAGCCCGCAAGGGGCTCATTTGCGCTCGCCCAGCTGCCGGTGGTCGGGATTCCGGCGCCGGTATGCTGGTCGCCAGGACCCCGACCACTGGCAAACCATACTACACCCGTCCCAAGCAGGTAGTCAAATGTATTATGGATAATTGCACTCCAACAGGACTTCATAAAGGCAGAAGATAGTTTGTTCCCTTTTGTATTAGTATGGTTGCCTGTTTTCACCTGTTTAATATCAAGGGTCGCATTAAAAAAAAATAGTTAACATCCATATGGAATAGTGTTCAACACAAGTCAGTGGCCATGTAGTAACTAAACGTAAGGACCAAAGAAATTACTTATTGTTAAATGTCTATATCCCATTTTTTTCCAGGAATAAGGCTAGCACATAAGGACAGTGTGTAGAGTACACTATTAAATATTCATTGCTGGCAGGAAAGAGCCTGTCTGATTGAGGTTAGGTGGTTTTGTCAACGCTCAGCTGCTAACGTGAGTCTTGCAGGCAGGCCTGTTATGTTATGCTCACGTGCCAGATTCCCTGAAGATGCAAATACTGCTGTGTGATGCATCTTGAAAGTCAAAGCAGTTTTCCCTTAATCAGCATAAACTGCTGGGAACATACCAGTATAAAAAAACAAACAAAAAAAAAACCCTTGTGTTAATCAGCCACATAGGCAGAATTGTACAGTGTGTAGGCCCCTTAACAATGAAGGCTCTAAAATAACGATTTGATAGTTCACAACAGTCGTTATCGAATCGTCATCATCAATTTATACAGTACCTGCAACACTGGATTAAAACAAGGAGATTATATATATATATATATATAGCTAGTAATATTTTCAGATATTGGTAACCTCCATAGCACAAAATTTCCAAGTACAAGGAGACAGTAGTTGAATATGACAGAATACATCCTTTTTTTGCTCGTCACTGTATTGCAACTCATACGGTAGCTCTATTATCTAGTATTGTCTACAGTAAGAAGTAGTAAGATTCAAGAAATACCAACAGGTAAGACTTAACCGCTGTTCAATGCATTTACAGACACACACTGTGCCATTTATATTGTATTATTCTGAATGGGAAATATAGGGAAACAGGAGAAGTTATGGAAAGGACCTATATAGCAACGTAAGTATTTTTAAATAAATAAAAAAAATAAGAATTTACTTACCGATAATTCTATTTCTCGTAGTCCGTAGTGGATGCTGGGGACTCCGTAAGGACCGTGGGGAATAGCGGCTCCGCAGGAGACTGGGCACATCTAAAGAAAGCTTTAGGATTATCTGGTGTGCACTGGCTCCTCCCCCTATGACCCTCCTCCAAGCCTCAGTTAGGATACTGTGCCCGGACGAGCGTACACAATAAGGAAGGATTTTGAATCCCGGGTAAGACTCATACCAGCCACACCAATCACACCGTACAACTTGTGATCTGAACCCAGTTAACAGCATGATAACAGAGGAGCCTCTAGAAAAGATGGCTCACTACAGCAATAACCCGATTTTTTGGTAACAATAACTATGTACCAGTATTGCAGACAATCCGCACTTGGGATGGGCGCCCAGCATCCACTACGGACTACGAGAAATAGAATTATCGGTAAGTAAATTCTTATTTTCTCTAACGTCCTAAGTGGATGCTGGGGACTCCGTAAGGACCATGGGGATTATACCAAAGCTCCCAAACGGGCGGGAGAGTGCGGATGACTCTGCAGCACCGAATGAGAGAACTCCAGGTCCTCCTCAGCCAGGGTATCAATTTTGTAGAATTTTACAAACGTATTTGCTCCTGACCAAGTAGCTGCTCGGCAAAGTTGTAAAGCCGAGACCCCTCGGGCAGCCGCCCAAGATGAGCCCACCTTCCTTGTGGAGTGGGCATTTACAGATTTTTGGCTGTGGCAGGCCTGCCACCGAATGTGCAAGCTGAATTGTACTACAATTCCAACGAGCAATAATCTGCTTAGAAGCAGGAGCACCCAGCTTGTTGGGTGCATACAGGATAAACAGCGAGTCAGTTTTCCTAACTCCAGCCATCCTGGAAACATATATTTTCAGGGCCCTGACAACGTCTAGCAACTTGGAGTCCTCCAAGTCCCTAGTAGCCGCAGGCACCACAATAGGTTGGTTCAGGTGAAACGCTGAAACCACCTTAGGGAGAAACTGAGGACGAGTCCTCAATTCCGCCCTGTCCGAATGGAAAATCAGATAAGGGCTTTTACTGGATAAAGCCGCCAATTCTGACACGCGCCTGGCCCAGGCCAGGGCCAACAGTATGACCACTTTCCCTGTGAGATATTTTAACTCCACAGATTTAAGTGGTTCAAACCAATGTGACTTTTGGAACCCCAAAAACTACATTGAGATCCCAAAGTGCCACTGGAGGCACAAAAGGAGGCTGTATATGCAGTACCCCTTTTACAAACGTCTGAACTTCAGGGACTGAAGCTAATTCTTTTTGGAAGAAAATTGACAGGGCCGAAATTTGAACCTTAATGGACCCCAATTTCAGGCCCATAGACACTCCTGTTTGCAGGAAATGTAGGAATCGACCCAGTTGAATTTCCTCCGTCGGGCCTTACTGGCCTCGCACCACGCAACATATTTTCGCCAAATGCGGTGATAATGTTTTGCGGTTACATCCTTCCTGGCTTTGATCAGGATAGGGATGACTTCATCCGGAATGCCTTTTTTCCTTCAGGATCCGGCGTTCAACCGCCATGCCGTCAAACGCAGCCGCGGTAAGTCTTGGAACAGACAGGGTCCTTGCTGGAGCAGGTCCCTTCTTAGAGGTAGAGGCCACGGATCCTCCGTGAGCATCTCTTGAAGTTCCGGTTACCAAGTCCTTCTTGGCCAATCCGGAGCCACGAATATAGTGCTTACTCCTCTCCATCTTATCAATCTCAGTACCTTGGGTATGAGAGGCAGAGGAGGGAACACATACACTGACTGGTACACCCACGGTGTTACCAGAGCGTCTACAGCTATTGCCTGAGGGTCCCTTGACCTGGCGCAATACCTGTCGAGTTTTTCCCAACGGTTTATAATCATGTGGAAGACTTCTGGGTGGAGGTCGTGCTGAGGAAGTCTGCTTCCCAGTTGTCCACTCCCGGAATGAATACTGCTGACAGTGCTATCACATGATTTTCCGACCAGCGAAGAATCCTTGCAGCTTCTGCCATTTCCCTCCTGCTTCTTGTGCCACCCTGTCTGTTTACGTGGGTGACTGCCGTGATGTTGTCCGACTGGATCAACACCGGCTGACCTTGAAGCAGAGGTCTTGCTAAGCTTAGAGCATTGTAAATGGCCCTTAGCTTCAGGATATTTATGTGAAGTGATGTCTCCAGGCTTGACCATAAGCCCTGGATATTCCTTCCCTGTGTGACTGCTCCCCAGCCTCGCAGGCTGGCATCCGTGGTCACCAGGACCTAGTCCTGAATGCCGAATCTGCGGCCCTCTAGAAGATGAGCACTCTGCAACCACCACAGGAGGGACACCCTTGTCCTTGGTGACAGGGTTATCCGCTGATGTATCTGAAGATGCGACCCGGACCAATTGTCCAGCAGGTCCCACTGGAAAGTTCTTGCGTGGAATCTGCCGAATGGGATTGCTTCGTAGGAAGCCACCATTTTACCCAGAACCCTTGTGCATTGATGCACTGAGACTTGGCTCGGTTTTAGGAGGTTCCTGACTAGCTCGGATAACTCCCTGGCTTTCTCCTCCGGGAGAAACACCTTTTTCTGGACTGTGTCCAGGATCATCCCTAGGAACAGAAGACAAGTCGTCGGAACCAGCTGCGATTTTGGAATATTGAGAATCCAAACGTGCTGCCGCAACACTACCTGAGATAGTGCTACACCGACCTCCAACTGTTCCCTGGATCTTACCCTTATCAGGGAATCGTCCAAGTAAAGGATAACTAAAATTCCCTTCCTTCGAAGGAATATCATCATTTCGGCCATTACCTTGGTAAAGACCCGGGGTGCCGTGGACCATCCATACGGCAGCGTCTGAACTGATAGTGACAGTTCTGTACCATAAACCTGAGGTACCCTTGATGAGAAGGGTAAATTTTGACATGAAGGTAAGCATCCTTGATGTCCCGAGACATCATGTAGTCCCCTTCTTCCAGGTTCGCAATCACTGCTCTGAGTGACTCAATCTTGAATTTGAACCTCTGTATGTAAGTGTTGAAAGATTTTAGATTTAGAATCGGTCTCACCGAGCCGTCCGGCTTCGGTACCACAACAGTGTGGAATAATACCCCGTTCCCTGTTGCAGGAGGGGTACCTTGATTATCACCTGCTGGGAATACAGCTTGTGAATGGCTTCCAAAACTGTCTCCCTGTCAGAAGGAGACATCGGTAAAGCCGACTTTAGGAAACGGCGAGGGGGAGACGTCTCGAATTCTAATTTGTACCCCTGAGATATCACCTGAAGGATCCAGGGGTCTACTTGCGAGTGAGCCCACTGCGCGCTGAAATTCATTGAGACGGGCCCCCCACCGTGCCTGATTCTGCTTGTAAAGCCCCAGCGTCATACTGAGGGCTTGGCAGAGGCGGGAGAGGGTTTCTGTTCCTGGGAACTGGCTGATTTCTGCAGCCTTTTTCCTCTCCCTCTGTCACGGGGCAGAAATGAGGAACCTTTTGACCGCTTGTGCACGAAAAGACTGCGCCTGATAATACGGCGTCTTCTCATGTTGAGAGGCGACCTGGGGTACAAACGTGGATTTCCCAGCTGTTGCCGTGGCCACCAGGTCTGAAAGACCGACCCCAAATAACTCCTCCCTTTAATAAGGCAATACTTCCAAATGCCGTTTGGAATATGCCTCACCTGACCACTGACGTGTCCATAACCCTCTACTGGTAGAAATGGACAACGCACTTAGACTTGATGCCAGTCGGCAAATATTCCGCTGTGCATCACGCATATATAGAAATGCATCTTTTAAATGCTCTATAGGCAAAAATATACTGTCCCTATCTAGGGTATCAATATTTTCAGTCAGGGAATCCGACCACGCCAACCCAGCACTGCACATCCAGGCTGAGGCGATTGCTGGTCGCAGTATAACACCAGTATGTGTGTAAATACATTTTAGGATACCCTCCTGCTTTCTATCAGCAGGATCCTTAAGGGCGGCCATCTCAGGAGAGGGTAGAGCCCTTACAAGCGTGTGAGCGCTTTATCCACCCTAGGGGGTGTTTTCCAACGCACCCTAACCTCTGGCGGGAAAGGATATAATGCCAATAACATTTTAGAAATTATCAGTTGTTATCGGGGGAAAACCACGCATCATCATCACACCTCATTTAATTTCTCAGATTCAGGAAAACTACAGGTAGTTTTTCCTCACCGAACATAATACCCCTTTTTTTTTTTTTTGGTGGTACTCGTATTATTAGAAATGTGTAAAACATTTTTCATTGCCTCAATCATGTAACGTGTGGCCCTACTGGAAGTCACATTTGTCTCTTCACCGTCGACACTGGAGTCAGTATCCGTGTCGGCGTCTATATCTGCCATCTGAGGTAACGGGCGCTTTAGAGCCCCTGACGGCCTATGAGACGTCTGGACAGGCACAAGCTGAGTAGCCGGCTGTCTCATGTCAACCACTGTCTTTTATACAGAGCTGACACTGTCACGTAATTCCTTCCAACAGTTCATCCACTCAGGTGTCGACCCCCTAGAGGGTGACATCACTATTACAGGCAATCTGCTCCGTCTCCACATCATTTTTCTCCTCATACATGTCGACACAAACGTACCGACATACAGCACACACACAGGGAATGCTCTGATAGAGGACAGGACCCCACTAGCCCTTTGGGGAGACAGAGGGAGAGTTTGCCAGCACACACCAGAGCGCTATATATATATATACAGGGATAACCTTATATAAGTGTTTTTCCCCTTATAGCTGCTGTATCTTTAATACTGCGCGTAATTAGTGCCCCCCCCTCTCTTTTTTAACCCTTTCTGTAGTGTAGTGACTGCAGGGGAGAGACAGGGAGCTTCCCTCCAACAGAGCTGTGAGGGAAAATGGCGCCAGTGTGCTGAGGAGATAGGCTCCGCCCCCTTATCGGCGGCCTTATCTCCCGTTTTTTTATGTATTTTGGCAGGGGTTAAATGCATCCATATAGCCCAGGAGCTATATGTGATGCATTTTTTGCCATCCAAGGTGTTTTTTATTGCGTCTCAGGGCGCTACCCCAGAGCCCTGCACCCTTAGTGACCGGAGTGTGAAGTGTGCTGAGAGCAATGTGATGAGAGCAATGCTGAGAGCTGCAGTGCTGTGCGCTACCTTGTTGAAGACAGGACGTCTTCTGCCGCCGATTTTACGGACCTCTTCTGCCTTCTGGCTCTGTAAGGGGGCCGGCGGCACGGCTCTGGGACCCATCCAAGCTGGGCCTGTGATCGTCCCTCTGGAGCTAATGTCCAGTAGCCTAAGAAGCCCAATCCACTCTGCACGCAGGTGAGTTCGCTTCTTCTCCCCTTAGTCCCTCGATGCAGTGAGCCTGTTGCCAGCAGGTCTCACTGAAAATAAAAAACCTAAACTAAAACTTTCACTAAGAAGCTCAGGAGAGCCCCTAGTGTGCACCCTTCTCGTTCGGGCACAAAGATCTAACTGAGGCTTGGAGGAGGGTCATAGGGGGAGGAGCCAGTGCACACCAGATAATCCTAAAGCTTTCTTTAGATGTGCCCAGTCTCCTGCGGAGACGCTATTCCCCATGGTCCTTACGGAGTCCCCGGCATCCACTTAGGACGTTAGAGAAAAAACTAATACAATTACTGATGGCAGGGAAGTTTTGTATACCAGGGCTCAGACTATTCACTATCTATATGGCTGATTAGGATTATAGTACACTGTATGAACAGGCTTGCAATGTGAAGTATCTGTCCTGGATAACTATGAAAAAACTGACAAAATACTGAGCAGAGACTGGCAGCCGGATACTGCTATTACTTTGCTTTAATGAAGTATGCAGGAATATCACAACTCTTGTGATGAAGAGGGTGATGAAGCGGAGTGATGTCACTCCACTGGATAGAGGAGGTCATGTGATGCAGAAATTGGGTTCTTTGGGGAAACAATAAGAACAAGGGTAACATTATTTACTAAGCAGCAGCATATCCTGTCTGTAAAACCTAAAAGTAAAATATTAAATGAAAATAACTCCTGGTTTTTGCATTTAAAATTATTGCTCATTTAAATCCTACAAGCAGAACTTCCAGAAATAGGTGGCTTTTGCTTAATATTTAAATATACCCATCAAGTCTTATTCTCTATTTTATGATGTGCAAATTCATGTGGCCCCAGCTCTTATTCATTAAGAGCCGAGGTCAACACTGAAGCTCAGCAGTACACAGAGCAGTTGTGACGTCAGCGAACCACATTGGACTATTGGTAAGTGTGATACACACTAGAAGACTAGAACAATGTGTAAGATGAAGAATGTAGAAGATGAGCAATTTCCCTTGAACTCCCTGACAAACGAGATTGAGTGTACACACTGAGCTTTGTTACTAACTATCTGCTCTGCTGGGATTGAGCTGCATGCATGGACGACTGACAACTTGCTTCCAACGACCATGGGTGCGCGCATCGTTGATCGTTTTCTGTGTACACACTAGAACAATTTGAACTACAGATGGAGCCACGCTAATCGTGGCTCCGTCTGTGACTTGGGCGCCTATCGCTGCGTCTGGGGCGTGCGCGTCCGTGATGCGTACGCGCCCCATTCACTCAAATGGAAGCGTCTCTGTGCACTTCAGTGGCGGGGGCTAGGTGCCGGATCGCCTAGTCCTGCCAGGAATACAGATCTGCGATGGTGCTGCACTAGATGAGTGCGGTTTCATCTGTATCTGCAACCGTCGTTATCGCTCATATCTTTGGAAAATATCTTCTAGTGTGTATGGGCCTTAAGAAGAATGTCTCTCAATTTTATGCAACACCATGCTACATTTCAGTAGATTACATCCTTAGCGGTATCTCACTGCTGAATATAGCTTCAGGTAAAACAGGGATGTGGGAATCATATTAGAAATAAATAGAAACAAATTCACAAGGCAACTTACCTATAAATAAATTGGCATCCACATTGGGGTATTTCCCAAGTAACTTTTTACATACATCCACAGCAGGGTCATCTACATCCTGCATACATAGTAGGATTTCAAACTGTAAGACAGAATAAAAATAATGAATATTTGTTTAGAACATCCACATAGAAATCTTCTCTGTACTAGACTAATATATGTCACTCATATAGAATAATACAGTAAAACATGTACATACATAAATACACAGAAAAAACACAAACAAATGCGTACTGTAGTAAAAATAATTATTTACTCACCGGTAATTCTATTTCTCGTAGTCCGTAGTGGATGCTGGGAACTCCGTAAGGACCATGGGGAATAGACGGGCTCCGCAGGAGACTGGGCACTCTAAAAGAAAGATTAGGTACTATCTGGTGTGCACTGGCTCCTCCCTCTATGCCCCTCCTCCAGACCTCAGTTAAGGAAACTGTGCCCGGAAGAGCTGACACAACAAGGAAAGGATTTGGAATCCAGGGTAAGACTCATACCAGCCACACCAATCACACCGTACAACTTGTGATAATCATACCCAGTTAACAGTATGAACAACTGAGCCTCAGTAACAGATGGCTCATAACAATAACCCTTTAGTTAAGCAATAACTATATACATGTATTGCAGAGAGTCCGCACTTGGGACGGGCGCCCAGCATCCACTACGGACTACGAGAAATAGAATTACCGGTGAGTAAATTCTTATTTTCTCTGACGTCCTAGTGGATGCTGGGAACTCCGTAAGGACCATGGGGATTATACCAAAGCTCCCAAACGGGCGGGAGAGTGCGGATGACTCTGCAGCACCGCATGAGCAAACTCAAGGTCCTCCTCAGCCAGGGTATCAAACTTGTAGAACTTAGCAAACTTGTTTGACCCCGACCAAGTAGCAGCTCGGCAAAGCTGTAAAGCCGAGACCCCTCGGGCAGCCGCCCAAGAAGAGCCCACCTTCCTTGTGGAATGGGCTTTCACCATTTTGGATGCGGCAATCCAGCCGCAGAGTGAACCAGCTGAATCGTGCTATAGATCCAGCGAACAATAGTCTGCTTCGAAACAGGAGCGCCAACCTTGTTGGCTGCATACAGAATAAACAGCGAGTCAGACTTTCTGACTCCCGCCTTTCTGGAAACATACATTTTCAAAGCCCGGACTACGTCCAGCAACTTGGAATCCTCCAAGTCCCTCGTAGCCGCAGGCACCACAATAGGGTGGTTCAAATGAAACGATACCACCCTAGGAAGAAATTGGGGATGAGTCCTCAATTCTGCCCTGTCCATATGGAAGATCAGATAAGGGTTTTTACATGACAAAACCGCCAATACTGACACACGCCTAGCCGAAGCTAAGGCCAAAAGCATGACCACTTTCCACGTGAGATATTTTAGCTCCATGGTCTTAAGTGGCTCAAACCAGTGGGATTTCAGGAAATCCAACACAACGTTAAGAACCCAAGGTGCCACCGGCACAAAAGGAGGCTGAATATGCAGCACCCCCGGAACAACGTCTGAACTTCAGGCAGTGAAGTCAGTTCATTTTTAGAGAAAACGTATAGGGCCGAAATCTTGACCTTTATGGATCCTAATTTTAGGCCCATAGTCACTCCTGACCGTAGGAAGTGCAGGAATCGACCCCGCTGGAATTCCTCTGTAGGGCCTTCCCGGCCTTACACCAAGCAACCTATTTTCGCCATATACAGTGAAAAAGTCTTGCTGTCACGTCTTTCCTAGCCTTTATCAGCGTAGGAATAACTGCATCCGGAATGCCCTTTTCCGCTAGGATCCGGCGTTCAACCACCATGCCGTCAAATGCAGCCGCGGTAAGTCTTGGAACAGACAGGGCCCCTGTTGCAACATATCCTGTCTGAGAGGCAGAAGCCCTGAGTCCTCTGAGAGCATTTCTTCTTGGCCAATTCGGAGCAAAGAATATTGTTTTCACTCCTCCTTTTATTACAATTCTCAGCCCTTGGGTATGAGAGGAAGAGGAGGGAATACAGAGACCGACTGGAACACCCACAGTGCTACTAGTGCGACCACAGCTATCACCTGAGGGTCTCTTGACCCGGCGTAAAACCTTTTTTAGCTTTTTATTGGGGTGGGACGCCATGTAGTCCACCTTAGGCAGTTCCCATCAATTTGCAAACTGCGTGAAGACTTCCTGATGAAGTCCCCACTTTCCCGGGTGAAGGTCGTGCCTGCTGAGGAAGTCTGCTTCCCAGATGTCCACTCCCGGAATGAACACTGCTGACAGTGCGCTTACTTGATTCTCCGCCCAGCGAAGAATTCTGGTGGCTTCTATCCTCGCCACCCTGCTCCTTGTGCCGCCTTGGCGGTTTACATGAACCCCTGCGGTCTGACTGGATCAGAACCGGTTGGTCGCGAAGCAGGATCTCCGCTTGACTTAGGGCGTTGTATATGGCCCTTAGTTCCAGGATATTGATGTGAAGGCGAGTCAGTTGACTTGACCACAGACCTTGGAAATTTCTTCCCTGTGTAACTGCCCCCCACCCTCGGAGGCTTGCATCCGTGGTCACCAGGATCCAGTCCTGAATGCCGAATCTGCGGCCCTCGAGAAGGTGAGCACTCTGCAGCCACCACAGGAGAGACACCCTGGCCCTGGGGGATAGGGTGATTAACCGATGCATCTGAAGAGGTGATCCGGACCACTTGTCCAGTAAGTCCCATTGGAAGGTCCTCGCATGGAACCTGCCTAAGGGGATGGCCTCGTATGATGCCACCATCCTTCCCAGGACTCGAGTGCAGTGATGCACTGACACCTGTTTTGGTTTTAATAGATTCCTGACCAGTGTCATGAGCTCCTGAGCTCTCTCTATCAGGAGATAACCCTTTTCTGGTCTGTGTCTAGGATCGTGCCTAGGAGAGGCAGATGAGCTGTAGGAACCAACTGCGACTTTGGAATATATAGAATCCAGCCGTGTTGCTGTTACACTTCCAGAGAAAGTGATACGCTGTTCAGCAACTGCTCTCTTGATCTCGCTTTTATGAGGAGATCGTCCAAGTACGTGATAATAGTGACACATTGCTTCCGCAGGAGCACAATCATATCCGCCATTACCATGGTGAATATTCTCGGGCCGTGGAGAGACCAAAACGGCAACATCTGAAATTGGTAATGACAATCCCGTACCGCAATTCTGAGGTACGCCTAATGAGGTGGATAAATGAGGACATGAAGGTATGCATCCCTTATGTCCCGATTCACAATAAAGTCTCCCCCTTTTTAGGCTTGCACTGACCGCTCTTAGCGATTCCATCTTGAACTTGAACATTCTCAGGTATATGTTCAGGGATTTTTAATTCAATATGGGTCTGACCGAACCGTCTGGTTTCGGGATTACAACATGGTCTAATAATAACACCCTCTTGTTGAAGGAGGGGACCCTTGACCACCACCTGTTAAAGATACAATTTGTGAATTGCAGATAACACTGGCTCCCTCTCTTGGGGGGAAGCCCGCAGGGCCGTCGGTGAGGGGGCATCTTCTCACAGTCCAGCTTGTATCCCTGAGACACAATATCTATTGCCCAGGGACCTAACAGGGAGTGAACCCACTTGTGGCTGAACTTACGAAGGCGTGTCCCCACCGGGCCTAGCTCCGCCTGTGGAGCCCCAGCGACATTGGTGGATTTTTGTAGGGGCCGGGGAGGACTTCTGTTCCTGGGAACTAGCTGCCCAGCTCTGACAAGAAAGGACGCCCCTCAGACTTTCTTGTTTCTTTATACGAAAGGCTGCATTTAATAATGTCGTGCTTTCTTAGGCTGTGCAGGAATATAAGGAAAACTAGCAGAATTACCAGCTATAGCGGTGGAGACCAGGCCCGAGAACCCTTCTCCACACAATCCTCAGCCTTCCATATGCCTCTTAAGTTGGCATCATCTGTCCAATGCATATTCTACAGGACACGTCAAGCAGAGATCGACATAGCTTTGACTCTAGGACCCAGTATACTCATGTCTCTTTGGGCATGCTTTATAACTATATATCAATCACTTAAGACAGCATCTTTAATATATTTATATTGCATACTAGGGTCTCATCTCTGCTGATAAGGTACCTGTCCATGCTGCCACAGCGCTATAAACCCATGCCGACACAATCGCCGGTCTGGGTAGTATACTAGAATGTGCACGCTATCTGCAGGATCCCTGAGAATAGCAAGTGCTACCGTCTGTGCAAACAGGACACCCCAGGGGAAGATTCTCAACATATCCTGGCCCTAGTGGGGAAAGGATACAGCCTGAGAATTCTCTTGTGGGAAGCTGCCGTCTCTTGACTGGAGATTCCCGCTCTTTTTCCTCATGAGAGGAGGGAAATTTACCTCAGCATTCTTCCCCTTAAACATGTGTACTCTCGTGTCAGGGACAGATGAGTCATCAGTGATATGCAAATCATCTATTATTTCAATAATCATATATTGAATACCTTATAGCCATCTTGGCTGTAACTTTGCATTATCGTAGTCGACAGTGGAGTTAAACTCCATGTCGATACCAGTGTTTGTTATTATGGATAGTGAGCATTGAGAGACTCTGAAGGTCTCTGTGACATAGGGACAGACATGGGTAGATTTCCTGTCTGTTCCCTAACCTTTTGTGCAATAAATTCACCTTAGCACTTACACATATCCAAACAGGTGTCGGCGTTGTCGACGGAGACACCCTCTCACACACATATCCGCTCTATCACCTCCTTAGAAGGGCCTTTTACCTCAGACATGTCGACACACGCGTACCGACACACCACACACACAGGGGATGCTCTATTTGAGGACAGTTCCCCCACAAGGCCCTTTGGAGAGACAGAGAGAGAGTATGCCAGCACACACCCCAGCGCTATATAACCCAGGGATTACACTACAACTCAGTGTTTACCCAGTAGCTGCTGTATATACAAATTTTTGCGCCTAAATTTATGTGCCCCCCCCTCTCTTTTCACCCTTTGTGTACAAGGATACTGCCGGGGAGAGCCTGGGGAGCTTCCTTCCAGCGGAGCTGTGAAGAGAAAATGGCGCTGGTGTGCTGAGGAAGAAGGCCCGGCCCCCTTAGCGGTGGGCTTCTGTCCTGTTTCTGACTAAAAATGGCGGGGGTTTTACACACATATACAGTTTTCCAGACTGTATTATGTGTATATATTGCCAAAAGGTATACTTATTGCTGCCCAGGGCGCCCCCCCCCCCCCCCCAGCGCCCTGCACCCTACAGTGACCGGAGTGTGTGGTGTGCAGTGGGAGCAATGGCGCACAGCTGCAGTGCTGTGCGCTACCTTAATGAAGACCGGAGTCTTCTGCCGCCGATTTTATCTCCTTCTTCTGTCTTCTGGCTCTGCAAGGGGGACGGCGGCGCGGCTCCATGAACGGACGATCGAGGTCAGGCCCTGTGTTCGAACCCTCTGGAGCTAATGGTGTCCAGTAGCCTAAGAAGAACAAGCTAGCTGCACGCAGGTAGGTTTGCTTCTCTCCCCTCAGTCCCACGTAGCAGTGAGTCTGTTGCCAGCAGATCTCACTGAAAATAAAAAACCTAACAAATACTTTCTTTCTAGCAAGCTCAGGAGAGCCCACTAGGTGCATCCAGCTCTGGCCGGGCACAGATTCTAACTGAGGTCTGGAGGAGGGGCATAGAGGGAGGAGCCAGTGCACACCAGATAGTACCTAATCTTTCTTTTAGAGTGCCCAGTCTCCTGCGGAGCCCGTCTATTCCCCATGGTAATTACGGAGTTCCCAGCATCCACTAGGACGTCAGAGAAATGACGGATGGCCCTAGGCACAGGGCTGTGCTCTAACCCATGCCAGGTCATTAGGACTTGTATATTTGTAGAAAGTATTTTTCTATTTTATCAAAAATGTATGATGCTTTGTTCAAATGTGTTTAGAGTGGAAGAGAACTACAACCAAACCCCCACTTACACTCTGGTAAGGATGTTTGTTCAAGGAGTTTGGTTTCAGACTGTACTCAATCCATCATTCTTATTGGTTCAATTTAAATTCCTATGGCAGAAGGGTTATATTGAAACATCAGATAATGAGATTTTTTTCTTGCAGTACAAACGCGTATCAGATCAGAATTAACGCACGGGCAGTGTCAGAAAATGCTTGTTCCTGTATGCTCCTTAAGACAACAGCTACTGTATAAGTCGCACTTGGATACCTACAGACTATCAGATTTCTGTTAGCAACCCCATAGGGCTGTGTATAAAAGCCTGCAGAGTCCAAGGCAAGATTGTGCCACAATGGGGGTGAGTTGTGGTGCTTCTGCCGGCATTTTTGTAATGTTACAACAGGACTCTCTGCCATTGCACCCAGCAAGACTGACCCATGTTTTATATTCTAAATGATCCTCACTACACACATCAAGGTTTAGAGTAGCACCGCCACTTATTATGACTAGGACTCAAAAGGTCAAGAAATAGGGATGTAATTCTCCTAAAAAGCCATTCACTTCATCAACAGTGCAGAGAGCTATGCAATTCAGGAGATCATGACCAATAATAACCTAATGAAATAAGTGTTGAAACTTGAGTCAATGATCTACAATTAACTACCATAATAATCAGTTATAAAAATTCTAAGATTGATCACTTGTACCAGATAAAAAAAAAAAAAGTGAAGTGGAACTTGTACCATGGCATCACCACATATAAATACCAGCCAGGCATCTTATATGAAAATAGGACTCAATGTCACTTTGTCAAGATGATTTACGGAAAAGTTTATTGCCAATAGTTTCATGAATACAATTCCAACAAACCATTGAATTAGACACCAATCAGTAAATAAATGGGTCCATAGCTAGAAGTGATGCGTTTCATGTGCCCACTGCCCGCTTCCTCAGCCTCGTTTTTTTTATAGAAGATTGTCAATTCTTGCTGTTATTGCATTGTACTTCGTATTAACAGCCAGATTGACGGCATTGCATCTGCGCAAATCAAAGTCGGATCAACCAGCAGAGTGTCTGCCAGGTAGATCAAAGACTATCTCTGCAGGTGATGTGCGGTGAGGTGAGGCAGAGCCTTTTCTGTCATACTAACAAAGAGTTTTGACTGTATAATGTATATGAAGAATACAAAGAATATGTTTGAAATATCTTCTTTGTATTATTCTAATCATTTTTGTAGTCAAAACTCTGTAGTAAGAAGTCTGACAGGTGAGTGCCTCACCTGCCTATCTTTTCCGCACATCTCTGATCAAAACTCCCCAAATTTCCAGGAGTGTATACTGCTGCACCTGTATATAATGCCCACATGCACCCTTTGGCTTATATATAGCATGTAAATCTAGCTCTGTGCTAGCCAGTGCCTCCTAAACTATGTAGCTCACCACACGTCCCTGGTCTCTGCCTGGCAGACACCCTGCTGCTTGCTCCATAAGAAATTGTCAGAGTATACGTAGGTGAGGTAGGGGTGTATGAAGGGAATGTGTTGCTGAGAGAGGATGCATGAGTATTCAGACATGGATTCTGAAATATATGCTGTGGAAGTTTAGGGAGCATATGGAACTGCGATGAGGAGAAAAGTCTTACGCAAATTGGGTCTTTAGGTGAAGAAAAAGCTTCACAGTTATCAAGATAAAAAAAAAATTTGGGAACATGTTCAGCTTTGGGAAGTACTGTAAGCAGACAGCCAGGTGTATCAAAAATAAGATTTTACTCACCGGTAAATCTATTTCTCGTAGTCCGTAGTGGATGCTGGGGACTCCGTAAGGACCATGGGGATTAGCGGCTCCGCAGGAGACTGGGCACAACTAAAGAAAGCTTTAGGACTACCTGGTGTGCACTGGCTCCTCCCACTAAGACCCTCCTCCAGACCGCAGTTAGGATACTGTGCACGGAAGAGCTGACACAATAAGGAAGGATTTTGAATCCCGGGTAAGACTCATACCAGCCACACCAATCACACCGTATAACTCGTGATACTATACCCAGTTAACAGAATGAGAACAACTGAGCCTCTCAACAGATGGCTCAACAATAACCCTTTAGTTAGGCAATAACTATATACAAGTATTGCAGACAATCCGCACTTGGGATGGGCGCCCAGCATCCACTAAGGACTACGAGAAATAGATTTACCGGTGAGTAAAATCTTATTTTCTCTAACGTCCTAAGTGGATGCTGGGGACTCCGTAAGGACCATGGGGATTATACCAAAGCTCCCAAACGGGCGGGAGAGTGCGGATGACTCTGCAGCACCGAATGAGCAAACTCTAGGTCCTCCTCAGCCAGGGTATCAAACTTGTAGACTCTTGCAAGAGTGTTTTAACCTGACCAAGTAACAGCTCGGCAAATTTGTAAAGCCGAGACCCCTCGGGCAGCCGCCCAAGAAGAGCCCACTTTCCTCGTGGAATGGGCTTTCACAGATTTAGGGTGCGGCATTCCAGCCGCAGAATGTGCAAGTTGAATCGTGCTACAGATCCAGCGAGCAATAGTCTGCTTAGAAGCAGGAGCACCCAGCTTGTTGGGTGCATACAGGATAAATAGCGAGTCAGTTTTCCTGACTCCAGCCGTCCTGGAAACATATACTTTTCAGGGCCCTGACTACGTCCAGAAACTTGAAATCCTCCAAGTCCCAAGTAGCCGCAGGCACCACAATAGGTTGGTTCACATGAAAAACTGATAACACCTTAGGAAGGAATTGGGAACGAGTCCTCAATTCCGCCTTATCCATATAAAATACAGATAAGGGCTTTTGTACGACAAAGCCGCCAATTCTGATACACGCCTGGCCGACGCCACGGCCCACAGCATGACCACTTTCCACGTGAGGTATTGTAGCTCCACGGATTTAAGTGGCTCAACCCAATGCGACTTCAGGAAATCCAACACCACGTTGAGATCCCACGGTGCCACTTGAGGCACAAACGGGGGCTGACTATGCAGCACTCCCTTAACAAAAGTCCGAACTTCAGGCAGTGAAGCCAGTTCTATTTTGGAAGAAAATCGATAGAGCCGAAATCTGGACCTTCATGGAACCCAATTTTAGGCCCATAGTCACCTCTGACTAAGAAGTGCAGAAATCGACCTAGCTGAAATTTCTCCTTTGGGGCCTTCCTGGCCTCACAGCACGCAACAAATTTCCACCATATGCGGTGATAATGGTTTGCGTTCACTTCTTTCCTAGCTTTAAATAGCGTAGGGATAACTTCCTCCGGAATGCCCTTTTCCTTCAGGATCCGGCGTTCAACCGCCATGCCGTCAAACACAGCCGCGGTACGTCTTGGAACAGACAGGCCCCCTGCTGCAGCAGGTCCTGTCTGAGTGGCAGAGGCCATGGGTCCTCTGAGATCATTTCTTGGAGTTCTGGGTACCAAGCTCTTCTTGGCCACCCGGAACCATGAGTATAGTTCTTACTCTTCTCATTACCCTGGGTATGAGAGGCAGAGAAGGGAACACATACACCGACTGGTACACCCACGGTGTTACCAGAGCGTCCACAGCTATCGCCTGAGGGTCCCTTGACCTGGCGCAATATCTTTGTAGCTTTTTGTTGAGGCGGGACGCCATCCTGTCCACCTGTGGCCTTTCCCCACGGTGTACAATCATTTGGAAGACTTCTGGATGAAGTCCCCACTCTCTCGGGTGGAGGTCGTGTCTGCTGAGAAAGTCTGCTTCTCAGTTGTCCACTCCGAGAATGAACACTGCTGACAGTGCTAACACATGATTTTCCGCCCATCGGAGAATCCTTGTGGCTTCTGCCATCGCCATCCTGCTTCTTGTGCCACCCTGTCGGTTTACATGAGCGACCGCCGTGATGTTGTCTGACTGGATCAGCACCGGCCGGTATTGAAGCAGGGTCTAGCCTGACTTAGGGCATTGTAAATGGCCCATAGTTCCAGAACATTTATGTGTAGGGAAGTCTCCTGACTTTTCCATAGGCCTTGGAAGTTTCTTCCCTGTGTGACTGCCTCCCAGCCTGGAAGGCTGGCATCCGTGGTCACCAGGACCCAGTCCTGTATGCCGAATCTGCGGCCCCCTAGAAGATGAGCACTCTGCAGTCCCCACCACAGCGACACCCTGGCCCTTGGAGACAGGGTTATCCGCCGATGCATCTGAGGATGCGACCCGGACCACTTGTCCAACAGATCCCACTGGAAGATCCTTGCATGGGACTTGGCGAATGGAAATTCTTCGTAAGAAGCTACCATCATTCCCAAGGCTCGCGTGCATAGATGCACCGATACCTGTATTTGTATTAGGAGGTCTCCGTCTAGAGACGCCAACTCCTTGGACTTCTCCTCCGGGAGAAAACCTTTTTTATCCTGTTCTGTGTCCAGAACCATACCCATGAACAGTAGACGCATCGTAGGAACCAGCTGCGACTTTGGAATATTCAGAATCCAGCCGTGCTGTTGTAGCACTTCCCGAGATAGTGCTACTCCGACGAACAACTGCTCCCTGGACCTCGCCTTTATAAGGAGATCGTCCAAGTACGGGATAAGTACTTCGGCCATTACCTTGGTAAATACCCTCGGTGCCGGGGACAGACCAACGGCAACGTCTGGAATTGGTAATGACAATCCTGTACCACAATTTTGAGGTACACCTGGTGACGAGGGTAAATAGGGACATGCAGGTAAGTATCCTTGATGTCCAGTGATACCCTGAAATTTTCCAGGCTTGCAATAAATAGCCCTGAGCGATTCCATTTTGAACTTGAACCTTCGTATATAAGTGTTCAAGGATTTCAATTTTAGAATGGGTCTCACCGAACCGTCTGGTTTCGGTACCACAACCTTTTGGAATAGTAACCCCGGCCTTGTTGAAGGAGGGGTACCTTGATTTCACCTGCTGGAAGTACAGCTTGTGAATTGCCGCCAGTACTACCTTTCTCCGAGGGCAGCAGGCAAGGCTGATGTGAGGCAACGGCGAGGGGGAGTCGTCTCGAACTCCAGCCTGTATCCCTGTGATACTACTTGCAGAACCTAGGGATCCACCTGTGGGCAAGCCCACTGATCCCTGCAGTTCCCGAGACGCGCCCCCACCGCACCTGTCTCCACCTGTGGAGCCCCAGCGTCATGCGGTGGACTCAGAGGAAGCGAGGGAAGATATTTGATCCTGGAACTGGCTGACTGGTGCAGCTTTTTCCTTCTTCCCTTGTCTCTGTACAGAAAGGAAGCGCCTTTGACCCGCTTGCTTTTCTGAAGCCGAAAGGACTGTACCTGAAAATACGGTGCTTTCTTAGGCTTTTGTGAGGAAACCTGGAGGTAAAAAATTTTCTTCCCAGCTGTTGCTGTGGATATGAGGTCCCAGAGACCATCCCCAAACAATTCCTCACCCTTATAAGGCAAAATCTCCATGTGCCTTTTAAATGCAGCCTCACCTGTCCACTGCTGGGTTTCTACTACCCTCCTGGCAGAATGGACATTGCATTAATTCTGGATGCCAGCCGGCAAATATCCCTCTGTGCATCTATTATATATAAGACAACGTCTTAAATATGCTCAATCTTAGCAAAACATTATCCCTGTCTTAGCGTATTAATATTATCTGACAGGGTGTCAGACCACGCTGCAGCAGCACTATTTATGCTGAGGCAATTGCAGGTTTGAGTATATAACCTGAGTGTGTAAATACAGACTTCAGGATCGCCTCCTGCTTTTTATCAGCAGGTTCCTTCAAGGTGGCCGTATCCTAAGACGGCAGTGTCACCTTTTGGCAAACGTGTGAGCGCCTTATCCACCCTAAGGGATATCTCCCAACGTGACCTATCCTCTGGCGGGAAAGGGTACGCCATCAGTAACTTTTTAGAAATTACCAGTTTCTTATCGGGGGAAACCACGCTTCTTTACACACTTCATTCATTCATCTGATGGGGGAACAAAACACTGGCTGCTTTTTCTCCCCAAAAATAAAACCCCTTTTATGTGGTACTTGGGTTCATGTCAGAAAATGCGTAACACATTTTTTAATTGCCGAGATCATGTAACGGATGTTCCTAGTGGATTGTGTATATGTCTCAACCTCGTCGACACTGGAGTCAGACTCCGTGTCGACATCTGTGTCTGCCATCTGAGGTAACGGGCGTTGTTTGAGCCCCCGATGGCCTTTGAGACGCCTGGGCAGACGCGGGCTGAGAAGCCGGCTGTCCCACAGCTGTTACGTCATCCAGCCTTTTATGTAAGGAGTTGACACTGTCGGTTAATACGTTCCACCTATCCATCCACTCTGGTGTCGGCCCCACAGGGGGCGACATCCCATTTATCGGCCTCTGCTCCGCCTCCACGTAACCTTCCTCATCCAACATGTCGACACAGCCGTACCGACACACCGCACACACACAGGGAATGCTCTGACTGAGGACAGGACCCCACAAAGTCCTTTGGGGAGACCGAGAGAGAGTATGCCAGCACACACCAGAGCGCTATATAATGCAGGGATTAACACTATAACTGAGTGATTTTTCCCCAAATAGCTGCTTGTATACATATATTGCGCCTAAATTTAGTGCCCCCCCTCTCTTTTTAACCCTTTGAGCCTGAAAACTACAGGGGAGAGCCTGGGGAGCTGTCTTCCAGCTGCACTGTGAAGAGAAAATGGCACCAGTGTGCTGAGGGAGAAGCCCCGCCCCCTTTTCGGCTGACTTTCTCCCGCTTTTTCTGTAATACTGGCAGGGGTAATTTTACATCTATATAGCCTCTGGGACTATATATGATGTATATTTGCCAGCCAAGGTGTTATTTATTTCCCTCAGGGCGCCCCCCCCAGCGCCCTGCACCCATCAGTGACCGAAGTGTGAGGTGTACATGAGAAGCAATGGCGCACAGCTGCAGTGCTGTGCGCTACCTTGGTGAAGACCGAAGGCTTCTGCCGCCGATTTTCCGGACCTCTTCGTGCTTCTGGCTCTGTAAGGGGGACGGCGGCGCGGCTCCGGGAACGAACACCAAGGTCGGGTCCTGCGGTCAATCCCTCTGGAGCTAATGGTGTCCAGTAGCCTAAGAAGCCCAAACTACCACCTGTTAGGTAGGTTCGCTTCTTCTCCCCTTAGTCCCTCGCTGCAGTGAGTCTGTTGCCAGCAGATCTCACTGAAAATAAAAAACCTAAATATACTTTCTTTCTAGGTGCTCAGGAGAGCCCCTAGTGTGCATCCAGCTCAGCCGGGCACAAGAATCCAACTGAGGTCTGGAGGAGGGTCTTAGTGGGAGGAGCCAGTGCACACCAGGTAGTCCTAAAGCTTTCTTTAGTTGTGCCCAGTCTCCTGCGGAGCCGCTAATCCCCATGGTCCTTACGGAGTCCCCAGCATCCACTTAGGACGTTAGAGAAAGTAGATACAAGTGTCATACTTTGCGCATATAGCAAGGTATGATAGATCTGGCTGACCTTACAGAATAAGTCTATTTGTTATATGTACACAAATTAAGTCATGACATGCTTCCCTGTGATAATTTCTGACATATCACAGGGAATTTAAGATGCATCTTTAAAAGCTCCTTGTAATAGGTTAAACATGCAAAAGGGATCAAAATGTGTACTGTCAAAGTGAACCTGGCCCTGGAACCTTTAAACCAGGGGTGGGGAACCTTTTTTCTACCAAGGGCCATTTGGATATTTATAAAATCCTTCGGGGGATATACAAAAATTATCAACTTAAAAATTAGCCTGCCCTCAGTAATTATGCCCCAGTAGATATGCCACAAGTCAGTAGTTATGCCCCCAATCAGTAGATATACCCCCAGTCAGTTGTTACGCCCCAGTAGATATGCCCCCAGTACATATGCCCCCAGTCAGTTGTTATGCCCCATTAGATATGCCGCCAGTCAGTTGTTATGCCCCATTAGATATGCCGTCAGTCAGTTTTTATGCCCCATTAGATATGTCCTCTAGTAGCGCCGCTCACACACACACACACATTAAAAGAAAAAGAAAAATAAGAATTTACTCACCGGTAATTCTATTTCTCGTAGTCCGTAGTGGATGCTGGGTACTCCGTAAGGACCATGGGGTATAGACGGGCTCCGCAGGAGACTGGGCACTCTTAAAAGAAAGATTAGGTACTATATCTGGTGTGCACTGGCTCCTCCCTCTATGCCCCTCCTCCAGACCTCAGTTTGGGAAACTGTGCCCGGAAGAGCTGACATTACTAGGAAAGGATTTGGAATCCAGGGTAAGACTCATACCAGCCACACCAATCACACCGTACAACTCGTGATAACTATACCCAGTTAACAGTATGAACAATAACTGAGCCTCTCTCAACAGATGGCTCATACAATAACCCTTTAGTTAAGCCAGAGGTTCCCAAACTGTGTGCAGTGGCTCCCTGGGGTGCCTTGGGACACTTGCAGGGGTGCCCTGGGTTGGTGGTCCAGGACCAATTCAAATTATTCATGGTCAGTATAATAGGCAAAACCAGTGCTGGTGGCTGCCAGTCATAAAATATGTGGCCAAACAGAAGCGAATCCTGTCCCTCACCACACAGCTGGCCCTAAGGATGACATATAAACGCAATCTACTTAATGTAATATTTCTTTCTAAATTTCTCAATAAGAAATTTTTGGCCTAGGGGTGTCGTGAAAAAAAATCTGATATTCTAGGGCGCCGTGATTCAAAAAAGTTTGGAAAACCACTGAGTTAAGCAATAACTATATACATGTATTGCAGAGAGTCCGCACTTGGGACGGGCGCCCAGCATCCACTACGACTACGAGAAATAGAATTACTGGTGAGTAAATTCTTATTTTCTCTGACGTCCTAGTGGATGCTGGGTACTCCGTAAGGACACTGGGGATTATACCAAAGCTCCCAAACGGGCGGGAGAGTGCGGATGACTCTGCAGCACCGAATGAGCAAACTCAAGGTCCTCCTCAGCCAGGGTATCAAACTTGTAGAATTTTGCAAAACCCGACCAAGTAGCAGCTCGGCAAAGTTGTAAAGCCGAGACCCCTCGGGCAGCCGCCCAAGAAGAGCCCACCTTCCTCGTGGAATGGGCTTTTACTGATTTAGGATGTGGCAGTCCAGCCGCAGAATGTGCAAGCTGAATCGTGCTACAGATCCAGCGAGCAATAGTCTGCTTTTAAGCAGGAGCACACAGCTTGTTGGGTGCATGCAGGATAAATAGCGAGTCAGTTTTTCTGACTCTAGCCGTCCTGGAAACAAAGTTTCAGGGCCCGGACTACGTCCAGCAACTTGGAATCCTCCAAGTCCCTAGTAGCCGCAGGCACCACAATAGGTTGGTTCAAATGAAACAATGATACCACCTTAGGGAGAAATTGGGGACGAGTCCTCCATTCTGCCCTTTCCATATGGAAGATCAGATATGGGCTTTTACATGACAAAGCCGCCAATTCTGACACACGCCTAGTCCAAGCTAAGGCCAAAAGCATGACCACTTTCCACGTGAGATATTTTAGCTCCACGGTCTTAAGTGGCTCAAACCAGTGGGATTTTAGGAATCCAACACACGTTAAGATCCAAAGGTGCCACTGGAGGCACAAAAGGGGCTGAATATGCAGCACCCCTGTAACAACGTCCGAACTTCAGGCAGTGAAGCCAGTTCTTTTTGAGAGAAAAAGGGATAGGGCCGAAATCTTGACCTTTATGGATCCTAATTTTAGGCCCATAGTCACTCCTGACTGTAGGAAGTGCAGGAATCGACCCCCCTGGAATTCCTCTGTAGGGCCTTCCCGGCCACACACCAAGCAACCTATTTTCGCCATATACAGTGAAAAAGTCTTGCTGTCACGTCTTTCCTAGCCTTTATCAGCGTAGGAATAACTGCATCCGGAATGCCCTTTTCCGCTAGGATCCGGCGTTCAACCGCCATGCCGTCCAACACAGCCGCGGTAAGTCTTGGATCAGACAGGGTCCCTGTTGCAACATGTCCTGACTGAGAGGCAGAGGCCATGGGTCCTCTGAGAGCATTTCTTGCAGTTCCGGGTACCGAGTCCTTCTTGGCCAATCCGGAGCAAAGAATATTGTTCACACTCCTCCGTTTATTACAATTCTCAGCCCTTGGGTCTGAGAGGAAGAGGAGGGAATATATAGACCGACTGGAACACCCACGTGTTACTAGTGCGACCACAGCTATCGCCTGAGAGTCCCTTGACCCAGCGTAAAACCTTTTTTATCTTTTTATTGAGGTGGGACGCCATGTAGTCCACCTGAGGCAGTTTCCATCAATTTGCAAAACTGCGTGAAGACTTTCTGATGAAGTCACCACTTTCCCGGGTGGAGGTCGTATCCACTCCCGGAATGAACACTGCTGACAGTGCGCTTACTTGATTCTCCGCCCAGCGAAGAATTCTGGTGGCTTCTACCCTCGCCACCCTGCTCCTTGTGCCGCCCTGGCGGTTTACATGAGCCCCTGCGGTCTGACTGGATCAGAACCGGTTGGTCGCGAAGCAGGAACTCCGCTTGACTTAGGGCGTTGTATATGGCCCTTAGTTCCAGGATATTGATGTGAAGGCAAGTCTGTTGGCTTGACCACAAACCTTGGAATTTTCTTCCCTGTGTAACTGCCTCCCACCCTCGGAGGCTTGCATCCGTGGTCACCAGGACCCAGTCCTGAATGCCGAATCTGCGGCCCTCGAGAAGGTGAGCACTCCGCAGCCACCACAGGAGAGACACCCTGGCCCTGGGGGGATCCCTGAGAATAGCTAGTGCTACCGTCTGTGCAAACAGGACACCCAAGGGGAAGATTCTCAACACATCCTGGCCCTAGTGGGGAAAGGATACAGCCTGAGAATTCTCTTGTGGGAAGCTGCCGTCTCTTGTCTGGAGATTCCCGCTCTTTTTCCTCATGAGAGGAGGAAAATTTACCTCAGCATTCTTCCCCTTAACATGTGTACTCTCGTGTCAGGGACAGATGAGTCATCAGTGATATGCAAATCATCTTTTATTCCAATAATCATATATTGAATATCTTTTAGCCCTCTTGGCTGTAACTTTGCATTATCGTAGTCGACAGTGGAGTTAAACTCCGTGTCGATACTTTGTTATTTTGGATAGTGAGCATAGAGAGACTCTGAAGGACTCTGTGACATAGGGACAGACCAGGGTAGATTTCCTTTCTGTTCCCTAACCTTTTGTGCAATAATTTTACCTCAGCACTTACACATATCCAAACAGGTGTCGGCGTTGTTGACGGAGACACCCTCCCACACACTTATCCGCTCTATCACCTCCTTAGAGGAGCCTTTTACCTCAGACATGTCGACACACGCGTACCGACACACCACACACACAGGGGATGCTCTATTTGAAGACAGTTTCCCCACCAGGCCCTTTGGAGAGACAGAGAGAGAGTATGCCAGCACACACCACAGCGCTATATAATACAGGGATGTACACTATACTGAGTGATTTTTCCCCTATAGCAGCTTATATACACAGTTTTGCGCCTAAATTTATGTGCCCCCCCTCTCTTTTTTACCCTTTGTGTACCAGGATACTGCAGGGGAGAGCCTGGGGAGCTTCCTTCCAGCTGAGCTGTGAAGAGAAAATGGCGCCGGTGTGCTGAGGAAGAAGGCCCGGCCCCCTTAGCGGCGGGCTTCTGTCCTTTTATGTACTTTAATGGCAAGGGTTAATGCACATATACAGTTTATCAGACTGTATTATGTGATTTTCGCCAAGTAAGGTAATCTAATTGCTGCCCAGGGCGCCCCCCCCCAGCGCCCTGCACCCATCAGTGACCGGAGTGTGTGGTGTGCTAAGGGAGCAATGGCGCACAGCTGCAGTGCTGTGCGCTACCTTAATGAAGACCGGAGTCATCAGCCGCCGATTTTCAACTTCTCTTCGTTCTTCTGGCTCTGCAAGGGGGACGGCGGCGCGGCTCCGGGACCGGACGACCGAGGACTGGGCCTGTGTTCGATCCCTCTGGAGCTAATGGTGTCCAGTAGCCTTAGAAGCCCAAGCTAGCTGCAAGCAGGTAGGTTCGCTTCTCTCCCCTCAGACCCACGTAGCAGTGAGTCTGTTGCCAGCAGATCTCACTGAAAATAAAAAACCTAAAATAAACTTTCTTTTCTAGGAAGCTCAGGAGAGCCCCTAGGGTGCATCCAGCTCTGGCCGGGCACAGATACTAACTGAGGTCTGGAGGAGGGGCATAGAGGGAGGAGCCAGTGCACACCAGATATAGTACCTAATCTTTCTATTAAGAGTGCCCAGTCTCCTGCGGAGCCCGTCTATACCCCATGGTCCTTACGGAGTACCCAGCATCCACTAGGACGTCAGAGAAACACACAATACTCACCAGCCCCGCTCCTGCTTCCAGACCATTGCCCTCCACTTGGCCGTCCACTCCTCAGAACTATGGGAGAGACGTCATCTCTCCCATAGCAACGCACAGCCGCACACGCACACTGCCAGACCCGGAAGCCGGAGCTCAGGAGTGAGCTCCTGCCTCCGGCTGCTTCTGTGGGGAAGAAGCCAGGCGCCCGCTAGTAACAAAAATAAGATTTTACTTACCGTTAAATCTATTTCTCGTAGTCCGTTCAGGATGCTAGGGACTCCGTAAGGACCATGGGGATAGACGGGCTCCGCAGGAGACATGGGCACTTTAAGAAAGAATTTAGTTCATGGTGTGCACTGGCTCCTCCCTCTATGCCCCTCCTCCAGACCTGTGTTAGAGAAACTGTGCCCAGAGGAGATGGACAGTACGAGGAAAGGATTTTGTTAATCCAAGGGCAAGATTCATACCAGCCACACCAATCACACCGTATAACTTGTGATAACTACCCAGTTAACAGTATGAAAACAACATATCAGTTCAAGACCGATGCAACTATAACATAACCCTTATTGAAACAATAACTATATACAAGTATTGCAGAAGACGTCCGCACTTGGGACGGGCGCCCAGCATCCTCTACGGACTACGAGAAAGATTTACCGGTAAGTAAAATCTTATTTTCTCTAACGTCCTAGAGCAAGCCTGGCCAACCTGTGGCTCTCCAGCTGTTGTAAAACTACAAGTCCCATCATGCTTTGCCACAGTTTTGCTATTAAGGAATGCTAAAACCGTGGCAGGGCATGCTGGGATGTATAGTTTCACAACATCTGGAGAGCCACAGGTTGGCCAGGCCTGTCCTAGAGGATTGCTGGGGACTCCGTAAGGACCATGGGGATTATACCAAAGCTCCCAAACGGGCGGGAGAGTGTGGATGACTCTGCAGCACCGATTGAGCAAACATGAGGTCCTCCTCAGCCAGGGTATCAAACTTGTAGAATTTAGCAAAAGTGTTTGAACCCGACCAAGTAGCAGCTCGACACAGCTGTAGTGCCGAGACCACCCGGGCAGCCGCCCAAGAAGAGCCCACCTTCCTAGTGGAATGGGCCTTGACCGATTTTGGTAACGGCAAACCAGCCGTAGAATGCGCTTGCTGAATCGTGTTACAAATTCAGCGAGCAATAGTTTGCTTTGAAGCAGGGGCACCAATCTTGTTGGATGCATACAGGACAAACAGTGCTTCAGTTTTCCTGACTCTAGCCGTTCTGGCTACGTAAATTTTCAAAGCCCTGACCACATCAAGTAACTCGGAATCCTCCAAGTCACATGTAGCCACAGGCACCACAATAGGTTGGTTCATACGAAAAGATGAAACCACTTTTGGCAGAAATTGCGAACGGGTCCGCAATTCTGCTCTATCCATATGGAAAACCAAATAGGGGCTTTTATGTGACAAAGCCGCTAATTCAGACACTCGCCTAGCCGAAGCCAAGGCTAATAACATGACCACCTTCCACGTGAGATATTTCAACTCCACCATTTTAAGTGGTTCAAACCAGTGTGACTTTAGGAAACTTAACACCACGTTAAGATCCCAAGGTGCCACCGGAGGCACAAAAGGAGTCTGAATATGCAGCACTCCCTTTACAAAAGTCTGAACTTCTGGGAGAGAAGCCAATTCTTTTTGAAAGAAAATGGATAGGGACGAAATCTGGACCTTAATGGAACCTAATTTAAGGCCCAAATTCACTCCAGTTTGTAGGAAGTGAAGGAAACGACCCAGATGGAATTCTTCCGTAGGAGCATTCTTGGTCTCACACCAAGAAACATATTTTCGCCATATACGGTGATAATGTTTTGCTGTTACTTCCTTCCTAGCCTTTATCAGCGTAGGGATAACCTCAACCGGAATGCCTTTTTCTGCTAGGATCCGGCGTCCAACCACCATGCCGTCAAACGCAGCCGCGGTAAGTCTTGAAACAGACAGGGTCTCTGTTGCAACAGGTCCTGTCTTAGAGGAAGAGGCCACGGATCTTCTGTGATCAGTTCCTGCAGATCTGGATACCAGGTCCGTCTTGGCCAATCTGGAACAATGAGGATTGTTCTCACTCCTTTTCTTCTTACTATCCTCAACACCTTTGGTATAAGAGGAAGAGGAGGAAATACATAGACTGACCGGAACACCCACGGTGTCACTAGGGCGTCTACTGCTACTTCCTGAGGGGCTCTTAACCCGGTGCAATACCTCTGTAGCTTTTTGTTGAGGCGGGACGCCATCATGTCTATCTGTGGCAGTTCCCACTGACTCACAATCTGTGCGAAGACTTCTGGATGAAGTCCCCACTCTCCCGGGTGTAGGTCGTGTCTGCTGAGGAAGTCTGCTTCCCAGTTATCCACTCCCGGAATGAACACTTCTGACATTGTGCTTACATGATTCTCCGCCCAGCGAAGAATTCTGGTGGCTTCCGCCATTGCCACTCTGCTCCTTGTGCCGCCTTGGCGGTTTACATGAGCCACTGCGGTGATGTTGTCTGACTGGATCAGAACTGGTCGGTCGCGAAGTAAGGTCTCCACTTGACTTAGGGCGTTGTATATGGCCCTTAGGCTCCAGGATGTTGATGTGAAGATAAGTCTCTTGACTTGACCAAAGACCCTGGAAATTTCTTCCCTGTGTGACTGCTCCCCAACCTCGGAGGCTTGCGTCCGTGGTCACCAGGATCCAGTCCTGAATGCCGAATCTGCGGCCCTCGAGAAGGTGAGCACTCTGCAGCCACCACAGTAGTGACACCCTGGCCCTGGGGGACAGGGTGATCAACCGATGCACCTGAAGATGTGACCCGGACCACTTGTCCAGTAGGTCCCATTGGAAAGTTCTCGCATGGAACCTGCCGAAGGGAATGGCCTCGTATGACGCCATCATCTTTCCCAGGACTCGAGTGCAATGATGCACTGACACCTGTTTTGGTTTCAATAGGTTCTTGACCAGAGTCATAAGTTCCTGGGCCTTCTCTATTGGGAGATAAACCCTCTTCTGGTCCGTGTCCAGAATCATGCCCAAGAAGGGCAGACGAGTCGTAGGAACCAACTGCGACTTTGGAATATTGAGAATCCAGCCGTGTTGCTGTAACACTTTCAGTGAAAGAGATACGCTGTTCAACAACTGCTCTCTTGATCTCGCTTTTATGAGGAGATCGTCCAAGTACGGGATAATTGTGACACCTTGCTTCCGCAGGAGCACCATCATTTCCGCCATTATCTTGGTGAAAATCCTCGGGGCCGTTGAGAGACCAAACGGCAACGTCTTAAATTGTTAATGACAATCCTGTACCGCAAATTTAGGTACGCCTGATGAGGTGGATAAATGGGGACATGAAGGTACGCATCCTTTATTTCCAGTGACACCATAAAATCCCCCCCCCTTCCAGGCTTGCGATGACCGCTCTTAGCGATTCCATCTTGAACTTGAACCTTTTCAAGTATAGGTTCAGAGATTTTAAATTCAATATGGGTCTGACCGAACCGTCCGGTTTCGGGACTACAAACATGGTCGAATAATAACCCCTTCCCTGTTGGAGGGGAATCTTGACCACCACCTGCTGAAGATACAATTTTTGTATTGCGTTTAACACTATTTCCCTCCCTTGGGGGGAAGATGGTAGAGCCGATTCGAAATACCGGCGAGGAGGCACCTCTTCGAATTCCAGCTTGTAACCCTGAGACACAATTTCTATTGCCCAAGGATCCACTTGGTAGTGAACCCACATGTGGCTGAAATTCCGAAGACGTGCCCCCACAGGGCGCGTCTCCGCCAGTGGAGCCCCAGCGTCATGCGGTGGATTTTGTAGAGGCCGGTGAGGACATCTGTTCCTGGGAACTAGCTGCTTTGTGCAGCTTCTTTCCTCTGCCCCTACCTCTGGCAAGAAAGGACGCACCTCGGACTTTCTTGTTTCTTTGTGAACGAAAGGACTGCATTTGATAATGCGGTGCTCTGAGGCTGTGAGGGAACATAAGGCAAAAAATTTAACTTTCCAGCTGTAGCTGTGGAGACCAGGTCCGAGAGACCTTCCCCGAACAATTCCTCACCCCTGTGAGGTAAAACCTCCATATGCCTTTTTGAGTCGGCATCACCTGTCCACAGGACCCTTCTGGCAGAAATCGACATAGCGTTTATTCTAGAACCCAGTAGACTAATGTCTCTGAGCATCTCTCATATATAGGAGAGCGTCTTTTATATGCCCCAGGGTCAATAATACAGTATCCTTTATCTAGGGTATCCAATTCCTCAGATAAGGTATCCGTCCATGCCGCTACAGCACTACACCCCCAGGCCGACGCAATTGCCGGTCTTAGTAAGGTACCCGAATGTGTATAAATGGACTTCAGGGTAACCTCCTGTTTGCGATCAGCAGCATCTTTGAGGGTAGCCGTATCCTGGGACGGCAGGGCTACCTTTTTGGGTAAGCGTGTTAAAGCTTTGTCCACCCTAGGGGAGGATTCCCATCGTAACCTATCCGTTTGGAAATCTGCAGTTTTTTATCTGGAGATTCCCAAGCTTTTTCACATAACTCATTCAGTTCGTGTGAGGGGGGAAAAGGTACCTCAGGCTTCTTTCCCTTATACATATACACCTTCGTGTCAGGGACAGGGGTTTCCTCTGTGATGTGCAAAACATCCTTTATTGCTATAATCATATATCGAAGGGATTTAGCCAATTTTGGCTGTAACTTTGCATCATCGTAATCGACACTGGAGTCAGAATCCATGTCGGTATCTGTGTCAACAATTTGGGATAGTGGGCGCTTATGAGACCCTCACGGTCCCTGCGACATAGGGTCAGGCATGGGTTGAGACCCTGACTGCCCCAATGCATCAGCCGTGTCAAATCTTTTATGCAAGGAATTAACATTATCATTTAAAACCTTCCACATATCCATCCAATCAGGTATCGGCGCCGTCGGCGGAGACACCACATTCATTTGCTCCCGCTCCTCTCCCACATAGCCTTCCTCATCAGACATGTCGACACAAGCGTACCGACACACCACACACAGGGAATGTCCTTTCTGAAGACAGTTCCCCCACCAGGCCCTTGAGAGAGAGAGAGAGAGAGAGAGAGAGAGAGAGAGAGAGAGAGAGAGAGAGAGAGAGAGAGAGAGAGAGAGAGAGAGAGAATGCCAGCACACACCCCAGCGCTATAATGTTCCAGGAATAACACAGTAACTTAATGTTAACCAGGTAGCTGCTGTATGTTATAGTATTTGCGCCTAATTATGTGCCCCCCTCTCTTTTCAACCCTCTTCTACCGTGTATTAGCAGGGGAGAGCCCGAGGAGCTTCCTCTCAGCGGTGCTGTGGAGAAAAAATGGCGCTGGTGAGTGCTGAGGGAGAAGTCCCGCCCCCTCGGCGGCGGGCTTCTGTCCCGCTTAAACTGTAATTTTGGCGGGGGCTCATACATATATACAGTGCCCAGCTGTATATATGTGTTCTTTTTGCCAATATGAGGTCCCAAATGCTGCCCAGGGCACCCCTTCCTGCGCCCTGCACCCTTACAGTTAACGGAGTATGTGAGGTGTGTGGAGCAATGGCGTACAGCTGCAGTGCTGTGCGTTACCTCTAGTGAAGATCATGAAGTCTTCTGCCGCCTGTGAAGTCTTCTTTTCTTCTCATACTCACCCGGCTTCTATCTTCCGGCTCTGCGAGGGGGACGGCGGCGCGGCTCTGGGACGGACGGCGAGGGTGAGATCCTGCGTACCAATCCCTCTGGAGCTAATGGTGTCCAGTAGCCTAAGAAGCAGGACCTAGCTTCAGAGAGTAGGGCTGCTTCTCTCCCCTCAGTCCTTCGAAGCAGGGAGTCTGTTGCCAGCAGAGCTCCCTGAAAATAAAAAACCTAACAAAATACTTTCTATCAGTAAACTCAGGAGAGCTCACTGAAAAGCACCCAGCTCGTCTGGGCACAGTATCAAACTGAGGTCTGAAGGAGGGGCATAGAGGGAGGAGCCAGTACACACCATGAACTAAATTCTTTCTTAAAGTGCCCATGTCTCCTGTGGAGCCCGTCTATCCCCATGGTCCTTACGGAGTCCCCAGCATCCTCTAGGACGTTAGAGAAATCTCAGTGGGCACCCGGCATCTTCACGGTTAGGTGAGCCTGGCCGGGCCGGATCAAGTGGCTCTGCGGGCCTTATACGGCCCACGGGCCTGAGGTTCCCCACCCCTGCTTTAAACCAACAGCCTTAGCGCTTATACAGATCATTTCATTTAGGGCCCGTTTCAAAACACCAGTGTTTCATATGTGAATGTACCATCATATTAGCATGTTATCCACACTTCCTTCTGCAGTCTATTAATACTGTATATGACAATGATGTGTGAAATTTATAGCCGATGTCAAGGGAACTCCTTAATCCAGCTTTAGTATGTTTTAAGGCTTAAACTAGAAGACTGGTGAGCTCATCCTTAGTTTCTGAACCCTTAACAGTAACAACTTCCTGAACTTGTATTTAAGCTCTTGTTAAACTGGTTAACTCAAGGGGCTGGATAAACAGGAATCACAGTCTTGTGTCACAAGAGAGCACTGATGCATAGAAAAATTTCCCCAACAAGCTTGCTATGACTGAATACTTCTGTCACTTACACAGTACTTTTCTGAAAGAGGACACCGTTTACCAGCCATTGCTGTAGGGTCATTAATGTACACAATATAGAATACAGATTAGCCATGATCACGTAGACTTTATACCCAATTAAAACAGGTAAAAACACATGCTCATTGTATATAGGTTTTTGAGATAAAAACAAACCATGAACAACTTTTTTTGTTGTTCATTAGACATTGGTTTTCTCAAAAGGATTATTCCACCGTATAATAACCCCCACAAGCAGATGCCAGTCTATCATCACTATGAGCCATAGATGTCAACATTTCCACTCAAGATTATTACATTAGCAACCCAAAGTATTTATGAAGCTGGGTTAATATAGCAAATAGCACTTACATGATGCCAGTAAAACAGGTGTACCTTATATGTTGGCATTCAACAGAACAAGCTCATAAACATCACATTATGCAACAAAATGGATTCTCTCTCCCTCATTAAAATTATGCAACTGTATTAAAACTCAGAGGGATGGGTACACAAGCCTTATATCACACACAGGTAGGGGTGAAATACAAAAATAAATCATAAATCACATTCTGTGTCATCCTCAGCTTGAAACATCAGGAAATGAAAGATATTAAAAGAGCCTTGGTAGTTTGTATTCAGTAACCTGAATATAAATTACACTTCAACAAAGTTAAACTGTAAAATATATTTCAACAAGTATTGCTTACGACGGTCATACTACTTTAAGTTAAAAAAAAATAAGTTATTATAATTACAATTATAATATTATAAATAATATTAAAACAGTCCACATATGGCAACACAAAACAATAAGGGTGAAATCCTGTATGTGATGCAGAGAATTTACAAGTCCCTATTTAAAAAATATAGATTGTGATTTAGAAGATGATGGAAGTAGGCATTATCTTAATCATGGGCATCCTGTGTGACCTTTGAAAATGATTATGGGTTAGCAAGAGATGATTAGCTTCTTAGCAGTAGAGTATGACAACAGCCTAGGATGCCAGCTATTTAAAACGGTCTGCAGGATATGTGTAAAAGAGTACATGGAATCCGAAATACATTACACTTAAAATACAAGAATTTAGAACAAAAATAAGATTTGACACTTACCGGTAAATCTATTTCTCGTAGTCCGTAGAGGATGCTGGGACTCCGTAAGGACCATGGGGAATAGACGGGCTCCGCAGGAGACATGGGCACTTTAAGAAAGACTTTAGACTCTGGGTGTGCACTGGCTCCTCCCTCTATGCCCCTCCTCCAGACCTCCGTTAGAGAAACTGTGCCCAGAGGAGATGGACAGTACGAGGAAAGGATTTTTGTTAATCCAAGGGCAAGATTCATACCAGCCACACCAATCACACCGTATAACTTGTGATAAACTACCCAGTTAACAGTATGAACGAACAACATAGTCTCGGTCCAAACCGATGAACTATAATATAATCCTTATGTAAGCAATAATTATATACAAGTCTTGCAGAAGAAGTCCGCACTTGGGACGGGCGCCCAGCATCCTCTACGGACTACGAGAAATAGATTTACCGGTAAGTGTAAAATCTTATTTTCTCTAACGTCCTAGAGGATGCTGGGACTCCGTAAGGATCATGGGGATTATACCAAAGCTCCCAAACGGGCGGGAGAGTGCGGATGACTCTGCAGCACCGATTGAGCAAACAGGAGGTCCTCCTCAGCCAGGGTATCAAACTTATAGAACCTTGCAAAGGTGTTTGATCCCGACCAAGTAGCTGCTCGGCACAACTGTAATGCTGAGACCCCTCAGGCAGCTGCCCAAGAGCAGCCCTCCT
Source organism: Pseudophryne corroboree (assembly GCF_028390025.1). NCBI lineage: Eukaryota > Metazoa > Chordata > Amphibia > Anura > Myobatrachidae > Pseudophryne > Pseudophryne corroboree. The sequence continues at coordinate 663,945,815 of NC_086444.1, read as the reverse complement.
TACTAGTGGAATGGGCCTTAACCGATTTTGGGAATGGCAATCCTGCCGAAGAATGTGTTTACTGAATCGTGTTACAGATCCAGCGAGCAATAGTCTGCTTTGAAGCAGGTGCGCCAACCTTATTGGCTGCATACAGGATAAACAGTGCCTCTGTCTTCCTGACCCTACCTGTTCTGGCCACATAAATCTTCAAAGCCCTAACCACATCAAGTGACTCGGAATCCTCCAAGTCTCGCGTAGCCACAGGCACGACAATAGGTTGGGTCATATGAAAAGATGAGACCACTTTAGGCAGGAATTGAGGACGAGTTCTCAATTCTGCCCTATCCACGTGAAAAACCAGATAGGGACTTTTATATGACAAAGCCGCTAATTCCGAAACACGCCTTGCAGAAGCTAAGGCCAACAACATGACCACCTTCCAAGTGAGATATTTCAACTCCACGGTTTTGAGTGGTTCAAACAAAGGTGACTTGAGGAAACTTAATACCACGTTAAGATCCCAATGCGCCACCGGAGGTATAAAAGGAGGCTGAATATGCAGCACTCCCTTCACAAATGTCTGTGCTTCAGGAAGAGAAGCCAATTCTTTTTTAAAGAAAATGGACAAGGCCGAAATTTGAACCTTTATGGATCCTAATTTTAGGCCCAAATTCACTCCTGTTTGAAGATCGTGAAGTAGACGGCCCAAATGGAACTCCTCCGTAGGAGCAGTCCTGGCCTCACACCAAGAAACATATTTTCGCCATATGCGGTGATAATGTTTCGATGTCACGTCTTTCCTAGCCTTAATCAGGGTAGGAATGACCTCCTCCGGAATACCTTTTTCCGCTAGGATCCGGCGTTCAACCGCCATGCCGTCAAACGCAGCCGCGGTAAGTCTGAGAACAGACAGGGCCCCTGTTGCAGCAGGTCCTGCCTTAGAGGAAGAGGCCACGGATCTTCTGTGAGCAACTCTTGTAGATCCGGATACCAAGTCCTTCGTGGCCAATCTGAAACAATGAGGATTGTTCTCACTCTTCTTTGCCTTATTATTCTCAACACCTTGGATATGAGAGGCAAAGGAGGGAACACATAGACCGATCTGAACACCCATGGTGTCACCAGAGCGTCTACAGCTACCGCCTGAGGGTCTCTTGACCTGGCCCAATATCGCTTTAGCTTTTTGTTGAGACGGGACGCCATCATGTCTATCTGAGGCAGTCCCCACCGACCCGCGATCTGTGCGAAGACTTCGTGATGAAGTCCCCACTCTCCCGGATGTAGGTAGTGTCTGCTGAGGAAGTCCGCTTCCCAGTTGTCCACCCCCCGGGATGAACACTGCCGACAGTGCGCTTACATGATTCTCCGCCCAGCGAAGAATCCTGGTTGCTTCTGCCATGGCCACTCTGCTCCTTGTGCCGCCTTGGCGGTTTACATGAGCCACTGCTGTGACATTGTCCGACTGAATCAGAACCGGTTTGTCCCGAAGTAATGCCTACGCTTGACGTAGGCCGTTGTATATGGCCCTCAACTCCAGGACGTTGATGTGGAGACAAGTCTCTAGACTTGACCAGAGACCTTGGAAATTTCTTCCCAGTGTGACTGCTCCCCAACCTCGGAGGCTTGTGTCCGTGGTCACCAGGATCCAGTCCTGAATGCCGAACCTGCGGCCTTCCAGGAGGTGAGCACTGTGCAGCCTCCACAGGAGAGATATCCTGGCTCTGGGAGACAGGGTGATCCTTTGATGCATTTGTAAATGAGACCCGGACCATTTGTCCAGTAGGTTCCATTGAAAAGTCTAGGCATGGAACCTGCCGAAGGGGATGGCCTCGTACGACGGCACCATCTTCCCCAGGACACGTGTGCAGTGAAGCACTGAAACCTTTTTTGGCTTTAATAGGTTCCTGACCAGAGCTATGAGCTCCTGAGCCTTTTCCATCAGAAGAAAAAGCTTTTTCTGTTCTGTGTCCAGAATCAGGCCCAAAAAGGTCAGACGCGTTGTAGGAACCAGCTGGGACTTCGGAATATTGAGAATCCAGCCGTGCTGTTGCAACGTCCTCACAGACAGTGACACGCTGTCCAGTAACTTCTGTCGAGATCTCGCCTTTATGAGGAGATCGTCTAAGTATGGTTTAATTGTGACACCCTGCTTGCGCAGGAGCACCATCATTTCCGCCATTACCTTGGTGAAAATTCTCTGGGCCGTGTAATGCCCAAACGGCAACGTCTGAAATTGGTAATGAGAGTCCTGTACCGCAAATCTCAGGAACGCCTGGTGAGGAAGAAAAATCGTAACATGAAGGTAAGCATCCTTTATGTCCAGGGAAACCATCCAATCCCCCCCCCCCCCATCCAGGCTGGCGATGACCGCTCTGAGCGATTCCATCTTGAACTTGAACTTTTTCAAGTACAGGTTCAGGGATTTCAGATTCAAAATGGGTCTGACCGAACCGTCCGGTTTCGGAACCACAAACAGGGTTGAGTAATACCCCTTTCCTTGCTGGAGAGGAGGAACCTTGACTATCACCTGTTGCAGATACAATTTTTGAATTGCAGTTAACACTAACTCCCTCTCTGACGGAGATGCTGATAGAGCCAATTTGAAAAACCGGCGAGGAGGCATCTCTTCGAATGCCAGCCTGTATCCCTGAGAAACAATCTCTATTGCCCAGGGATCCACCTGTGAGTGAACCCAGACGTGGCTGAAAAATCGAAGACGTGCCCCCACTTTAGCTAACGCTGACCCCCCCCCCCCCCCAGGGAAGCCCCAGCGTCATGCGGTGGATTTTGCAGACGTAGGGGAGGACTTCTGCTCCTGGGAACTAGCTGTGTGCAGCTTTTTTCCCTTGCCTTTACTTCTGGCAAGAAAGGACGATCCCCGTACCTTTTTGCTTTTATTTGAACGAAAGGACTGCATTTGGTAATGAGGTGCCTTCTTAGTATGTTGTGGGGGAACATAAGGTCAAAAATTCGATTTACCAGCCGTAGCAGTAGAGACAAGGTCCGAGAGGCCTTCTCCAAACAACTCCTCCCCCTTGTAAGGCAACAACTCCATATGCCGCTTTGAGTCGGCATCCCCCGTCCACTGTCGGGTCCACAAGAGTCGCCTAGCAGAAACAGACATAGCATTTATTCTGGAGCTTAGTAAACAAATGTCTCTTTGAGCATCCCTCATATATAACGCAGCATCCTTGATATGCTCTAGGGTCATTAGAATGGTATCCTTATCTAGGGTCTCAATCTCCATACACAAGAAATCTGTACATGCTGCGACAGCACTACAAACCCAGGCCGATGCCATAGCCGACCTAACAATAGTACCAGAATGTGTGTAAATGTACTTCATGGTAACTTCCTGCTTACGATCAGCAGGATCCTTGAGGGTAGCAGTATCCTGGGAAGGCAGTGCCACCTTCTTGGATAAGCGTGTCAACGCCTTGTCTACTTTAGGCGTAGATTCCCATCGTATCCTGTCCTTTTGTGGGAAGGGATACGCCATAAGAATCCTTTTGGGAACTTGTAGTCTCCTGTCTGGAGATTCCTAAAACTTTTCGCACAATTCGCTTAGCTCAAATGAGGACGGAAAGGTGATCTCAGGCTTTTTCTCTTTATACATGTGTACCCTCATGTCAGGGACAGGGGGTTCCTCAGTAATATGCAAAACCTCTTTAATAGCAATGATCATGTAACGAATACCTTTAGCCACTTTTGGCTGTAATTTTGCATCCTCATAGTCGACACTGGAATCTGAATCCGTGTCGGTATCTGTGTCAGTGATCTGGGATAATGTGCGTTTCTGAGACCCAGAAGGTCCCGGTGCCACTGGGACAGGCATGGTCTGACTACCTGACTGATCCCTAGCCTCAGTCTTGTCAAATCTCTTATGCAATAAATTTACATTAGCATTCAAGACATTCCACATATCCATCCAGTCCGGTGTCGGCGTTGCCGACGGCGACCTGACATTCATGCACTCCCCCTCCTCCTTAGGCGAGCCTTCATCATCAAACATGTAGACACACGCGTACCGACACACTCCACACACACAGGGAAACTCTTTTCTGAAGACAGGTTCCCCTTTAGGCCCTTTGGAGAGACAGAGAGAGCGTATGCCAGCACACACCCCAGCGCTATATGACCCCGGAGAAAAACACAGAATGTTTACCCAGTAGCGCTGCTGTAATGTATAATCGCCAATTATGTGCCCCCCCCTCTACTTTAAAACCCTCTATCACCGTGTGTCAAGCAGGGGAGAGTCCGGGGAGCTTCCTCTCAGCGGTGCTGTGGAGAGAAAATGGCGCTGGTGAGTGCTGAGGGAGAAGCCCCGCCCCCTCGGCGGCGGGCTTCTGTCCCGCTCAAACTTTGTAAAACATGGCAGGGGCTCTTTATATACATGTACAGTGCCCACCTGTACATGTATATAGGTCATTTTGCCATAGGAGAGGTTTATTGCTGCCCAGGGCGCCCCCCCTGCGCCCTGCACCCTTACAGTGACCGGAGTGTGTGAGGTGTATGGGAGCAATGGCGCACAGCTGCAGTGCTGTGCGTTACCTCAGTGAAGCACCCGAAAGGCTTCTGCTGCCTCAGAGTCTTCTTTCTTCTTTTCTTCCGGCTCTGTGAGGAGAACGGCGGCGCGGCTCTGGGATGAACGCCCAGGACGAACCTGTGTTCCACTCCCTCTGGAGCTAATGGTGTCCAGTAGCCGAGAAGCAGAGCCTATCATTTAAGTAGGTCTGCTCCTCTCTCCTCAGTCCCTCGATGCAGGGAGTCTGTTGCCAGCAGTGCTCCCTGAAAATAAGAAAAAACCTAACAAATATGCTTTCTTAGCAGGAAACTCAGGAGAGCTCCATGCAGTGCACCCATCTCTTCTGGGCACAGTCTAAAAACTGGGGTCTGGAGGAGGGGCATAGAGGGAGGAGCCAGTGCACACCCAGAGTCTAAAGTCTTTCTTAAAGTGCCCATGTCTCCTGCGGAGCCCGTCTATTCCCCATGGTCCTTACGGAGACCCAGCATCCTCTAGAACGTTAGAGAAAGTAAAATAAATAAAAACCCACTGTAGCAGCAACTAAATGAGCTCAAAACATTGTAAAAAACCAAAACAAAACCTAAAACAGACTTTAGACAAAGGACTGATTTCCAATGTAATCTCTGATCAGTGTGTATATCTTGTAACATTAAATGGACAGCCCTCGATACTGTACAGTACTCCTGTAGCCAGCGGGTAGTTTCAAAGGAGCCCAGGGTGTTCTACATCTTGACAGAAACAAAAATAACACCCAAAGGTTAGGGTCCAACAGCATACTGAGATGTATTGATAACTGGTTCCAACCATCAACTGCATAAAGTAGCAGCAATGGAGTTCTAAAACATTCATGAAAATGACAAACACTCCCATATAAGCACTTAAAAATATACATGAAAACTGCATCACCAATACACTCTGATACAGAGACAGGTTATTACTGAGTAGATATTGAGGGAAGTCGTTCCAGTCACTTTACTCTTGCCAGTGTGCAAGTGGTCTAATAAATGACTGTACACTGAATGTATTAAATCTATCAATTTTAAGTGTAGAAAAGCCCTTATGTGGCATTTGTGTGAACAGTAAAGGCCTTCTTCCAAACTGTTTGTTTTTTCTGGAATTAAATGTAGTCCAGAAAGGATACACACACAGACTGGAACCACGCTGCTTTCAAAAAACAATTTCAGATGACATGCTGGGCTTCAGCTTTCCCATTACCTACTTTGTTTAACACAGATAGATAGAATCACGTCTTTTTGCAGACTGTGGGGCAGATGTATTAAGCCTGGAGAAGTGATAAAGCAGTGATAAGGGCAAGGTAATAAGTGATAAGGGCAGTGATAAGGGCGCAGCAGCCAATCATTACGGATTTTAAAAACGACAGTTAGGAGCTGATTGGCTGGTGCGTTATCACCTTGCACTTATCACTGCTTTATCCCTTCTCCAGGCTTAATACATCTGCCCCTATTCATGTTATTCTGCTACCAGTGCTCCGCCTTTTAGGAAAGTATTCTAGTTTATTTTTTGGCATTGCTTATATAGAAGTCAGGATAGGTTTTTGCAGCAGAGCAACAGTTCTCCATAATGGCATTAAATTAATTAGCATTCCAAAAGCATATTAGAGCATCATAGAATTGCTAGGGCTTTAGAACATAGGCCAAGAGTAGTCAGAAACTGTAAGCTCTCATATACAGGCTTTACAAAAAAACAACACACATAAATAAAAGGAGTAAACCTTGTACTTTGTTCTGTCTTTTAAACGGAGTACTTAGTACACTGTGCAGTGAGGAAGCTTCTATGTCCTCAATGTGCGCTCCCATAAAACTACATTGTATTTTATTAAGCTTTAATACTTCCACATGCTGCAGACATAAAAATATGAAATCCGCATGTGAAATTGTTTGCACGGATCTATTTGCTTGCACTATGTATTTTTTACAACTAGCTGTTTTAAAGCACATTGAGGATGCGTTCTACTACATAGAAATTTACTATCTCCACTGATATAAACGCCTGTTAAACATATAACATAGGAGGCATATGCCCTGTTGAAAGGATCTATGCTGCGATACACTGCCAGGTTAACTAAGTAAATGACGGCTACTCAAAGTCCCCGATTATATGCATTTCTGCCTGCACACGTTAATATTGTTAAAAGAAAAAGCTTAAGATACTAATTTTTAAGTTTTAAAACTTACAGAGAGACTGATAAGTGACATTAGTATTAGGAATGGCACAATGAAGTGGCAAGGTTAACTCAATAATAGAAGTATACAATGTCTTTCCATGCAGTACGGCTGATGGAATATATTTGTACTGTTTGTCGTTAGAATTGGGTGTACACACTTAAAGATGGTCACTAATAAATATCATTGATCACCTGTAAATATTTCAGCTAGTGTGTATCCAGCATAACTCTCTATTTTAGTCTACTGACCTCTCTGAAAAGAGGCAGTGTTGTTAACCTAAGGTGTGGCTAGCATATTTAACTTCGCTAAGAATACATAGAGTAAATGGTTTGCACAGCGAGCAGTGTTTGGTTTAAAAATGAGATCTCCATTCATGTGTTCCATTTTTACATTGAAAACTCACATTCATCAGATCTGCTGTTTGGGACATAATGCTTCCTCACAAAGCTACAACACTGCTGTCTACATGGGACTTACAATCATCCAGTGTGTTTATTTCAGCTGATCGGTCAAATAAGCGGCAAAGGATATCCTAGCTGAGTAACACTTACCAAGGTGGAGAGGATATTGTTAAAAAAAAAAAAAAAAAAAAAAATTTATACAGTTGTGCTCATAAGTTTACATACCCTAGCAGAATTTGTGATTTTCTGGCCATTTGTCAGAGAATATGAATGATAACTCAAACCTTTCACTCATGGTTAGTGGTTGGGTGAAGCCATTTATTGTCAAACAACTGTGTTTACTCTTTAAATCATAATGACAACAGAAACTACCCAAATGACCCTGATCAAAAGTGTACATACCCTGGAGATTTTGGCCTAACATGAACACAAGTTGACACAAACGGGTTTGAATGGCTACTAAAGGTAACCATCCTCAGCTGTGATCTGTTTGCTTGTAATCAGTGTGTGTGTGTATAAAAGGTCAGTGAGTTTCTGGACTCCTGAAAGACCCTTGCATCTTTCATCCAGTGCTGCACCGACGTGTCTGGATTCTGAGTCATAGGGAAAGCAAAAGAATTGTCAAAGGATCTGCGGGAAAAGGTAATTGAACTGTATAAAACAGGAAAGGGATATAAAAAGATATCCAAGCAATTGAGAATGCCAATCAGCAGTGTTCAAACTCTAATTAAGAAGTGGAAAATGAGGGATTCTGTGGAAACCAAATCACAGTCAGGTAGACCAACAAATATTCAGCCACAACTGCCAGGAAAATTGTTTGGGATGCAAAGAAAAATCCACAAATAACTTCAGCTGAAACACAGGACTCTCAGAAAAAAAGTGGTGCGGTTGTTTCAAGATGCACAATAAGGAGGCATTGGAAGAAAAATGGGCTGCATGGTCGAGTTGCCAGAAGAAAGCCATTACTATGCAAATGACACAAAGCATCCCGCTTATAATACTCCAAACAGCACAGAGACAAGCCTCAAAACTTCTGGAACAAAGTCATTTGGAGTGATGAGACCAAAATGTAACTTTTTGGCCACAACCATAAACATTACATTTGGAGAGGAGTCAACAAGGCCTATGATGAAAGGTACCCCATTCCTACTGTGAAACACGGAGGTGGATAGCTGATGTTTTGGGGATGTGTGAGCTACAGAGGCACTGGAAACTTGATCAAAATTGATGGCAAGATGAATGCAGAATGTTATCAGACAAAACTGGAGGAAAATTTGCACTCATCAGCCCGGAAGCTGCGCATGAGACGTACTTGGACGTTCCAACATGACAATGACCCAAAACACAAGGTTAAGTCGACCTGTCATTGGCTACAGCAGAATAAAGTGAAGGTTCTGGAGTGACCATCTCAGTCTCCTGACCTCAATATCATTGAGCCACTCTGGGGAGATCTCAAACGTGCAGTTCATGCAAGACAGCCCACAAACTTACAGGAACTGGAGGCTTCTTGCCAAGAAGAATGGTCAGCTTTACCATTTGAGAAAATAAAGAGCCTCATCCACAACTACCACAAAAGACTTCAAGCTGTCATTGATGTTAAAGGGGGAAATACACGGTATTAAGAACTGGGGTATGTACACTTTTGATCAGGGTCATTTGGTCTGTTGTCATTATGATTTAAAAAGAGTAAACACAGTTGTTTGACAATAAATGGCTTCACCCAACCACTAACCATGAGTGAAAGAAAAGTTTGTGAGTTATCATTCATATTCTCCGACAAATGGCCAGAAAATCAAATTCTGCTAGGGTATGTAAACTTATGAGCACAACTCTATTTATATACATATATATATATATTATATATTATATTTATACACACACACACACACACACACACACATATACATACATATATACACACATACATACACACACGTTTCGGGGTGCTAACACCCCTTTGTCAAGGGGTATAGACGGGATCCGCAGGAGACATGGGCACTTTAAGACTTTGAATGGGTGTGAACTGGCTCCTCCCTCTATGCCCCTCCTCCAGACTCAAGTTATAGAACTGTGCCCAGGGAGACTCATTTCGAGGAAAGAATTTATTGTTTAAACACAGTGAGCGTCATACCAGCTCACACCTCAAACATGCCGCAAAACGTGGCATTCAATAGAACACCAGCCGACGGCATGAAAAATATACAGCAATATGCTGACCGAAAATGTAACACAACCTGTGTGTAAACACGACCAATAATTGCATACCGCATGCCATGGCATGAATAACGTCAGCAACAGACTGACTGAAAGGAAACACGTGTAACCATAACCAGTAACTGCAGATACAGTACGCACTGGGACGGGCGCCCAGCATCCTCTACGGACTAAGAGAAAATAAGAATTTACTTACCGATAATTCTATTTCTCGGAGTCCGTAGTGGATGCTGGGGTTCCTGAAAGGACCATGGGGAATAGCGGCTCCGCAGGAGACAGGGCACAAAAAAGTAAAGCTTTTACCAGATCAGGTGGTGTGCACTGGCTCCTCCCCCTATGACCCTCCTCCAGACTCCAGTTAGGTACTGTGCCCGGACGAGCGTACACAATAAGGGAGGCAATTTGAATCCCGGGTAAGACTCATACCAGCCACACCAATCACACCGTACAACTTGTGATCTAAACCCAGTTAACAGTATGATAACAGAAAGAGCCTCTTAAAGATGGCTCCTTAACAATATAACCCGAATTTGTTAACAATAACTATGTACAGTATTGCAGATAATCCGCACTTGGGATGGGCGCCCAGCATCCACTACGGACTCCGAGAAATAGAATTATCGGTAAGTAAATTCTTATTTTCTCTATCGTCCTAAGTGGATGCTGGGGTTCCTGAAAGGACCATGGGGATTATACCAAAGCTCCCAAACGGGCGGGAGAGTGCGGATGACTCTGCAGCACCGAATGAGAGAATTCCAAGTCCTCTTTTGCCAGGGTATCAAATTTGTAGAATTTTACAAACGTGTTTTCCCCCGACCACGTAGCTGCTCGGCAGAATTGTAATGCCGAGACCCCTCGGGCAGCCGCCCAAGATGAGCCCACCTTCCTTGTGGAATGGGCCTTAACAGATTTAGGCTGTGGCAGGCCTGCCACAGAATGAGCAAGTTGAATTGTGTTACAAATCCAACGAGCAATCGTCTGCTTATAAGCAGGGGCACCCAACTTGTTGGGTGCATATAGTATCAACAGCGAGTCAGATTTTCTGACTTCAGCCGTCCTTGAAATGTATATTTTTAAGGCTCTGACAACGTCCAACAACTTGGAGTCCTCCAAGTCGCCAGTGGCCGCAGGCACCACAATAGGTTGGTTCAGGTGAAACGCTGATACCACCTTAGGGAGAAAATGCGGACGAGTCCTCAGTTCTGCCCTATCCGAATGGAAGATTAGATAAGGGCTTTTATAAGATAAAGCCGCCAATTCAGATACTCTCCTGGCGGAAGCCAGGGCCAGTAACATAGTCACTTTCCATGTGAGATATTTAAAATCCACCTTTTTCAATGGTTCAAACCAATGGGATTTGAGGAAATCTAAAACTACATTTAGATCCCACGGTGCCACCGGAGGCAACACAGGAGGCTGTATATGCAGTACTCCTTTAACAAAAGTCTGTACCTCAGGAACTGAGGCCAATTCTTTTTGGAAGAATATTGACAGGGCCGAAATTTGAACCTTAATAGATCTCAATTTGAGACCCATAGACAATCCTGATTGTAGGAAATGTAGGAAACGACCCAGTTGAAATTCCTCCGTCGGAACACTCCGATCCTCGCACCACGCGACATATTTTCGCCAAATGCGGTGATAATGTTTCGCGGTGACTTCCTTCCTTGCCTTAATCAAGGTAGGAATGACTTCTTCTGGAATGCCTTTCCCTTTTAGGATCTGGCGTTCAACCGCCATGCCGTCAAACGCAGCCGCGGTAAGTCTTGAAAAAGACAGGGACCCTGTTGTAGCAGGTCCCTTCTCAGAAGTAGAGGGCACGGGTCGTCCGTGACCAACTCTTGAAGTTCCGGGTACCAAGTCCTTCTTGGCCAATCCGGAGCCACTAGTATTGTTCTTACTCCTCTTCACCGTATAATCTTCAATACCTTTGGTATGAGAGGCAGAGGAGGAAACACATATACTGATTTGTACACCCAAGGTGTTACCAATGCGTCCACAGCTATTGCCTGTGGATCTCTTGACCTGGCGCAATACTTGTCCAGTTTCTTGTTGAGGCGAGACGCCATCATGTCTACCATTGGTCTTTCCCAACAGTTTATTAGCATGTGGAAGACTTCTGGATGAAGACCCCACTCTCCCGGGTGAATATCGTGTCTGCTGAGGAAGTCTGCTTCCCAGTTGTCCACGCCCGGGAAGAACACTGCTGACAGTGCTATTACGTGATTCTCCGCCCAGCGAAGAATCTTGGCAGCTTCTGCCATTGCACTCCTGCTTCTTGTGCCGCCCTGTCTGTTTACATGGGCGACCGCCGTGATGTTGTCCGACTGAATCAACACCGGTTTTCCTTGCAGGAGTGGTTCCGCCTGGCTTAGAGCATTTTAGATTGCTCTTAGTACCAGAATGTTTATGTGAAGAGACTTTTCCAGGTTCGTCCATACCCCCTGGAAGTTTCTTCCTTGTGTGACTGCTCCCCAGCCTCTCAGGCTGGCGTCCGTGGTCACCAGGATCAAATCCTGTATGCCGAATCTGCGGCCCTCCAATAGATGAGCCTTTTGCAACCACCACAGAAGATATACCCTTGTCCTTGGCGACAGGGTTATTCGCAGGTGCATCTGAGGATGCGACCCTGACCATTTGTCCAACAGATCCCTTTGGAAAATTCTTGCATGGAATCTGTCGAATGGAATTGCTTCGTAAAAAGCCACCATTTTTCCCAGGACTCTTGTGCATTGATGTACAGACACCTTTCCTGGTTTTAGGAGGTTCCTGACAGGTCGGATAACTCCTTGGCTTTTTCCTCGGGAAGAAAAACCTTTTTCTGAACCGTGTCCAGAATCATCCCTAGGAACAGCAGACGTATCGTCGGAAAACAGCTGCGATTCTTGGAATATTTAGAATCCAGTCGTGCCGTCGAAGAACTACTTTAGATAGTGCTCTTCCGACCTCCAACTGTTCTCTGGAACTTGCCCTTTTTAGGTCGTGCAAGTAAGGGATAATTTAGATGCCTTTTTTCTTTGAAGAAACATCTTTTCGGCCATTACCTTGGTAAAAAGGCCCGGGGTGCCGTGGATAATTCAAACGGCATCGTCTGAAACTGATATTGACAGTTCTGTACCACGAACCAGAGGTACCCTTGATGAGAAGGACAAAATTTGGACATGGAGGTAATCCTTGATGTCCAGGGACACCATATAGTCCCCTTTTTTCCGGTTCGCTATCACTGCTCTGAGTGACTTTATCTCGATTTGAACCTTTTATGTAAGTGTTCAAAACATTTTAGATTTAGACTATGTGTCACCAAGCCGTCTGGCTTCAGTACCACCATATAGTGTGGAAAAATAATACCCTTTTCCTTGTCGTAGGAGGGGTACTTTGATTATCACCTGCTGGATATACAGCTTGTGAATTGTTTCCAATGCTGCCTCCCTGTCGGAGGGAGCCGTTGGTAAAGCAGACTTCAGGAACCTGCGAGGAGAAGATGTCTCGACTCTCCAATCTTTACCCCTGGGATAATACTCGTACGATCTAGGGGTCAACTTGCGAGTGATCCCACTGCGCCCTGAGACTCTTGAGACTACCCCCCCACCTTGAGTCCGCTTGCACGGCCCCAGCGTCATGCTGAGGACTTGGCAGACGCGGTGGAGGGCTTCTTTTCCTGGGAAAGGGCTGCCTGCTGCAGTCTACTTCCCTTACCTCTATGTCTGGGCAGATATGACTGGCCTTTTGCCTGCATGCCCTCATGGGAAAGGAAAGATTGAGGCTGAAAAGACGGTGTCTTTTTTAGCTGAGATGTAACTTGGGGTAAAAAAGGTTGGATTTCCCAGCTGTTGCTGTGGTCCCCAGGTCCGATGGACCGACCCCCAAATAACTCCTTCCCTTTATACAGCAATACTTCCATCTGCCGTATGGGATCTGTATCACCTGACCACTGTCGTGTCCCTGACATCTTCTGGGAGATATGGACAACGCACTTATCTTGATGCCAGAGAGCAAATATCCCTCTGTGCATCTCACATACATATATATAGAATGCATCCTATTAAATGCTCTACATGAATAAAATATTTTCAGTCAGGGAATCCGACCAAGCCAACCCAGCACTGCATCTCCAGGCTGATGGCGATCGCTGGTCGCAGTATAACCACCGTATGTGTGTATATACTTTTTAGGATATTTTTCCAGCTTCCTATCAGCTGGCTCCTTGAGGGCGGCCGTATCTGGAGACGGTAACGCCACTTGATAAGCGTGTGAGCGCCTTATCACCCTAAGGGGTGTTTCCCAACGTACCCTAATTTCTGGCGGGAAAGGGTATAACGCCAATATTTGCTATCGGGGTAACCCTACGCATCCTCACACACTTCATTTTATTTTATCTGATTCAGGAAAAACTACAGGTAGTTTTTTCACTCCCACATAATACCCTTTCTTGTGGTACTTGTAGTATCAGAAACACGTAACACCTCCTTCATTGCCCTTAACGTGTGGCCCTAATGAGAAATACGTTTGTTTATTCACCGTCGACACTGTATTCAGTGTCCGTGTCTGTGTCTGTGTCGACCGACTGAGGTAAATGGGCGTTTTTTAAAAAAAAAACCCTGACGGTGTTTCTGAGACGCCTGGACCGGTCCTAATAGATTGTCGGCCGTCTCATGTCGTCAACCGACCTTGCAGCGTGTTGACATTCTCACGTAATTCTCTAAATAAGCCATCCATTCCGGTGTCGACTCCCTAGAGAGTGACATCACCATTACAGGCAATTTCTCCGCCTCCTCACCAACATCGTCCTCATACATGTCGACACACACGTACCGACACACAGCACACACACCGGGAATGCTCTGACAGAGGACAGGACCCACTAGCCCTTTGGGGAGACAGAGGGAGAGTCTGCCAGCACACACCAAAAACGCTATAATTATATAGGGACAACCTTATATAAGTGTTTCTCCCTTATAGCATCTTTTATATATATACAATATCGCCAAAATCAGTGCCCCCCCTCTCTGTTTTAACCCTGTTTCTGTAGTGCAGTGCAGGGGAGAGCCTGGGAGCCTTCTCTCCAGCTTTTCTGTGAGAGAAAATGGCGCTGTGTGCTGAGGAGATAGGCCCCGCCCCTTTTTCGGCGGGCTCGTCTCCCGCTATTTTTGAAGTTAGGCAGGGGTTAAATATCTCCATATAGCCTCTGTGGGCTATATGTGAGGTATTTTTTGCCTCTAATAAGGTTTTTATTTGCCTCTCAGAGCGCCCCCCCCAGCGCTCTGCACCCTCAGTGACTGTTGTGTGAAGTGTGCTGAGAGGAAAATGGCGCACAGCTGCAGTGCTGTGCGCTACCTTTATGAAGACTCAGGAGTCTTCAGCCGCCGATTTTGGACCTCTTCTCTCTTCAGCGTCTGCAAGGGGGCCGGCGGCGCGGCTCCGGTGACCATCCAGGCTGTACCTGTGATCGTCCCTCTGGAGCTAGTGTCCAGTAGCCAAGCAGCAAATCCACTCTGCACGCAGGTGAGTTCACTACTTCTCCCCTAAGTCCCTCGTTGCAGTGATCCTGTTGCCAGCAGGACTCACTGTAAAGTAAAAAACCTAAGCTAAACTTTCTCTAAGCAGCTCTTTAGGAGAGCCACCTAGATTGCACCCTTCTCGTTCGGGCACAAAATCTAACTGGAGTCTGGAGGAGGGTCATAGGGGGAGGAGCCAGTGCACACCACCTGATCTGGTAAAAGCTTTACTTTTTTGTGCCCTGTCTCCTGCGGAGCCGCTATTCCCCATGGTCCTTTCAGGAACCCCAGCATCCACTTAGGACGATAGAGAAAAGGATTTACCGGTAGGTATTAAAATCCTATTTTCTCATACGTCCTAGAGGATGCTGGGGACTCCAAAAGGACCATGCGGTCTATACCAAAGCTCTAGAACGGGCGGAAGAGTGCGGATGACTCTGCAGCACAGATTGCCCAAACAAGAGGGCCTCAACAACCAGGGTATCAAACTTGTAGAATATTTGCTAAATTGTTTGAACCCGACGAAGCAGCTGCTCTGCAAGGCTATAAACCAGAGACTCCTCGGGTAGCCGCCCTGGATGAGCCCACCTTCTTGGTAGAATGGGCCTTCACCGATTTCGGTAACGGCAATCCAGCCGTAAAACGAGCAAGCTTAATCGTATTTCAGATCCAGCGTGCAATAGTCTGCTTGGAAGCAGGAACCCCAATCTCGTTGGGAGCATACAGGATAACAGATCCTCCGTTTTCCTGATCCGAGTCAATCTGGCAACACAAATTTTCAAAATTTCAACCACATCGAGATACTCCGATGTCGCCCAGGCGTCAGTAGCCACCGGCACCACAATAGGTTGGTTCAAGTGAAACCACTTTTGGCAGAAACTGCTGCCGAGTTCTCAACTCTGCTCTATCTTCATGGAAGATTAAACAGGGCTCTTGTGAGACCAAACCGCCAACTCAGACACCTGCCTTGCGGATGCCAAGGTCAACTGCATGACCACTTTCCAAGTGAGGAATTACAACTTAACCATACTGAAAAGTTCAACCAAAGAAATTGCAGGAACTGCAACACCACGTAAAGGTCCCATGGTGTCGCAGAGGCACAAAGGGAGGATGGATGTGTTAGACACCTTTTACGAAAGTATTAAACTCTGGAAAAGAGGCCAATTGTTTCTTTGAAGAAAACAGATAAGGCTGAAATCTGAACCTTAAATCGAGCCCAACCAAAGATCGCCTCCACACGAACTTGTAAGAAAAGAAGGGAGAAAACGATCCAACTGGAATTCTCCCGTAGGAACCTTCTTGGATTCACACCAAGACACAAAATTTTTCCCAAATATGGTGGTAATGTTTTTACGTTACTTGTTTTCTGACTGAAGAAGAGGAGGGAAGACCTCACTGGAAATACCCTTCCCGGCTGGGATCCGACGTTCAATCTCCAAGTCGTCAATGGAAACCGCGGTAAGTCTTGGAACACACACAGCCCCTGCCATAACACATCCTCTCGCAGAGGAAGAGGTCAGGGATCTCCTATGAGTAAATTGCTGAAGATCTGGATACCAGCCCTCCTTGACCAGTCTGGAACAATGAGGATCATCTGAACTCTTGTTCCTCTTATAATCTTTAACATTTTTGGAAAAGGTGGAAGTGGAGGGAACACATAGACCGACCGAAACACCCACAGTGTCACCAGGATGTCCACCGCTATCGCTTGAGGGGATCCCCGACCTGTAACAAAATTTCTGAAGTTTCTTGTCGAGGCGAGACGCCATCTTGTCTATTTGCGGAATTCTCCAAAGACTTATCCCTTCTGTGAAAAACCGCTGGATTAAGACTCAACCCTCCTGAACGGAGAACGTGTCCGCCGAGGAAGTCTGCTTCCCAGTTGTCCACTCTTGGAACGAACATTGTTGATAGAGCACGTAAATGTTTTCGTCGCCCAGCGGAAAATCTTTCTGGCCTCTGACATTTCTACTCCGGTTTTTGTCTGTAGAAAACAGTTATAACGGCCCTTAACTCTAGACCGTTAATGGGGCGACAAGTATCCCAACATGACACTTGTCCTCAGTGAGAATTGCGCCGCTACCACAGGAGCAAGATACTGGTCTTGAAACCATGATTATCCCAGGTGGGAACCGGATCACTTGTCCAACAGGTCCCGCTAAACACTCAGGCCTGGAACCTGCCCACTAAATGGCCTCGTAGGCCCCAACCATCTTTTTCAGCCGCTGACTGTATCAACGGATTGCCACGGTTGCAGGTCTGCCAGACTCTGAATTCTCAGAGCTTCCCCCCCCCCTTTTTTTTTTTTGGAAGCAAATAAACTCTTCTCAGTACTGCCTCTAATAATATTGCCCAAGCCGATCACTGTGTCGTTGGGACCAACAGGGATTCTGGCAAGTCCTGTTGTTGAAGAACTGTCAAGGAGAAAACAACGTTTCGCACCATTTGGCTTCTTGATCTCTCCATAATTCGGAGAGCGATCCAGTACAGAATAAAATAGGACTCATTACTATCGAAGGAAACCCATCATACCGCCATTTTTTATTTTATGACCGGAACAGCAAGACAATGACCTGATCCAGACACAACTCTTTTGCGTCACATACTACCTCCCTGTCATGGAGGAGGACCGGTAAGGTTGATTTGACAAAATCAGTGAGGGGGAACGTCTGGAACTCCTGTATGACCACCTAGGGACTCTATCCTTAACTCACTGGTCCATGTCCTTTCCAGGACTGACTGAAGAGTTTTAGACGAGGTCCCACCTGTGTGGGCCCCTGCAAGATAGACCCAACGTCCCACGGTGGACGTGGCAGAAAATGGATGATTTCTGCTCCTGTGAACCTGAAAAGGCAGCTGACCTCTTACCTTTTTTACCTTCCTTTACCTGCAAGAAAGGGGAATCCTTATCTATTCGGTCGAAATGACTGCATCCTACAACAATGCGTCACCAACCGTTGTGAGGGAACCTAGGGCAAGAAGGTAAACTTACTCGTGGCACCTGCCAAGAGCATATTAACAAGGCCATCACCAACCAGGCTTCCCTTCATGGGGAAGAGACTCCACTTCTTTTCGGATTCAGCATTTGCATCTCTTTGGTGAATCCGCAACGCCCTCCTAGCCGAGACCACCATGGAAGTGGCCCACGCACCCAAGAGTCCCATCCCTTGTAGTCGCACGGTAGTATGTTGCAATGTTCTAGACATGACCCAACTCAAGGAGTAACACATCTTTCCTCAGGGTAATTATATCGGATGACCAAGTAACCAACCATTTCTGATTACCATCACTTCCCCCTGCGCATGCAATGCAAGTATAATCAAAGCATATAATTAAAATATCACTTAGCTTCCTGTAAACGATCCTTTTTGACAGGGCCCCGTGCAGAACAGGGGTTGACTCTCACTTTATTCTACCCCTGGCGGGAAAAAGAATAAACACTCGGACTCATCATGATGATTTGAAACCATCTTGTCACGGCTGACCTAGAGTTATTTAACAGAGCGACAAGCACATGAGAAGGAAAAGTTTACTTCAGCATTCATTACAAAAAAATTTGTATAAATATTACACATTTAAATACACATACATATCTCATATCTATATATACATATCTCATATCTATATATACATCTCATATCTATATCTATGCGGTCGAATTCCCGAAATTGTCGAATTTCGGGAATTTTTCGCCAACAAAAAAAATTCGACAATGGAATTCAGTACTTTCCGACAAAAAAACGGACTTTCAAAATTCGACTTTTTGAAATTCGACTTTTGACAAATTCGACTTTTTTGCAATGATACACATGCTGCAATTCGACCAAAGTCTATTCCATGGAAGTTTGGAAATTCGACAACAGTGCTTTTAGACAGTAAATTTGTCATTTTCAATCCGCAACACTTTGGAGGGTGAAACTAATAAAAAAAAAATTAAAACATGTTTTTTTTGTGTTTTTTTTTTCTTGGTAATATCATATCTATTTAGATTAGAAGGTTGGTCTTTTTTGGAGGCACAAGTATTATTTATATATTTTTAAAAATAATATTTTTTTTTTTTTTTTGGATGGAATGGTAAAATCCCTGAAAAAAATGGCGTGGGGTCCCCCCTCCAAAGCATAACCAGCCTCGGGCTCTTCGAGCTGGTCCTGGTTCTAAAAATGCGGGGGAAAAATTGACAGGGTTCCCCCGTATTTTTAAAACCAGCACCGGGCTCTGCGCCTGATGCTGGTGCAAAAAATACAGGGGACAAAAAGAGTAGGGGTCCCCCGTATTTTATACACCAGCATCGGGCTCCACTAGCTGGACAGATAATGCCACAGCCGGGGGTCACTTTTATACAGCGCCCTGCGGCCGTGGCATTAAATATCCAACTAGTCACCCCTGGCCGGGGTACCCTGGGGGAGTGGGGACCCCTTCAATCAAGGGGTCCCCCCCCCCCAGCCACCCAAGGGCCAGGGGTGAAGCCCGAGGCTGTCCCCCCCCATCCAAGGGCTGCGGATGGGAGGCTGATAGCCTTGAGAAAAATGACAATTATATTGTTTTTCCCAGTAGTACTACAAGTCCCAGCAAGCCTCCCCCGCAAGCTGGTGCTTGGAGAACCACAAGTACCAGCATGCGGGAGAAAAACGGGCCCGCTGGTACCTGTAGTACTACTGGAAAAAAAATACCCAAATAAAAACAGGACACACACACCGTGACTTGTACAACTTTATTACATACTGCCGACACACATACTTACCTATGTTGACACGAAGCAGTCGGTCCTCTTCTCCAAGTAGAATCCACAGATACCTGAAAATAAAAGATAATTATACTCACCTTCCAGCGTCCAGAGATACATCCACGTCCAGAAAATAATCCAGGTACTTGGCAAAAAAACAAAACGCAAATACCCGTGCCAGCAGAGACACTGAAGTCTTTTGCCATCTTGAAGTCTTCTTGCCCTCTTTTACTCACCCGGCTTCTTTCTTCTGGCACTGTGAGGGGGGACGACGGCGCGGCTCCGGGAACGAGCAGCTAGGCTATACCAAGTGATCAGACCCTCTGGAGCTAATGGTGTCCAGTAGCCTAAGAAGCAGAGCCTTTAAACTCACAGAAGTAGGTCTGCTTCTCTCCCCTCAGTCCCACGAAGCAGGGAGTCTGTTGCCAGCAGTGCTCCATGAAAATAATAAACCTAACAAAGTATTTTCAGAGAAACTCAGTAGAGCTCCCCTGTTATGTGTCCAGTCTCTCTTGGCACAGAATCTAACTGGAGTCTAGAGGAGGGGCATAGAGGGAGGAGCCAATTCACACCCAAAGTCTTAAAGTGCCCATGTCTCCTGCGGATCCCGTCCATACCCCATGGTCCTTTTGGAGTCCCCAGCATCCTCTAGGACGTATGAGAAATATATAATACACATATATATATATATATATAAATAAGAGAGAGAGAGAGAGAGAGAGAGAGAGAGAGAGAGAGAGAGAGAGAGAGAGAGAGAGAGAGAGAGAGAGAGAGAGAGGAGATCTTTAACCTCAACTAAACAGTGGGAGATGTATGAAGCAGATAAAAAAAAAGTGGAGAAGTTGCCATTACAACCAACCAATCAGCTGCTACTTCTTTTATAGAGTGCACTTGATAAATGGTACCTCAGTGCTGCTTTGTTGCCATGGGCAATTTCTCCACTCTTAACTGCTTCATACATAGCTCCCAGTTTACAGTATTAGGAGTACAATTCAGAAAGAGATATCAAGAGAGGATGTTTCATTCATTGTGGAGATACCACACCTTACAAGTTCCTTTCAAATTCCTGCAAAAGATGTGTTATTATTTAGTAGTTTCAATGCACAAATAAACCACATCACTGTGCAATTTACAATATGCCAGTCATCAAGAGAGACTGTACACATCATTCTAGTTATTTATATCCGAATTCATGTAAATTTGACTGGGGAGATCATTAGTCACAATATCTTTATGCATATAAAAAAAGTCTGATACTAATCAAATGCACCATAAAATTATTTTACTTTCATGTGCACTCTCATTAGTAATGCTGGGCATAAACATGTAGATACTGACAATGCCTGTCAGACCAACATGCATTTTATTTGGTATTCTGACACCCTGCAGTTATCAGGGTGTAGTAGGGTATGCCAGCGGCCGGGCTCCCGGCGACCAGCATACCAACGCCAGAATCCCGACCGCCGGCACACTGACAGCTGGGCGAGCGCAAATGAGCCCCTTGCGGGCTCGCTGCGCTCGCCAAGCTACGGGCACAGCTGCGCCACGCCATCTATTCTCCCTCCATGGGGGTCATGGACTCCCAAGAGGGAGAAAAGATGTCGGTATGCCGGCGGTCGGGATTCCGCCACTGGTATGCTAGTCGTCTGGAGCCCGGCCGCCCGCAAACAGAAGACCACATACAGATATCCCATCATCCCTAGGGAGGAAACATTTCCCCGTGCCTTTCCATGCGAAGGAACAAGGGAATGTCCACCGGTTGGGTGCAGCAGTGCATACACTGCTCGATGTCACAGATTTTCATCTTAGAAAATACTGCATCAGATGGACATGCTGGACAAACCGATATGCCGGACTGATCAATAATCTCTGATCGGACACCCGCATACACTGGACAAATATCTAGGCGATCCGTCAGATAATTGTAGTGTGTATGACCAGTTTAAGGCACTGAAGCTCAGCAAACAAGAAAAACAAAAAAACACACAGCACATGGCAGTTCTCCCATCCTCTATCTACCACTCTGAGAAGTTGAGCAAATGAAGTGTGTACATACTTTTGGATAATCCAATTCAAAGAAACTTTCTAAATTGTTGATGAGATTAGGGTCAACCCCCTTCAGTGGTTTAAGCAGAGAAACTCCAGGAAGCTTGCTGTATGGCTGCTTGTCAGATGCCTTCTTGTTAAGGTGTAGCCGTCTGCAACAAAAAATAAATGCAAAAGAATTAAGACAAATAATGTGCAGTCTTCTTTATCTCTGCAGCAAGGAGCACAGAAAGCAATGCAAAGAAGGCAGTAAGATAGAAGGAACAAAGCTGTCTAACAATGGCGAATGACGATACTGAAAATGAACTGTCTGGAAAGAATACATACGATTGACCGGCGGACGGGATGCCGCTGTCTGGATACCCGCCAGAATGACGGCAGTGGGGTGAGTGCTTAAAGTCCCCATGCCGGCTTGATGGCTTGCCACATGATCTATTCTCACTCTATTGGCGTCGAGGATACCCACGAGTGAAAATAGCCCTGTAGAGCCAGAATTCCGGCTGTCTGTATCCTAAACGCCAGGATCCTGACAGCTGCCATGTTAATCCACAAAACTTTTGCTTACTGGGACATTATTACAAAAATGGCTCAGACTTGTTGTGTACTTCTACTTGTTTCTTTGTGCAGTTTGGTGACATTTTTAATATTTGTAGCTACAGTATGCGAGTAGTTCTAACTAAACCATAGACAGTGATGTCAGGTGGGAGTGCAAAAGGGGTGGGATATACAAGCAATATTGAGACTTGTGAATACAATAAAAAAAGGTCTAATAATTGATAATTCCTCTTTAAATAACTGGAGTGGAAGAGAGCCGACAGTTCTTTAATGCACTGATGATCATGCACAATAAGGTACAGTATATTTGTAAGCTTTGAATGTCCCATCCAAACAAAAGAAACATTTTTTGAAGTCAGACATAAAATGTCCACAAAACTCTGGTTTAAACTCCAGCAACATTCTTGGTCAATCACAGGATAACAAATGCCCTGCGCTGCTAACGTAATTAACACAAGGGAATGTTCACCACATTTTGAGCACATCCCAAGGACTAATGCAGGTAATCAGTAAATATGGTAAGCCTACATCATTGAGATTTCCAGTGTATACGCACAATACTTTATTAAGATTCATGACACCATTATGCTGCTTTCACATCGCAATCCCTGCTTTTGAAACGGTTCTTTAAACGGGTCTGTGCAGTTAAACCCCCTTCACATCGCATGTTGTAACCAGTATATTACTGTTTCATTACCGTTTTGGTACCTTTCACACTGAACCCGTTTCACCTATAGAAAACAGTGGTTGTCATTATAAATGGACTTTTCTGGCCGACACATTAATTAATAATTATTAATACTTTGGCTAGTCGTACGATGGAACCCAGCAGCTTCAAGCATCTTTTCCATGTTTTTGTAGATTACTGCATCCTTCACTGTCCCAGTGATTTGTCTACATATTTCTGCATCCTCTCTGATCCTAAGCAGCTCCCTCACCTCCTCATCACTCCAATTTGCCATTGTATAATATATTTTGAGTAATAAAACGCTTCTAAACTCACTCATGTGTCTCATGTGTTTTTCCACCAATTTCCTGCTTCTGCCTGGTAACATCACACATGGAGACAGCCTATCACCTTCTGTGGCTTGGAAATACCGTTACTGAGCCTTTCACATTGCACAATGAAACGGGTCTGAACAATGTAGGACCCTGCTTTTTAACTGTTTCAAAATACCGGTATTTTGAAAACGGTAAATTCAAGGTGGCCCTTTCACACCGCAGCTAGAACCGTTTTGGAAGGCTTAAAAAAAAAATTTTTTTTTAAATTGGCAATTTACCGGGTTAAAGCTGCGGTGCGAAAGGGGGTATTATTTTTATTGTTTTGTTCAGGTAATAAAAGTATATTGGTAGAAAAGACTGTAGAACATAAAGCATGGGCATAGCTACCTACACATTTCTCCTATACAGGGCCACGGGAGACTTTTTTTTTTTTTCTCTCTCCAAAAAAAGCTTAAACTACTGTATAAAATACAAAGTGCAATTACGGATTTGCAGTGTTCTTCCCTTATTCCATTAATGATTTTCAACAATTAAAAAGTTCTAATGAGAAAGCAAAGCTGTTTAAAACGTCCAGGTAGTATGCCTAAGTGGAAATCATGCAGCAAGCCAATTGGAGCCCCGCTGGCAGGCACAAAACGAACGTGGATTAGGTGTTCTGCTCCCCAGTTATTACACAATCTAACAACCTGGTGCATTTCCAAGCATCAGCTCCACAAGGTTTGTTGAATGGGAACACAATAAAATTGTACAATTGACTTGTGCTAAATATGTAGCACCTTTTAGTATTGTATTCACTCCCTGATCCATAAAAAAAAAAAAAAAAAAACTTGTAAAAAGCATTATTGTCAGGTCTCCATGCATTTATAAACATAAGTGAAACCAGATGCCATATGCAAAGGTGTTAAACATTTGATGATTAATTACCCTCTATACCTATATTCAGCAGGCCTTCCCATTGACTGTAAGAAACTCAACTTGTGTTGACTAAATGCAGAAAGCAACAGTAAAACACAGACATGCATGTACATTGTCAGACACATTTACATGCACTGTAATAGCATGAAATAATACAGGTTGAGTATCCCATATCCAAATATTCCAAAACACGGAATATTCCGAAATACAGAATTTTTTGAGCGAGACTGAGATAGTGAAACCTTTGTTTTCTGATGGCTCAATGTACAAACTTTGTTTAATAAACAAATTTATTAAAAATATTGTATTATAAGACCTTCAGGCTGTGTGTATAAGGTGTATATGAAACATAATAAGATTTTACTCACCGGTAAATCTATTTCTCGTAGTCCGTAGTGGATGCTGGGAACTCTGTAAGGACCATGGGGAATAGACGGGCTCCGCAGGAGACTGGGCACTCTAAAAGAAAGATTAGGTACCATCTGGTGTGCACTGGCTCCTCCCTCTATGCCCCTCCTCCAGACCTCAGTTAAGGAAACTGTGCCCGGAAGAGCTGACACAACAAGGAAAGGATTTGGAATCCAGGGTAAGACTCATACCAGCCACACCAATCACACCGTATAACTCGTGATACAATACCCAGTTAACAGTATGAAATATAACTGAGCCTCTCAACAGATGGCTCAACAATAACCCTTAGTTAGGCAATAACTACATAGAAGTATTGCAAACAATCCGCACTTGGGATGGGCGCCCAGCATCCACTACGGACTACGAGAAATAGATTTACCGGTGAGTAAAATCTTATTTTCTCTGACGTCCTAGTGGATGCTGGGAACTCCGTAAGGACCATGGGGATTATACCAAAGCTCCCAAACGGGCGGGAGAGTGCGGATGACTCTGCAGCACCGAATGAGAGAACTCATGGTCCTCCTCAGCCAGGGTATCAAATTTGTAGAATTTAGCAAACGTGTTTGCCCCTGACCAAGTTGCAGTTTGGCAAAGTTGTAAAGCCGAGACCCCTCGGGCAGCCGCCCAAGATGAGCCCACTTTCCTCGTGGAATGGGCTTTTACTGATTTAGGATGCGGCAATCCAGCCGCAGAATGCTCCAGCTGAATTGTGCTACAAATTCAGCGAGCAATAGTCTGCTTAGAAGCAGGAGCACCTATTTTGTTGGGTGCCTACAGGATAAAAAGCGAGTCAGTTTTCCTGACTCCAGCCGTCCTGGAAATATAAATTTTTAAGGCCCTGACTACGTCCAGTAACTTGGAATCTTCCAAGTCCCTAGTAGCCGCAGGCACTACAATAGGTTGGTTCAAGTGAAAAGCTGATACCACCTTAGGGAGAAACTGGGGACGAGTCCTCAATTCTGCCCTATCCATATGGAAAATCAGATAAGGGCTTTTACATGACAAAGCCGCCCATTCTGACACACGCCTGGCCGAAGCCAAGGCCAATAACATGACCACTTTCCACGTGAGATATTTCAAATCCACAGTTTTAAGTGGCTCAAACCAATGTGATTTTAGGAAACTCAACACCACGTTGAGATCCCAAGGTGCCACAGGAGGCACAAAAGGGGGCTGAATATGTAGCACTCCCTTTACAAATGTCTGAACTCCAGGCAGTGAAGCCAGTTCTTTCTGGAAGAAAATCGACAGAGCCGATATCTGGACCTTAATGGAACCCAAGTTTAGGCCCATAGTCACTCCTGACTGTAGGAAGTGCAGAAAACGACCCAGCTGAAATTCCTCTGCTGGGGCCTTCCTGGCCTCACACCACGCAACATATTTTCACCAAATACGGTGATAATGGTTTGCGGTTACTTCTTTCCTGGCTTTTATCAGCGTAGGAATGACTTCCTCCGGAAGGCCCTTTTCCTTTAGGATCCGGAATTCAACCGCCATGCCGTCAAACGCAGCCGCAGTAAGTCTTGGAACAGACAGGGCCCCTGCTGTAGCAGATCCTGTCTGAGCGGTAGAGGCCATGGGTCCTCTGATATCATTTCTTGAAGTTCTGGGTACCAGGCTCTTCTTGGCCCATCCGGAACCACGAGTATCGTTCTTACTCCTCGTTTTCTTATTATTCTCAGTACCTTTGGTATGAGAGGCAGAGGAGGGAATACATAAACCGACTGGTACACCAACGGTGTCACTAGAGCGTCCACAGCTATTGCCTGAGGGTCCCTTGACCTGGCGCAATATCTAGTTTTTTGTTTAGGCGGGACGCCATCATGTCCACTTGTGGCCTTTCCCAACGGTTTACCAACAGTTGGAAGACTTCTGGATGAAGTCCCCACTCTCCCGGGTGTAGGTCGTGTCTGCTGAGGAAGTCTGCTTCCCAGTTGTCCACTCCCGGAATGAACACTGCTGACAGTGCTAAGACGTGATTTTCCGCCCATCGGAGAATCCTTGTGGCTTCTGCCATCGCCATCCTGCTTCTTGTGCCGCCCTGTCGGTTTACATGGGCGACTGCCGTGATGTTGTCTGATTGGATCAGTACCGGCTGGTTTTGAAGCAGAGGCCTTGCCAGACTTAGGGCATTGTAAATGGCCCTCAGTTCCAGAATATCTATGTGTAAAGACGACTCCTGACTTGACCAAAGTCCTTGGAAATTTCTTCCCTGTGTGACTGCCCCCCAGCCTCGAAAGCTGGCATCCGTGGTTACCAGGACCCAGTCCTGTATGCCGAATCTGCGGCACTCTTGAAGATGAGCACTCTGCAGCCACCACAGTAGAGATACCCTGGTCCTTGGAGACAGGGTTATCAGCCGATGCATCTGAAGATGCGATCCCGACCACTTGTCCAAGAGGTCCCACTGAAAGGTTCTTGCATGTAACCTGCCGAATGGAATTTTGCTTCGTAAGAAGCTACCATTTTTCCCAGGACTCGTGTGCAGTGATGCACCGATACCTGTTTTGGTTTCAGGAGGTCTCTGACTAGAGATGACAGCTCCTTGGCTTTCTCCTGCGGAAGAAACACTTTTTTCTGTTCTGTGTCCAGAACCATCCCCAGGAACAGTAGGTGTGTGGTAGGAACCAGCTGTGACTTTGGAATGTATAGAATCCATCCGTGCTGTTGTAGCACTTCCCGAGATAGTGCTACTCCGACCACAACTGCTCCTTGGACCTCGCCTTTATAAGGAGATCGTCCAAGTACGGGATAATTAAAACTCCCTTTTTTCGAAGGAGTATCATAATTTCTGCCATTACCTTGGTAAAGACCCTCGGTGCCGTGGACAGTCCAAACGGCAGTGTTTGGAATTGGTAATGGCAATCCTGTACCACAAATCTGAGGTACTCCTGGTGAGGATGGTAAATGGGGACATGTAGGTAAGCATCCTTGATGTCCAGGGATACCATGTAATCCCCCTCCTCCAGGCTTGCAATAACCGCCCTGAGCGATTCCATCTTGAACTTGAATTTTTTTATGTATGTGTTCAAGGATTTCAAATTTAAAATGGGTCTCACCGAACCGTCCGGTTTCGGTACCACAAACAGTGTGGATTAGTAACCCCGTCCTTGTTGAAGTAGGGGCACCTTGACTATCACCTGCTGGGAATACAGCTTGTGAATTGCCTCTAGCACAGCCTCCCTGCCTGAGGGAGTTGTCGGCAAGGCAGATTTGAGGAAACGGCGGGGGGGAGACGCCTCGAATTCCAGCTTGTACCCCTGAGATACTACTTGAAGGATCCAGGGATCCACCTGTGAGCGAGCCCACTGATCGCTGAAATTTTTGAGGCTGCCCCCCACCGTACCTGGCTACGCCTGTGGAGCCCCCGCGTCATGCGGTGGACTCAGAGGAAGCGGGGGAAGAATTTTGATTCTGGGAACTGGCTGACTGGTGCAGCTTTTTCCCTCTTCCCTCGTCTCTGTGCAGAAAGGAAGCGCCTTTGACCCGCTTGCTTTTCTGAAGCCGAAAGGACTGTACCTGATAATACAGTGCTTTATTAGGCTGTGAGGAAACCGGAGGTAAAAAATTTTCTTCCCAGCTGTTGCTGTGGATACGAGGTCCCAGAGACCATCCCCAAACAATTCCTCACCCTTATAAGGCTCTATGTGCCTTTTAAAGTCAGCATCACCTGTCCAGTGTCGGGTCTCTAATACCCTCCTGACAGAATGGACATTGCATTAATTCTGGATGCCAGCCGGCAAAATATCCCTCTGTGCATCCCTCATATATAAGACGACGTCTTTAATATGCTCTTATGTTCGCAAAATAGTATCCCTGTTTGACAGGGTCACAGACCACGCTGCAGCAGCACTATCTGCAGGTCTCAGTCTAGTACCTGAGTGTGTAAATACAGACTTCAGGATAGCCTCCTGCTTTTTATCAGCAGGTACCTTCAAAGTGGCCGTATCCTAAGACGGCAGTGCCACCTTTTTTGACAAACGTGTGAGCGCCTTATCCACCCTAGGGGATATCTCCCAGCGTAACTTATCCTCTGGCGGGAAAGGGTATGCCATCAGTAACTTTTTAGAAATTACCAGTTTCTTATCGGGGGAACCCACGCTTTTTCACACACTTAATTCACTCATTTGATGGGGGAACAAAACACTGCCTGCTTTTTCTCCCCAAACATAAAACCCTTTTTTAGTGGTACTTGGGTTAATGTCAGAAATGTGTAACACATTTTTTATTGCCGGGATCATGTAACGGATGTTCCTAGTGGATTGTGTATATGTCTCAACCTCGTCGACACTGGAGTCAGACTCCGTGTCGACATCTGTGTCTGCCATCTGAGGGAGCGGGCGTTTTGGAGCCCCTGATGGCCTTTGAGACGCCTGGGCAGGCGCGGGCTGAGAAGCCGGCTGTCCCACAGCTGTTACGTCATCCAGCCTTTTATGTAAGGAGTTGACACTGTCGGTTTATACCTTCCACCTATCCATCCACTCTGGTGTCGGCCCCACAGGGGGCGACATCACATTTATCGGCATCTGCTCTGCCACCACATAAGCCTCCTCATCAAACGTGTCGACACAGCCGTACCGACACACCTTACACACACAGGGAATGCTCTGACTGAGGACAGGACCCCACACAGCCCTTTGGGGAGACAGAGAGAGAGTATGCCAGCACACACCAGAGCGCTATATAATTTAGGGATTAACACTATATTGAGTGAATTTTTCCCAATAGCTGCTTGTATATACAATATTGCGCCTAAATTTAGTGCCCCCCCTCTCTTTTTAACCCTTTGAGCCTGCAAACTACAGGGGAGAGCCTGGGGAGCTGTCTTCCAGCTGCACTGTGAAGAGAAAATGGCGCCAGTGTGCTGAGGGAGATAGCTCCGCCCCTTTTTTGCTGACTTTTCTCCCGCTTTTTTATGGATTCTGGCATGGGTATTTATCACATATATAGCCTCTGGGGCTATATATTGTGATATATTTGCCAGCCAAGGTGTTTTTATTGCTGCTCAGGGCGCCCCCCCCCAGCGCCCTGCACCCTCAGTGACCGGAGTGTGAAGTGTGTATGAGGAGCAATGGCGCACAGCTGCAGTGCTGTGCGCTACCTTGGTGAAGGCTGATGTCTTCTGCCGCCGATTTTCCGGACCTCTTCTTGCTTCTGGCTCTGTAAGGGGGACGGCAGCGCAGCTTCGGGAACGAACACCAAGGCCAGTTCCATGCGGTCGATCCCTCTGGAGCTAATGGTGTCCAGTAGCCTAAGAAGCCCAAGCTAGCTGCAAGCAGGTAGGTCCGCTTCTTCTCCCCTTAGTCCCTCGATGCAGTGAGCCTGTTGCCAGCAGGTCTCACTGTAAAATAAAAAACCTAAAATAAACTTTCTTTCTAGGAGCTCAGGAGAGCCCCTAGTGTGCATCCAGCTCGGCCGGGCACAGAAATCTAACTGAGGTCTGGAGGAGGGTCATAGTGGGAGGAGCCAGTGCACACCAGATGGTACCTACTCTTTCTTTTAGAGTGCCCAGTCTCCTGCGGAGCCCGTCTATTCCCCATGGTCCTTACAGAGTTCCCAGCATCCACTAGGACGTCAGAGAAAAATGAATTATATGAATGTACACACACTTTGTTTAATGCAAAAAGTTATTAAAAATATTGGCTAAAATGACCTTCAGGCTGTGTGTATAAGGTGCATATGAAACAAATGTATTCTGTGCCTAGATTTGGGTCCCATCACCATGATCTCATATTATGGTATGCAATTATTCCAAAATACGGAAAAATCTGATATCCAAAGTGCTTGGGACCAGAAGTATTTTGGATAAGGGATACTCAACCTGTACTAGCAAACACAAGAAATTAGGTATAGAAGGCTGTAAGGAGGAGAAGCTGAATTTGATTACAGGGGGTTACATTATCCCACTAGATCAACTGTATTTTGATAGAAGCAGAGTATCTGGGAGAGTGCCCTCTGGAATACTACTCTTCAAACTGTGCAACAAGGATTGCAATGCTGACGCTTATGTGTCAGGCCCACATCTAGAATGATCTCTTGGGAATGTCAGTGGGGAGAGCACTAAACTAGTAGAAAATTCTTATGCAGTTCAACAAGAAAATAAATTATTTATGGAACTGGCACAATGTTAGAATGGGTGTGGTATGCTTGACCGGTGGTCAGCATACAGACGCTGGGATCCTGGCAGCGGAATTCAGGTGTGTGTGGGGAGGGGGGGGTAGGGTGCCTTGCGGGTTCGCTACTCTGCGGGCTCGGTGGTGACACGGGTTCTATTCCCACTCTATGGGTGTCGTGGACAACCACGAGTGGGAATAGTCCCTATTGGTCGGCATGCCAACCGTTGGGATTGTGAGAGAGCAGAATGTAGGGGGAGGTAATGTGACAATCGGTCTCCTGACCGCCGGTCACATGACTACATCCCTGTTCGAATACAGTTCATATAGCAGATCTCAGTAGAACAAAATAACGCATCTCTGGCGGTTTTTTCCCCCCATGTCCAATTTATCAGGACCATCTATATCACTGGGAGTCTCAGGAGTTACACTGGCATGCCATTGTCAAGATTCTGTGTCTGTTCATAAACGTAGGTCTTAACTGAAAATCCTGTAAATATCTAATGTGTGTTTTAGAACATTACATTAGGAGATATTTACAAAAACATCCAATGACTAATGCTGAACTTACACGATACGATTATCTGGCTGATCTGCCCCATATACTGTAGGCGAGTCTCCCAGAGCATTGTAGCATGTATGCAGTCGCCCAATCCGATAACATCGCTTGGTCAGCCCAGCATGTCCGACCGAAGCAATATTTTCCAAGTGTTCGGTCGGCCGCATAGGGCAGTGTTTGCCCTACCGCAGCCGACCGACGGACATTCCCCTGTTCCTTCACTGCCCGTGTATGCCCACTCTATTGAACAAAATAAACCAGGCAGGGAAAAACAATGAATATATTCTAGCACTATCAGAAACTCGATTAAGGAAACTCACAATGCCAATAGATGCTAGTTCCATGACAAGAGCTGTAATTGCTTTCAGTTTTCATGGGAGAAAAAAAGTGAACATCAGCAGAAAGCAACAATTAAACAATCATTACCAAGAAGGAAATGAATTCAGCTGTAGAAATAATGGCACAGGCTCAAGTTCTGTGCCATTATTGGTTCTATGCACAGTTATTTAAAAAAAAAAAAAAAAAAAAAAATTAAGATAGTCACAGAGGCTCTGCATTCACCATTATAGATAATGGTGTTTAGCTCCTAAATTGATGAATACATTTAAGCTTGCAATGTACTCCATTTCTCTGCAAGCCTTATGCATTATTATTATTTTTGCACACACAATCTAATTTCTAGTAGCAGGTCCATATTGTTGTATTAGACAGCTATCCAATAAATCATACAACTGGAGTTATTGACTGTAGCGTTCACATTTTGCACCTCACTAGCATGGTGCAAGTACCAATGGAGTGGCAGGCCTACACAAACATGCACTCTGAGCACTCACCTGGCCTGTCCAAACTAACTAGTCTATAGAGAAAAATGTTCACAACACTACTTCCTAAACTCCAACACTAGATGACAAAGACCTATGTGCACTGCAGCATTGTTACATATTAAGAAAGAAAAAAAAATTCTTACGACACATTGTTCATCAAATGATATTGTTTTAATGGAACAGTAGTACTGTCAGTTTTAAGCACACAGCTAGGATATTGGCATCTTTGTATTCCGCCGGGTACTCAGGTTTCCTCACACAATTCAAAAATATACTGGCAGGTTAATTGGCTCCCAAGAAGAAAAATTAACTGTAGTGTATGTGTACATAGACAGACTAGATGGGACAAACAGTTCTCATCTGCCATCAAATTCCATGGGGGGTATCCAATTAGCCCCGATGCAATTTCGGTCAGATATAGTGAATAGTGACCAATGGTCATTATCACGGTATCCGATTACAGGCTGTTTGTAAGGGCCAAAATTGGACCCACGATCACACAAAAACAGATGGGATCAGGGATAAGTCACCTCTCCCATGCGTTATGGCGGCTCCGGCGGCTGCTTATCTGGGATTATGCTTCGCTATAATACCCGATAAGTGCCAGTATCGGGGAAAATTATGCCGGCATTGGTCCTAATAGGATACCTACCCCGGCGATTATATTAGCAGTGGTAAAGTACCACTGCTAGTAGACTCTCCCCTTATGTTATGTTTAACTTTCCCAATGTACACAATAAACATATCACGGAAAGCTAGCCACACCCAGTCTGTCTATAAATGGTAAGACAGTTGACCAATCAAACAAGACAACCAAATAGAGTATTTTCATAACTCTGCAAGTATATCAGCAAACCTAAATTAAGTGGTCATTTTATTTCCAGCTTTATGATTGGGGACTTGAATTCCCCTAGTTTTCCAAAGCTGCATGCATACAAAAAAAAAAAAAATGTTATCTATGTTTGAGAAGAAACTACTACAGTATGTGAGAGTTGTGTCCGCCCCAGTACATTCATGTCACTTACTCACAGGGAACAAAAGTGACTACATGAAGCATCAGAAACAGTGACAGACATGTTAGTCCACATAGTACTGATATAAGAAACAGACATGCTGCGCTGTAGGTGCATTAGTCATTTACACATACAGCTGCCTAGCTGGATAAAACAATTACACAGGGATAGGGAATATATTATATATATATATATATATATATACACACAGCTTCTCAGCAAAGAGCCAATAACGCTGACTACTATGTTCCTTAATGATCTTATAGTACAATGTGAACAGGAGAGACCACTTACATTTTTTTAAAAAAGGTACAAATCAAATGAGGCCATTAGAAGCAGCTCTCTAAAACATAAAGCCAGGAACTTAAGTAAAGCTAAACAAAGACCTATATTAAATAAATATTGATATAACCATCACTAAACATGTAACTGATCCTTCCTCTTTACATTCTGTCACGTCTGCCTATGCATAGAAGACTGTCATGGTCTCTGGTTCAGAGACCAATTTGACTGAATTGGGGTTATGAGACATCACAAAACTATTAACAAAATCTATGGCAACAAGAAAGCCTTCAAATGAACAAAAAAAAATTGAAAAGAACTACAAACACACTGTTCTTTCCTTGATCCTGGTCGAGAAGTTTCAGGTTCTAGCTTCGTTTTGGTCCATCCAGTCCTCAAAGACCACCAACCTTAGACATCCAATAATACCCATCCTTTTCTACTAGATTTAGTTTTTCTTTTCCCCTCTACTTGTATAGACTATATAGGAGTCTAAATAAATTAAAGACCCAAACAAAATCTGTTATACTTGTGTAGTATTTATAAAGATGTAATGCATGTTTAATCTTTCATTTAGATAGATGCATTCTGACTATGACATACATATGATATCAAGGCATATGGGATGCCAGCTGTCACTACACTGACAGCGGCAGCCCTCCTCGCCATGCAGCAGGCCCGGTGGCTTGCTTCACTCGCCACAGGTTCTATTCCCACTCAGTTGGTGGCGTGGACCCACCAACCGAGTGGGAATACTCAGCGTGTTTCAGGTTTCCGGGCATCAGTATTTGACCGGCTGTCAGGATTCCGGCATTGGTCTACTGAACACCGGGATCCAGACAGCCGGTATATTGACTGCATCCCCTGACTATGGGGTGTATTCAATACCTGTCAGAAACTGCCATCTTGTCAGAAAGGCAGCAGTTTCCAACAGGTTTAGGTCAGAAGGGCTTCAGACCTATTCAATGCGGACCCGTTTTTTCTGACAAGACAGGAAATCCGACTTGTCGGAACGCACGTGGATCGGCTGCCAGTCCGCGTGCTTCTGACGGAAAGGGCGACCAAATCCGACAGGTTTTGGTCCAGTTTCCGACAATGTCAATCCGACTTTGTAAAAAGTCGGATTGACATTGCCGCCGCCTCCTCCATCCACCCTGCCGAGCTAATGATCTTGCGCTCCAGGGTGAGGGGAGCGGCGCCAGGGTGAGGAGCGGCAGCAGCGGCCAAACCCGACAGTCGGATTTGGCCACTCTTTGAATAGGGGTTGTCGGATCCATTCTGACAAATGCATGTCAGAATGGGTCCAACTCTTATTGAATATACCCCTTTATCTATAAAGCTCAGTGCTGGACAAATCCCAGAAGGCCACATATTCAGTGTATATTTCTGGTTCCTTGAAAAACATGATGACTCCCAGATTTCATTGATTGGCTGCCGAATCCTACATTATTTTGTAGCACATATAAAGCTATATTAATCTAACAACTTTTTACATAAGCAGAAATATAATATGCAACTGAACAGGGAATGGCTTCTGCTTATGGAAGGACAGTACATAGCAGATTTTTCATTCTATGAAAGGTACGTGGACTTACGCTTGCAATCACCTTAAGAAGCTTTTCTTCGCACGTTATCTCATTTACTTCACAAAGTTTAATAGATAAGTCACAAGGACTAGCAAAGACAAAGCATTTTTACTTTTTCAGACACTTCTTCTGCTATAATAAAAATACTCTACGCAAAAGTTCTTAAAATCAGAAAAAATAAGATTTTACTCACCGGTAAATCTATTTCTCGTAGTCCGTAGTGGATGCTGGGAACTCCGTAAGGACCATGGGGAATAGAAGGGCTCCGCAGGAGACTGGGCACTCTAAAAGAAAGATTAGGTACTATCTGGTGTGCACTGGCTCCTCCCTCTATGCCCCTCCTCCAGACCTCAGTTAGGATACTGTGCCCGGAAGAGCTGACACAATAAGGAAGGATTTTGAATCCCGGGTAAGACTCATACCAGCCACACCAATCACACCGTATAACTCGTGATACTATACCCAGTTAACAGTATGAAATATAACAGCCTCTCAACAGATGGCTCAACAATAACCCTTTAGTTAGGCAATAACTATATACAAGTATTGCAGACAATCCGCACTTGGGATGGGCGCCCAGCATCCACTACGGACTACGAGAAATAGATTTACCGGTGAGTAAATTCTTATTTTCTCTGACGTCCTAGTGAATGCTGGGAACTCCGTAAGGACCATGGGGATTATACCAAAGCTCCCAAACGGGCCGGAGAGTGCGGATGACTCTGCAGCACCGAATGAGAGAACTCAAGGTCCTCCTCAGCCAGGGTATCAAATTTGTAGAATTTTGCAAACGTGTTTGCCCCTGACCAAGTTGCAGCTCGGCAAAGTTGTAAAGCCGAGACCCCTCGGGCAGCCGCCCAAGATGAGCCCACCTTCCTTGTGGAATGGGCTTTTACTGATTT
Source organism: Pseudophryne corroboree (assembly GCF_028390025.1). Taxonomy (NCBI): domain Eukaryota; kingdom Metazoa; phylum Chordata; class Amphibia; order Anura; family Myobatrachidae; genus Pseudophryne; species Pseudophryne corroboree. The sequence goes on along the minus strand of NC_086444.1, from coordinate 663,910,081 downwards.
AGGATGCGGCAACCCAGCCGCAGAATGCGCCAGCTGAATTGTGCTACAAATCCAGCGAGCAATAGTCTGCTTAGAAGCAGGAGCCCCTTTTTTGTTGGGTGCATACAGGATAAAAAGCGAGTCGGTTTTCCTGACTCCAGCTGTCCTGGAAACATAAATTTTCAAGGTCCTGACTACGTCCAGTAACTTGGAATCTTCCAAGTCCCTAGTAGCCGCAGGCACTACAATAGGTTGGTTCAAGTGAAAAGCTGATACCACCTTAGGGAGAAAGTGGGGACGAGTCCTCAATTCTGCCCTATCCATATGGAAAATCAGATAAGGGCTTTTACATGACAAAGCCGCCAATTCTGACACACGCCTGGCCGAAGCCAAGGCCAATAACATGACCACTTTCCACGTGAGATATTTCAGATCCACAGTTTTAAGTGGCTCAAACCAATGTGATTTCAGGAAACTCAACACCACGTTGAGATCCCAAGGTGCCACAGGAGGCACAAAAGGGGGCTGAATATGTAGCACTCCCTTTACAAAAGTCTGAACTTCAGGCAGTGAAGCCAGTTCTTTCTGGAAGAAAATCGACAGAGCCGAAATCTGGACCTTAACGGAACCCAATTTTAGGCCCATAGTCACTCCCGACTGTAGGAAGTGCAGAAAACGACCCAGCTGAAATTCCTCTGTAGGGGCCTTCCTGGCCTCACACCACGCAACATATTTTCGCCAAATACGGTGATAATGGTTTGCGGTTACTTCTTTCCTGGCTTTTATTAGCGTAGGAATGACTTCCTCCGGAATGCCCTTTTCCTTTAGGATCCAGAATTCAACCGCCATGCCGTCAAACGCAGCCGCGGTAAGTCTTGGAACAGACAGGGCCCCTGCTGTAGCAGATCCTGTCTGAGCGGTAGAGGCCATGGGTCCTCTGATATCATTTCTTGAAGTTCTGGGTACCAAGCTCTTCTTTGCCAATCCGGAACCACGAGTATCGTTCTTACTCCTCGCCTTCTTATTATTCTCAGTACCTTTGGTATGAGAGGCAGAGGAGGGAACACATAAACCGACTGGTACACCCACGGTGTCACCAGAGCGTCCACAGCTATCGCCTGAGGGTCCCTTGACCTGGCGCAATATCTAGTTTTTTGTTTAGGCGGGACGCCATCATGTCCACCTGTGGCCTTTCCCAACGATTTACCAACAGTTGGAAGACTTCTGGATGAAGTCCCCACTCTCCCGGGTGTAGGTCGTGTCTGCTGAGGAAGTCTGCTTCCCAGTTGTCCACTCCCGGAATGAACACTGCTGACCGTGCTAAGACGTGATTTTCCGCCCATCGGAGAATTCTTGTGGCTTCTGCCATCGCCATCCTGCTTCTTGTGCCGCCCTGTCGGTTTACATGGGCGACTGCCGTGATGTTGTCTGATTGGATCAGTACCGGCTGGTTTTGAAGCAGAGGCCTTGCCAGACTTAGGGCATTGTAAATGGCCCTCAGTTCCAGAATATTTATGTGTAGGGACGACTCCTGACTTGACCAAAGTCCTTGGAAATTTCTTCCCTGTGTGACTGCCCCCCAGCCTCGAAGGCGGGCATCCGTGGTTACCAGGACTCAGTCCTGTATGCCGAATCTGCGGCCCTCTTGAAGATGAGCACTCTGCAGCCACCACAGTAGAGATACCCTGGTCCTTGGAGACAGGGTTATCAGCCGATGCATCTGAAGATGCGATCCCGACCACTTGTCCAAGAGGTCCCACTGAAAGGTTCTTGCATGGAACCTGCCGAATGGAATTGCTTCGTAAGAAGCTACCATTTTTCAAAGGACTCGTGTGCAGTGATGCACCGATACCTGTTTTGGTTTCAGGAGGTCTCTGACTAGAGATGACAGCTCCTTGGCTTTCTCCTGCGGGAGAAACACTTTTTTCTGTTCTGTGTCCAGAACCATCCCCAGGAACAGTAGGCGTGTGGTAGGAACCAGCTGTGACTTTGGAATGTTTAGAATCCATCTGTGCTGTTGTAGCACTTCCCGAGATAGTGCTACTCCGACCAACAACTGCTCCTTGGACCTCGCCTTTATAAGGAGATCGTCCAAGTACGGGATAATTAAAACTCCCTTTTTTCGAAGGAGTATCATCATTTCTGCCATTACCTTGGTAAAGACCCTCGGTGCCGTGGACAGTCCAAACGGCAGTGTTTGGAATTGGTAATGGCAATCCTGTACCACAAATCTGAGGTACTCCTGGCGAGGATGGTAAATGGGGACAAGTAGGTAAGCATCCTTGATGTCCAGGGATACCATGTAATCCCCCTCCTCCAGGCTTGCAATAACCGCCCTGAGCGATTCCATCTTGAACTTGAATTTTTTTATGTATGTGTTCAAGGATTTCAAATTTAAAATGGGTCTCACCGAACCGTCCGGTTTCGGTACCACAAACAGTGTGGATTAGTAACCCCGTCCTTGTTGAAGTAGGGGCACCTTGACTATCACCTGCTGGGAATACAGCTTGTGAATTGCCTCTAGCACAGCCTCCCTGCCTGAGGGAGTTGTCGGCAAGGCAGATTTGAGGAAACGGCGGGGGGGGGGGGGGGGGGGGAGACGCCTCGAATTCCAGCTTGTACCCCTGAGATACTACTTGAAGGATCCAGGGATCCACCTGTGAGCGAGCCCACTGATCGCTGAAATTTTTGAGGCGGCTTCCCACCGTACCTGGCCTGTGGAGCCCCCGCGTCATGCGGTGGACTCAGAGGAAGCAGGGGAAGAATTTTGATTCTGGGAACTGGCTGACTGGTGCAGTTTTTTCCCTCTTCCCTCGTCTCTGTGCAGAAAGGAAGCGCCTTTGACCCGCTTGCTTTTCTGAAGCCGAAAGGACTGTACCTGATTATACAGTGCTTTCTTAGGCTGTGAGGAAACCTGAGGTAAAAAATTTTCTTCCCAGCTGTTGCTGTGGATACGAGGTCCCAGAGACCAAACAATTCCTCACCCTTATAAGGCAGAATCTCTATGTGTCTTTTAAAGTCAGCATCACCTGTCCAGTGTCGGGTCTCTAATACCCTCCTGACAGAATGGACATTGCATTAATTCTGGATGCCAGCCGGCAAAATATCCCTCTGTGCATCCCTCATATATAAGACGACGTCTTTAATATGCTCTTATGTTCGCAAAATAGTATCCCTGTTTGACAGGGTCACAGACCACGCTGCAGCAGCACTATCTGCAGGTCTCAGTCTAGTACCTGAGTGTGTAAATACAGACTTCAGGATAGCCTCCTGCTTTTTATCAGCAGGTACCTTCAAAGTGGCCGTATCCTAAGACGGCAGTGCCACCTTTTTTGACAAACGTGTGAGCGCCTTATCCACCCTAGGGGATATCTCCCAGCGTAACTTATCCTCTGGCGGGAAAGGGTATGCCATCAGTAACTTTTTAGAAATTACCAGTTTCTTATCGGGGGAACCCACGCTTTTTCACACACTTAATTCACTCATTTGATGGGGGAACAAAACACTGCCTGCTTTTTCTCCCCAAACATAAAACCCTTTTTTAGTGGTACTTGGGTTAATGTCAGAAATGTGTAACACATTTTTTATTGCCGGGATCATGTAACGGATGTTCCTAGTGGATTGTGTATATGTCTCAACCTCGTCGACACTGGAGTCAGACTCCGTGTCGACATCTGTGTCTGCATTCTGCGGGAGCGGGTGTTTTTGAGCCCCTGATGGCCTTTGAGACGCCTGGGCAGGCGCGGGCTGAGAAGCCGGCTGTCCCACAGCTGTTACGTCATCCAGCCTTTTATGTAAGGAGTTGACACTGTCGGTTTATACCTTCCACCTATCCATCCACTCTGGTGTCGGCCCCACAGGGGGCGACATCACATTTATCGGCATCTGCTCTGCCACCACATAAGCCTCCTCACCACACAGCCGTTCCGACACACCGCACACACACAGGGAATGCTCTGACTGAGGACAGGACCCCACAAAGCCCTTTGGGGAGACAGAGAGAGAGTATGCCAGCACACACCAGAGCGCTATATAATGTAGGGATTAACACTATATTGAGTGAATTTTTACCAATAGCTGCTTGTATATTCAATATTGCGCCTAAATTTAGTGCCCCCCCCCTCTCTTTTTAACCCTTTGAGCCTGAAAACTACAGGGGAGAGCCTGGGGAGTTGTCTTCCAGCTGCACTGTAAAGAGAAAATGGCGCCAGTGTGCTGAGTGAGATAGCTCCGCCCCTTTTTCGCGGACTTTTCTCCCGCTTTTTTATGGATTCTGGCAGGGGTATTTATCACATATATAGCCTCTGGGGCTATATACTGTGATATATTTGCCAGCCAAGGTGTTTTTATTGCTGCTCAGGGCGCCCCCCCCCCAGAGCCCTGCACCCTCAGTGACCGGAGTGTGAAGTGTGTATGAGGAGCTGTGCGCTACCTTGGTGAAGACTGATGTCTTCTGCCGCCGATTTTCCGGACCTCTTCTTGCTTCTGGCTCTGTAAGGGGGACGGCGGCGCGGCTCCGGGAACGAACACCAAGGCCAGTTCCATGCGGTCGATCTCTCTGGAGCTAATGGTGTCCAGTAGCCTAAGAAGCACAAGCTAGCTGCAAGCAGGTAGGTTCGCTTCTTCTCCCCTTAGTCCCTCGATGCAGTGAGCCTGTTGCCAGCAGGTCTCACTGTAAAATAAAAAACCTAAAATAAACTTTCTTTCTAGGAGCTCAGGAGAGCCCCTAGTGTGCATCCAGCTCGGCCGGGCACAGAAATCTAACTGAGGTCTGGAGGAGGGGCATAGAGGGAGGAGCCAGTGCACACCAGATAGTACCTAATCTTTCTTTTAGAGTGCCCAGTCTCCTGCGGAGCCCGTCTATTCCCCATGGTCCTTACGGAGTTCCCAGCATCCACTAGGACGTCAGAGAAATAAACTGTCTGAGGTTCCATGATCGTTTTTTTTTTTTTTTTGCTTTATGTTGTTACTTAGATAATATAAAAAAAAAAAAAAAAAGACCACTTAATAAAAAAGGTGGTTCAGTAGTCAACAGCACCAACATTGAAAGTCGGTTTAAGAGACGTATACCCCTCCACAAATGCAGCTATACCCTGGGTTTTTTGCACATAAACACGCCCTAAGTTCCAGGTTCACGACCATGCTCCTGACTAGGGTCATGGAGCAGAGACCTGGGAATTTGCTGGCTTGCTAGACCTGGCAAAGTCCAGGTCACATGTCTGAAAGCAGCATAACTGGAGAAATATTTAAATCCCTATAACTACTTTTTGAGCACTTAAATAAGTCAGTAACCATCTCCCAATGCAGTTTGGACACATGCATTATAAGATTAACTGGGAAAGGGCGAGACGCAAGAAAATAAATCCTACACAGCAGTGCATAAAAACTGGAAAGTCCTATATAAAATAAAGGTTCTAATGCATCATTGGTCACGTTTACAAACGTACTTCTAATGACATAAGGTGCACACACACTTGCCCACATTTTCACCCTTCCTAAGAGACGTTGCTCACTTTCTCGGAAAGTGTGTATGCCGCCGCTGAGCAATGCCCCGTTAACGACCCTCCGTGTCGGCCGTGGATGCAGCTCAATTTGGACTGTCATCCAAGAGCTGCCTGCATGGCTCGGTGGCAGCGTGACGTTACTGAGCGATATGGTAGTCATATCGCTCAGTGTGTTTGCCCTGCCGCCAACCGCCCCGGCATGGGAGGGGAAACACTAGGCGACGTCGCTCAGAGCACGCCCATACCCACCCATATTGTACTTTCTTATATTTGTTGTTTGACATGGTTTGTTTGTTTTTTTAACAGAAGGAATACATCAGGCATGTTGCCAGGTGTTTTTTCAGGTGTTGAAAATATATCGGACTATTGACCACAAAATAATTACAGAATTTTGCTTAAAACATGAAAAGTATAAAAGCTCTTCTCATTTACCAGGCACACAGAAGAGTCACTTCTCTCCAAGAGTAACTTGAACTGTACATTTGCCTGGTTGAAGTACAAGTCAAAACTATAATTCCCATGCTTACTTAAGAACTATCATCAGTGAGCATTTCATTTTGCATACTCTAAAACTCATGTTCATCGTCGCATGCAAGATGCTGATTAATCAGACAACTGATACCAAGGGAAAAACCAAGGACCTGTAACAGTGTAGGGTTTAAAGGCACTGTAAGGCAATAATAACACGGTAGTCAGCAAATACAGTCTTCAAGATGAATCACGGATGACTGCAGCCGAGAACCAATGGTTGATGAGCTTTCTAACATTGCATTCAAGCAGGAAGTCAAAAGTAGTATGGGATTTAAAATAAAAATCACATGTTGATTAAAAAGGAAACAAAATTCAAGGAACAGCTTGTTAAGTGAACTTTGTACAAATGAATGCAGAAGTTACAAAGGATAACTAAACAAGTTAGCAGTTAAGAGATCACTATTTACTGTATATGGTGTACAACTGTATAATAGATATAAAAAAAAAAATATATATATATATATATATATATATATATACACACACACACACACACACACACACACACACACACACACACACACACATATATACATACACTGCTCAAAAAATAAATAAAAGGGAACACTTAAACAATGCAATGTAACTCCAAGTCAATCACACTTCTGTGGAATCAAACTGTCCACTTAGGAAGAAACACTGATTGACACTCAATTTCACATGCTGTTGTGCAAATGGAATAGACAACAGGTGGAAATTATAGGCAATTAGCAAGACACCCCCAATAAATGAGTTGTTCTGCAGGTGGTGACCACAGACCACTTCTCAGCTCCTATGCTTTTTGGCTGATGTTTTGGTCACTTTTGAAAGCTGGCTGTGCTTTCACTCTAGTGGTAGCATGAGACGGAGTCTACAACCCACACAAGTGGCTTAGGTAGTGCAGCTCATCCAGGATGGCACATCAATGCGAGCTGTGGCAAGAAGGTTTGCTGTGTCTGTCAGCGTAGTGTCCAGAGCATGGAGGCGCTACCAGGAGACAGGCCAGTACATCAGGAGACGTGGAGGAGGCCGTAGGAGGGCAACAACCCAGCAGCAGGACCGCTACCTCCGCCTTTGTGCAAGGAGGAACAGGAGGAGCACTGCCAGAGCCCTGCAAAATGACCTCCAGCAAGCCACAAATGTGCATGTGTCTACTCAAACAATCAGAAACAGACTCCATGAGGGTGGTATGAGGGCCCGACGTCCACAGGTGGGGGTTGTGCTTACAGCCCAACATCGTGCAGGACGTTTGGCATTTGCCAGAGAACACCAAGATTGGCAAATTCGCCACTGGCACCCTGTGCTCTTCACAGATAAAAGCAGGTTCTCACTGAGCACATGTGACAGACGTGACAGAGTCTGGAGACGCCAAGGAGAACGTTCTGCTGCCTGCAACATCCTCCAGCATGACCGGTTTGGCAGTGGATCAGTAATGGTGTGGGGTGGCATTTCTTTGGGGGGCCGCAAAGCCCTCCATGTGCTCGCCAGAGCTAGCCTAACTGCCATTAGGTACAGAGATGAGATCCTCAGACCCCTTGTGAGACCATATGCTGGTGCGGTTGGACCTGGGTTCCTCCTAATGCAAGACAATGCTAGACCTCATGTGGCTGGAGTGTGTCAGCAGTTCCTGCAAGACGAAGGCATTGATGCTATGGAGCCCGCCCGTTCCCCAGACCTGAATATAATTGAGCACATCTGGGACATCATGTCTCCCTCCATCCACCAACGCCATGTTGCACCACAGACTGTCCAGGAGTTGGCGGATGCTTTATTCCAGGTCTGGGAGGAGATCCCTCAGGAGACCATCCGCCACCTCTTTAGGAGCATGCAAAGGCGTTGTAGGGAGGTCATACAGGCACGTGGAGGCCACATACACTACTGAGCCTCATTTTGACTTGTTTGAAAGGACATTACATCAAAGTTGGATCAGCCTGTAGTGTGTTTTTCCACTTTAATTTTAAGTGCGACTCCAAATCCAGACCTCCATGGGTTAATAAATTTAATTTCCATTGATTATTTCTGTATGATTTATTGTCAGCACAATCAACTATGTAAAGAACAAAGTATTTAATAAGGATATTTCATTCATTCAGATCTAGGATGTGTTATTTTAGTGGTCCCTCTTTTTTTTTTTGAGAATATATTATATATATATATATATATATATATATATATATATATATATATATATATATATATATATATATACACACATATATACACACACATATATCTATATCTTTTTCTTTTTAAATCATGTGGATCACAAAATCAGTTTACAAAAGTTAGAAATTGGCCATCCACTAGAACATAGGTTATCAAACTCTGTCCTCAGGACCCTGAAATTTCATGTTTTCCAGGTCTCCTCACAGAACAAGTGACACACTAGATGTATGAGGCTTCGTTAAGGGGTATAGCGGTCTCTGCAGACATTAAGTTCTGCAGATCCAGCTTCTCCCCATGTATTAATTTGGGGTTGTGTGTTAAATGATTAGGGACGCCCTGTCATTATCGGTGCTGCTATCTACAAGATAGCGCGCCGACCTGACAGCCAATGTATGAATATAGTGGCCCTTAGAAAAGGCTGATTATGTACTGGAGACTACTCTCTCATTAGATTAGGTTGACTGTTTCTTGACAGCTAAGCCCTACCCCAACTACAATTACACAAAATAAGATGGTGAGGTGTCCATACGACCAATCCAACCAAAGTAATGACTTCAGTGTTCAGACATTTTCTTAAATACTTATGCTAGCCATACATCAGACCAACTTTCCTCCAACTGACCAACCATCCAACTTTTTGTCCAACTAAAACTCTGCCCCACACACCTAACCAACTTTTTCATCTGACCAGCCAACCTGCAAACTTTTTTTTATCAGGCCAGCCAACTTCTCTCCAACTTGTGATGTCACAGAAGTAGGCGGACAGTGTCTGCCTACTTCTGCATGTTTTTTTTTGTTTTTGTTTTTTTTGGGGGGGGGGTTAAACTTACATGTCTATTTATTCCAGTAAAACCTTTTTTTTTTTTTTTTTTTTTTTAGGGGGGGGGGGATTGGAAGTGTTACCTGTAAAGGGGAGGGTGGGGGTGCAGGTGTGCAGCACCATCTGTGGCAGGTGGGAAGGATTGGAGGTGAAACTTTCAGGTAGGAGCTAGTGCTGAACGGGGGGAGGGGGGCGTCGGTGGTCCTGTTGCAGGAAGAGTCTGAGTCCATCGTGGGCGGGGAGAAGCAGTGTTAAGGTGCTGGTTGATGGGAGCCTTTTGCGGGGCTTTTTTTAGACATACGCACAATTCTGGTAGCTTGGCCGAGACCTGGCAAAAACCTGGGATTCTCACTATGGGGAGGGGGGGGGGTGGGTATCCAATTAGCCACAGTAAATTACTGCGGCTAACTGATCCACTGGGGGCTAACCAATAAGCTAGCTCGATTTATCGGGGATGTTCTTTCACCTGCTTCCAGCAGCGGAAACCACATCCATGGAAACAGCCCCGTTTCATGCGAAAACTGAGCCGTTTCTAGCGAAAACACACAGGTTTCACTGAACCTGTGCGTTTTCGGGAGGTATGCTATTTTTTTTTATTTATTTATTTTTTACGGATAATCCTAATTGGATAGCACCCAATGTTTTTTCACCTCTAATTGGATACTCCCCTATCCCCCATGTCTGAAATGGGTATTAATCATCCTGGCTGTATTTTTCAGTGCTTATGCACAGTTGAAAAAAAGTGTAAATTACGGAACAAAAAAGGCTAACAATGCATTTGCATCAAACTATACACTAAAGCCTCTTACACACTTGACGATATTGTGAACAATATCGCTCAGAAAGGGCTTTCCGAGCGATATTGTGAACAATATCGCCTAGTGTCATTAACAATGCGACATGTACAGACGCGGGAGGTCTTTGTTAACGACAGCCATCCACCACACCCCTGACGTCATCAGCAAGTGTTTATGCACTTGCCAATGCTGGCACCCCGCTGAGTCACCGCCGCCACCAATATCGGCGTCGCCAGGGGCTTAGCTAGTGTATATGGGGCTTAGCAGTGCTAAACTTACAATTACAAGTAATGATAATTTGAAAAAATAATTTAAGTACCAGAGGTTGTAAAAATAATAATTTCTATGAAGGATATTCAGCTGATTGCATTGTCCATAAAGTGCCCTCCAGCGGAGGCCCAGAGCCATCGCTGGTGACAGGGGGGGGGACCCGGGCCCAGAGCCATCGCTGGTGACAGGGGGGGGGGGGGGGACCCAGAGCCATCGCTGGTGACAGGGGGAAGGGGGGGGACCCAGAGCCATCGCTGGTGACGGGGGGGGGACCCAGAGCCATCGCTGGTGACAGGGGGGGGGGGGACCCAGAGCCATCGCCTGGTGACAGGGGGGGGGGGGACCCGGGCCCAGAGCCATCGCCTGGTGACAGGGGGGGGGGACCCGGGCCCAGAGCCATCGCCTGGTGACAGGGGGGGGGGGGGGGGGGACCCAGAGCCATCGCCTGGTGACAGGGGGGGGGGGGACCCAGAGCCATCGCCTGGTGACGGGGGGGGGGGGGGGGGACCCAGAGCCATCGCCTGGTGACAGGGGGGGGGGGGGACCCAGAGCCATCGCTGGTGACAGGGGGGGGGGGGGACCCAGAGCCATCGCTGGTGACAGGGGGGGGGGGGGGACCCAGAGCCATCGCTAGTGACAGGGGGGGGGACCCAGAGCCATCGCTAGTGACAGGGGGGGGGACCCAGAGCCATCGCTGGTGACAGGGGGGGGTACCCAGAGCCATCGCTGGTGACAGGGGGGGGGGGGACCCAGAGCCATCGCTAGTGACAGGGGGGGGACCCAGAGCCATCGCTGGTGACAGGGGGGGGGGGGGGGACCCAGAGCCATCGCTGGTGACAGGGGGGGGGGACCCAGAGCCATCGCTGGTGACAGGGGGGGGGACCCAGAGCCATCGCTGGTGACAGGGGGGGGGACCCGGGCCCAGAGCCATCGCTGGTGACAGGGGGGGGGACCCGGGCCCAGAGCCATCGCCTGGTGACAGGGGGGGGGGGACCCGGGCCCAGAGCCATCGCCTGGTGACAGGGGGGGGGGGGGGACCCAGAGCCATCGCCTGGTGACAGGGGGGGGGGGGGGACCCAGAGCCATCGCTGGTGACAGGGGGGGGGGGACCCAGAGCCATCGCTGGTGACAGGGGGGGGGGGGGGACCCAGAGCCATCGCTGGTGACAGGGGGGGGGGGGGACCCAGAGCCAGCGCTAGTGACAGGGGGGGGGGGGGACCCAGAGCCATCGCTAGTGACAGGGGGGGGGACCCAGAGCCATCGCTAGTGACAGGGGGGGGGTACCCAGAGCCATCGCTGGTGACAGGGGGGGGACCCAGAGCCATCGCTGGTGACAGGGGGGGGGGGGGGACCAAGAGCCATCGCTGGTGACAGGGGGGGGGGGGACCCAGAGCCATCGCTGGTGACAGGGGGGGGGGACCCAGAGCCATCGCCTGGTGACAGGGGGGGGGGGGGGACCCAGAGCCATCGCCTGGTGACAGGGGGGGGGGGGGGGACCCAGAGCCATCGCCTGGTGACAGGGGGGGGGGGGGGACCCAGAGCCATCGCTGGTGACAGGGGGGGGGGACCCAGAGCCATCGCTGGTGACAGGGGGGGGGGGGGGGACCCAGAGCCATCGCTGGTGACAGGGGGGGGGGACCCAGAGCCATCGCTGGTGACAGGGGGGGGGGGGGGGACCCAGAGCCATCGCTGGTGACAGGGGGGGGGGGGGGGACCCAGAGCCATCGCTGGTGACAGGGGGGGGGGGGACCCAGAGCCATCGCTGGTGACAGGGGGGGGGGGGGACCCAGAGCCATCGCTGGTGACAGGGGGGGGGGAGACCCAGAGCCATCGCTGGTGACAGGGGGGGGGGGGGGACCCAGAGCTATCGCTGGTGACAGGGGGGGGGGGGACCCAGAGCCATCGCTGATGGCACGTTTTATACTTAAGGTGTGGACCCTACCTTACTGTAATGTTATACAAAGTTGTTGGCTCTATACAGTATGTGTTGGAGCTTTTCACCTCAGGACCCTTCCAGCAGGAGGAGGAGTGCAGTGAGGAGACTCTTGCAGCTGGATGGGCCTCCTGCAAAGACCCCGCTTCTGCACCCAAGGCTTCTGGATGGAAGATACTTTGGCGGCCCGACGTCCTCGCATCTGTGGTGCTCCCTCCACTTCCCCGACTCCTACCAATGATGCATTCCCGAACCCGGGAAGCACAGCCTCTCCCAAACCAGTGCTGCTGCCCGTGGTGATCGCGGGCGGGAGTATTCCGGTTCCGAGTGTCTCCTGGTGATGGGGTGCGAGCATGGGGACACTTGGTGTGGGTGATGATCGCGTGGGAAGGGGGAGGGAGGGCAGGTGCTTGGTGACCTCTAATGGGGTATATGCTGCAGTCCAGTGTGGGAAGGCTGACCGTGGGTACCAGCAGGATGGGGGGTGAGAGGGGACAGGGAGACTGACCTGCAGCAGCTCCTGTCCGTCCTCCTCCCGCTCCTCTGCCGGGGTGACAGGGGCAGCCCCAGGTAACCAGCAATGATGGTGACAGAAGTAGGCGGACACTGCTGGCCAGTGTCCGCCTACTTATCGTTCAGTTGGGGGAAAAGTTCCCCCTACACCTGAACAATCAGTTGGAAAATCAAACCGGTTTGATTTTTCCAACAAGTTGGACTGACCATTTTTGGGCGTTTTTCTGCATGTGAGAGCAAATGGCTGATTATCATTTTCTCCCACACAGTGCCCAACTATTGTTCAAACCAGCCAACTAGTTGGCTGGTTGGAACAATATTGTCTTGATGTATAGCTAGCATAAGCAATTGTCTCTTGTTCCATGTAAAAATTCATGGAAACCATGTAATGTGTTAAATCCGCATTTTATGCACGCGTCTGATAAATAAAATCATGATGTTTAAGCATAAGTGGATAAACACTAAATATTTTAACTGCATGTTATTGCACTTTACAGGTAGTCCTAGAGAGGTTTTAAATTGTATTAGCACATGTCAGTAGAAGTTATTATGCGGGCACTGTAGAAAAGCGCAACTGAAATACACATAAAGACAGCGGTCTATTCATGAAGCAGTGAGAAGAGTGGAGAAGTGAGCCAGTAGAGAAGTTGCCCATGGCGACCAATCAGTGCTGATGTAACATGTATAAAATGCATGCTCTTGAATTATAAATTCCATTTTTTAAATGCACAATTTTAAACACCAATGTGTACGCAGCCTAACAATGATTTCACTACATACTTTGTTCTTGAAGTGGACAGGCAACATATTTCTCACTACCACTGCCTGGATGAAACACCATGTGAAGAATTATTGCACAATAGCTGAGTAATAGTTGCCTTTGCAACTCACACTGGGAATTTTTCAGCTGTAAGGTAACCTACATAACTACAAAGCACAAGTTCTACAGCAATTATCAGATGCTCTCAATGGTTTTTGTGCAAGTTCCAGTTTTTACAAAAACTTGTTATTATGCGCCAGATTTTTAGTTGTATCAAATGAATGGCAGACCTCCAGGACTTAACCAAATAGGGAATGACTGGCAGAAGTGTAACAAGGTCACAGGATACGTTTAGCAACCCTGTTAAGCCAACTGTACAAATGAACACAATACTTATGTGTAAACTCTCTGAATGCTTTGTTATTTTATCAGCATACCATCAATTTTTTCCAGTACAAAACAGGCCGCTTATAAATGATGGTGCAATGTGTATTACATTTTCAACCCAACTGGTTATTGATGCTAAAAGAAGAGTTTAATGATTATGAAACCAAATATAGAAGAATTTAAAAAATAAAAAAAAAAATATTGAACTCTGAAATCAATGTAACCCAGAGGGCCCACATTTCCAACACTTTTTTCCTATCATTTCTGCATGTGTACACTTAATCCAGAGGAGCACCATACTTGGGAGTAGGACTTTTCCTTAATTATATAATGTTAAGTTAAAGGGCTGACTTTATAGGTAGTGGGTATAATACAAAAATCAGGGGTGAATAGATAAACACTTTAGTTTGTACAAAGGCAAGTAATCTTAAGGGCCCCATACACTACAGCGATATGTCTGAGGCTGAAGTCGGAGACGATTTCCCTTGAACTCTCCCGGGAGTGGTTCCATACGATTTGGTACATTTTGTATGCGATAGATCGTATGTGATCCCAGCCATGCCTGAGGGAACTGACATATCACGAGTGCAGCACTAACGATCTGGGGGAGCCGATCCGACCCTCACGAGAACATTGGTCGGATCGGAAACACCTCCAAAATGCCCGATTTCACACGATATATCTGCCCGAAATTGGATGATATCGGGCTTTATCGTTCTAGTGTATGGGGCCCTTAAGAGACACTTCCCTAAATATCTGAGAGCTAGAATGCAAGCGATTCATTCATCACATTTTATACCACTTTCAGACAGAAAAGTCTGAAAGTCCTGGCAATTACCCACTATTTCAATTTTGGGTCATTTTGCCGGGATCTGCCTGACCCCCTCTTTCACACAGACATGCAAATTACTGGGTCGAGAATTTTGACCCGGTAATTTGCAGATCAACACAGGTATTTTGTCTGTGTGAAAGGGTCTGCCCGTGTTGAAATTCCTGTGTCTCTGACCCTGGTAGATTCCAGGGTCGAAGTCTCAGAAATTTCAACTTAGGTCGACTCTTTCACACAGAAAAAGGACCAGTGTGTTACATGAAATTATCGGGTGGAACTGCTTCACCCGGTAATTTCATTTTCTGTCTGAAAGGGGTATTAGTAACATCCCTTTCATACATAAGCAAAAACCTGGGAATTTGCTGGGGCACAGCAAGTCGACCCGGGTCCTGTTTATGTCTGAAAGGTCAGACAAAGATTGACAGTCCAGGATGCATGAACCTGCAATGGACTAGGATTATTCCCGGGACTTGCAGCCCAGGTCAGTTCCCTGGCTTGTGTGTGAAAGGTAAGACCCAGGTCATGTCTAAAAGGAGTTCATTGGCGGTCACAGTTCCGCTTGGAGAGCATCCACTGCTAGATGAAGACCTAGGTCCGGTGTCAAGGTTGACAACCTGGGTCCATCACGGGTGAACAAGAGTAAAGAACTGAAACACCGGCTTCTACCGGTTTTCTGTGCCCAAGCAGGGATAAAGTCAGTATTAAAATCTGTAAGCGGTATAATAAACAGGTTTGGAAAAGAGACAAATGTTAAGAACATAGGCCACATAAGATCACTTTTGAATTAGAAAAGGCAGGTGAAACAGAATCCCTGATAAGCCGTGGCTCGCATATGCTTTTTGGGGACAATAGGATAGACCCCCACTATTCAATTACCTGCGGAAAATGACTGCGGGTAATTGGATACTGGCCAAAGACTACTAACACACAACATTCTAGCATCTTAAACAGTACATTATCTGTTGAAATGGTACACAGTTTTATTATCGTATTGCAGTAGCAATTACATTTATTCAGCATGTGTAAAGAGGAGAAGTTAATGGTGCACATTGCCATGGAAGGCAGGTGATAATCAGCAGCAACTGGCATATTTAGCTGGTTTGACCAAGCCACAAGAATTGCAATTCAAATGCTTCATTTCTGCTGGACAATTGTGTTTCTAGGCGACTTATCCAAACCAATGTGATATAAACACCAATACTTAAATTATTGGCCTAACAGGAGTAGTCACAAATGTGACCATCTACATAAATGGTAGAGTGCATTCCTCTAAATAGTATGAATATGGATTGTAAGTGGAAAAAGCTATAATATGTTGAAGGTGTAAATAGCTATAAATAAAGAGATAATTCTATCATTCTGTAGTGAGTGTTATGTAAAGAAACGTTACAGGCAGCTGAAGTGAAGACGGAGTATGTAAGATCACACAATGTGACATTGTAATTGGTGCAGTATTGGAGTCCCATGCATATCAACTAGGACAAACATGATTTACAGCCTGAAAGGTGAGTTATCGTTAGAGAGACTCAAGAAAGCATCAGCATAATTAGAAAATGAAAAGAAATGGACATGTTTTCAGGCAACACAGAAAACAATGAATGGGAGGTAAGGTCACCTACTCTATGAATACAGTTTTCCTTTCATGTTTAACAGTCAATTTCATAAACAACCATACGTGCATTAAAGAACTCCCAGTACCAATGAATGGATATACCGAACTGGGTGAAAGAGGCCTAGATTTTCCAGTCTCAAAATTTCTGGAACAGATCATTTAGATATATATGTCCATAGAAGCATGACAGCAGCACAGGCAGGAGATTTCCTTCCTCTACTGTAAACAGCCCATTCCCCTTCTGAGGGACACCATGCCATCTACACCCACACTACATACACATACAGAGAGCAGCCAGACCTCACACAATACCTTTCCCTGTACACATCCCTATGCTTGCTGTGTAGAGATGGCAGTCACACGGGTCTGTGCCCATGTACACACTTATTCGTGTCACAATACAGAGCAAAAGGTGTGCAGTGTGTAAGTGCATATGACGTGTGTCAGGGACTCAGGCTTCTTCCCCAGACCCCCGCCAGCTCCTCACACAGAAGCCCCAGGCCCTGTCTCTGCTCTAGATGGTAATCACTCAGTGACGCCGCCAGGCTGCGGAGGTGCATTACATGTACGGTGTTACACAGCAGGAGCACACTGGCGGCAGCATACTGGAAATAAAGCTATGGCGGTATCTATGTACATAGGTCCACACACCGGGGGATGATGAGAGGGGAGAGCTGCAAGCTGACACCCCCGCCCCGGGGATGGGGGTAACGGAGGGGGAATAGCAGGAGGTGTGACCCCAGACCTAGCAACACACACGGGGATAGTACTAGTGGCCGCACACTTACGTGTAGATGATGGAGAGGAAATGCATGAACCACAGCACGAAGAACAGAATGACGCCGAAGATGGCGAGACCCTGCAGAGCCAGATCCAGGACAGCCATAGCCAGGAGCACAGCACGCCGGATAGATCCTTCCCCTGTGTAGCGAGTGAAAGGCGAGGTCCGGGCAGCCGGTGACCAGTGTCAGCAGCCTGTCACCGCGCACGGCATGGACACGGCGGAGGGCGGCGCTAGGGAGCGGGGTGCCGGACTCTCTCGGTGACCGGTCTGGGGCTAGCGGGCGTTTGGTAGGGGGTCTCCGGCCGCTGCTGCTCTGCGCGAGGGGAGAGGTAACTGACACCGGCGCGAGACAGAGCAGCGCTCCAGCACAGCCACAACCACCCTTCTCCGCCACACACGTGACCCCGCCCACTGCTCGAGCCACGCCCACTCCATGTCCGGCTCGCTCTGTAAGCGCCAGCACCGTCCCCACCACTCCTGCGCTCGCCTCTCCCGCGTACACGCCCACCATGGCTTCACGATAACCACGCCCCTAAACAGAAACCCTCCTCCTACGTGTAAAGCAGCAGGTGGGCGCGTCTCCCTGCGGAGGCAGCCGTGCAGGATGGGTTTGCTTTTACTGTCAGCCGGACACCATTACATCAGCGGCAGGGGGCGGCGCCGGGTGTAGTGTAGTTATAGTATACGTGCGTGGGGCAGCAGCTGCGGGCTCCGGGTGTGTCATGTCTCATTACTGGCAGCATTTGCTAGGTGCTTCTTCTCCTGCTCGGAGTGATCTCCAGAGGCATGCCCTATCACCTCCAGTGCCTCTACCCGACCCCATAGTAGCACACGCCACATGGCTGCTCCCTGCTGGTGCTGCTGCCTGGCATCAGAGCCAGCTACTAATTCACATTTATATTCGGGACGGGTTAGTGTCTCTAGTTATTTACATATAGTACAGTGGCGGAACATGTGCGACAAAATGCTTTGGGCGCCCCCCCCATCTAAGTCCACCGCCTCACCCCTGGAGAGGATCTGGTGAGGGGGACCTGCTCAGGGCCAGGGAAATGGATACCTAGCAACAGTGCCGTAATTAGTCATTTTAGTGCTGTGTGCAAGAAACGGCATCGGTGCCCCGCTCCTCTATGTAAAACGGGCAGTGCGCGCCGCAGGCGTGCAAAAAAAATAGGGGCGTGACTTCATGGGGAAGGGGTGTGGCCACAAAATAATACCAATTCATATAACAGTGCACAGTAGTCTTAATTATTCAAATTACGCCGCACGGTACTACCACTGCACCATGTAGAGACCCTTTTACACATTATGGCGGACAGCTTCCCCTTTTTTACACATTACGGCAGACAGCGTCCCCCTTTTTACACATTACAGCAGACAGTGTCCCCTTTTTACACATTACGGCAGACTGCGTGCCTTTTTACACATTACGACAGACAGCGTCCCCTTTTTTACACATTACGGCAGACAGCGTCCCCCTTTATTACACATTACGGCAGACAGCGTACCATTTTTTGCACATTACGGCAGACAACGTCCCATTTATTACACATTACGGCAGACAGCGTCCCATTTTTTGCACATTACGGCAGACAGCGTACCATTTTTTGCACATTACGGCAGACAGCGTCCCATTTTTTACACATTACGGCAGACAGCGTCCCCTTTTCTCTGACGTCCTAGTGGATGCTGGGAACTCCGTAAGGACCATGGGGAATAGACGGGCTCCGCAGGAGACTGGGCACTCTAAAGAAAAGATTAGGTACTATCTGGTGTGCACTGGCTCCTCCCTCTATGCCCCTCCTCCAGACCCCAGTTAGAATCTGTGCCCGGCCAGAGCTGGGTGCTCCTAGTGGGCTCTCCTGAGCTTACTAGTAAATTTATTAGGTTTTTTATTTTCAGTGAGCTTCTGCTGGCAACAGACTCACTGCTACGTGGGACTAAGGGGAGTGAAGCAAACCTACCTGCTTGCAGCTAGCTTGTGCTTCTTAGGCTACTGGACACCATTAGCTCCAGGGGGTTCGAACACAGGCACCTGTCCTCGATCGTCCGTTCCCGGAGCCGCGCCGCCGTCCCCCTCGCAGAGCCAGAAGAACAGAAGCTTGAAGATGACGAAATCGGCGGCTGTGTGCGCCATTGCTCCCAGCAGACTTACACACTCCGGTCACTGTAGGGTGCAGGGCGCTGGGGGGGGGGGGGGGGCGCCCTGGGCAGCAATTGAAGTACCTTTTGGCATTAAAATACATATATACAGTCTGGCACTGTATATATGTAAAAAACCCCGCCATTTTTTACACAGAAAGCGGGACATAAGCCCGCCACTGAGGGGGCGGGACCTTCTTCCTCAGCACACCAGCGCCATTTTCCCTTCACAGCTCCGCTGGAAGCAGCTCCCCAGGCTCTCCCCTGCAGTATCCAGGTACAAGAAGGGTAAAAAAGAGAGGGGGGGCACATAAATTTAGGCGCAAATAAGACATATAAAGCAGCTATTGGGTAATCACTTATTATAAGTGAAAATCTCTGTGTTATATAGCGCTGTGGTGTGTGCTGGCATACTCTCTCTCTGTCTCCCCAAAGGACTTTGTGGGGTCCTGTCCTCAGTCTGAGCATTCCCTGTGTGTGTGCAGTGTGTCGGTACGGCTGTGTCGACATGTTTGATGAGGAGGGTTACGTGGAGGCGGAGCAAGGGCAGATAAGTGTGGTGTCGCCCCCGTCGGGGCCGACACCTGTTTGGATGGATATGTGGAAGGTCTTAAACGACAATGTAAGCTCCTTACATAAAAGGTTTGATGACGCTGCAGCCTTGGGACAGCCGGGGTCTCAGCCCGCGCCTGCCCAGGCGACTCAGACAGATGGTTGACACAGATGTCGACACGGAGTCCGACTCCAGTGTCGACGATGATGAGGCACATTTATAGTCTAAAATGACCAAGGCCATACGATACATGATTATTGCAATGAAAGATGTATTACACATTTCTGAGATTAACCCTGTTAATACCAAGAGGGTTTATATGTTTGGGGAGAAAAAGCAGCCAGTAACTTTTCCCCCATCTGATGAATTAAATGAATTGTGTGAAGAAGCGTGGAGTTCCCCTGATAAGAAACTAGTGATTTCTAAGAGGTTACTGATGGCGTACCCTTTCCCGCCAACGGATAGGTTACGTTGGGAAACATCCCCTAGGGTGGACAAGGCGCTGACACGCTTATCTAAAAAGGTGGCCCTGCCGTCTCAGGATACGGCCGCCCTAAAGGAGCCTGCGGATAGAAAGCAGGAAGCTATCCTGAAGTCAGTGTATACACACTCTGGTACTCTACTGAGACCTGCTATTGCTTCAGCCTGGATGTGTAGTGCTGTAGCAGCATGGACAGATACTCTGTCAGACGACATAGATTCCCTCGACAGGGATACTGTTTTGCTAACTCTGGGCCATATAAAAGACGTCGTCTTATATATGCGGGATGCTCAGAGGGACATTTGCCTGCTGGGCTCTAGAATTAATGCTATGTCCATTTCTGCCAGGAGGGTCTTATGGACTCGGCAATGGACAGGAGATGCTGATTCTAAAAAACACATGGAGGTTTTGCTTTATAAGGGTGAGGAATTGTTTGGGGACGGTCTATCGGACCTCGTGTCCACAGCGACAGCTGGAAAGTCGACTTTCTTGCCTCAGGTTTCCTCACAGCCCAAGAAAGCACCGTATTATCAAATTTAGTCCTTTCGTTCTCAGAAAGGCAAGAGGGTCAGGGGTGCATCCTTTCTTGCCAGAGGCAGGGGTAGAGGTAAGAAGCTGCACCATGCAGCCAGTTCCCAGGAACAAAAGTCCTCCCCTGCTTCCACTAAGTCCACCGCATGACGTTGGGGCTCCAGAGGCGGAGCCAGGTGCGGTGGGGGCGCGTCTCCGAAACTTCAGCAACCAGTGGGTTTGCTCACAGGTGGATCTCTGGGCTGTACGAATTGTATCTCAGGGATACAAGCTGGAATTCGAAGCGACTCCCCCCCGCCGTTACCTCAAATCAGCCTTGCCAGCTTCCCCATGGAAAGGGAGGTAGTACTGGCGGCAATTCACAAGCTGTACCTCCAGCAAGTGACTATCAGGGTGCCCCTCCTTCAACCGGGGAGGGGTTACTATTCCACAATGTTTGTGGTACCGAAACCGGACGGTTCGGTGAGACCCATTCTGAATTTAAAATCCTTGAACACTTATATAAAGAAATTCAAGTTCAAAATGGAATCGCTCAGAGCGGTTATTGCAAGCCTGGAAGAGGGGGATTTTATGGTGTCACTGGACATCAAGGATGCTTACTTGCATGTCCCCATTTACCCACCTCACCAGGAGTACTTCGGGTTTGTGGTACAGGACTGTCATTACCAGTTCCAGACGTTGCCGTTTGGTCTGTCCACGGCACCGAGAATATTTACCAAGGTAATGGCCGAAATGATGATACTCCTTCGGAAGAAGGGAGTTATAATTATCCCGTACTTGGACGATCTCCTCATAAAGGCGAGGTCCAGGGAGCAGTTGTTGATCAGCGTAGCACTCTCTCAGGAAGTGTTGCAACAGCACGGCTGGATTCTGAATGTTCCAAAGTCGCAGCTGATTCCTACGACGCATCTGCTTTTCCTGGGCATGATTCTGGACACAGAACAGAAGAAGGTGTTTCTCCCGGTGGAGAAGGCCCAGGAATTAGCATCTCTGGTCAGGGACCTCCTGAAACCAAAACAGGTATCGGTGCATCACTGCACGCGAGTCCTGGGGAAAATGGTGGCTTCATACGAAGCCATTCCCTTCGGCAGATTCCATGCGAGGATCTTTCAGTGGGATCTGTTGGACAAGTGGTCCGGATCGCATCTTCAGATGCATCGGCCAGGGTGTCTCTTTTGTGGTAGCTGCAGAGTGCTCACCTTCTCGAGGGCCGCAGATTCGGCTTACAGGACTGGGTCCTGGTGACCACGTATGCAAGCCTCCGAGGATGGGGGGCAGTCACTCAGGGAAGAAACTTCCAAGGGCTGTGGTCAAGTCTGGAGACTTCTCTACACATAAATATACTGGAACTAAGGGCCATTTACAACGCCCTGAGTCAAGCAGAGCCCCTGCTTCGAAACCGGCCAGTGCTGATTCAGTCAGACAACATCACGGCGGTCGCCCATGTAAACCGCCAGGGCGGCACAAGAAGCAGGATGGCAATGGCGGAAGCCACAAAGATTCTTCGGTGGGCGGAGAATCACGTGCAAGCAATGTCAGCAGTGTTCATTCCGGGAGTGGACAACTTGGAAGCAGACTTCCTCAGCAGGCACGACCTCCACCCGGGAGAGTGGGGACTTCATCAAGAAGTCTTCACACAGATTGCAAAGCGATGGGAACTGCCACAGGTGGACATGTGGCAGACAATGTACCATTTTCTGTGTCCTCCATCTGGGGGACGCTGCGCCGTTACTTGTGGGTTAGAGGTGTGTGGTAGTGGAGTTTGGCACAGAACTATCAAAAGCTGACTCCTCCCCCCTCTAACCCCTCCCATCTCCTTCCTGCTCAGCCATATTCAGTTTTAGTTTTGTGCCTGTGGAGTACAGACACAGTTTTTATTTCTCTTTAGGTTTTTAATTCTTTTAACAAGTACCTAGTCCCTGTTTACAGGTGACAGGTATAACAGTGGAGGGGGTTAGTATCCCACTCCAGACTGCTGTATGGAGGCCACTATACCTTGGTCACCGGGGCCTTCAGGGAAGAAACGGCAGAATCAGGTACCGGACAGCCACAATCTGTCACTGACAGTATTGGGCTGTCCCTACTTCCTATTTCCTTGGGGTTTTACCATTTATATGTGCACCCCCCCCCCCCCCCCCCGGAGCGCGCGACCATCCACTGACAGCCGGACAGACTTTAGGTGGCTGAACTGAGATGGATTGTGGTGGGGGCGGACTGTGTTTAGGTCCGGGAGGGTGTTATACACTCCCTGGGACCGTTACTGTGCTACCGTGACAACCGCTCTGTGTAGCGGCGTACGGGAGCCGAACTTCCGGTTTCGCCGGAGAGGGGAGAAGTTACGTCAGGCGGGCAGGCCCGTCTTCCCGCCCAGCTCTGCCCGCGCGCGCGCTGCTGTTCACGGCGCCATCTTCTCTGCCTGCAGACGGGGGGACGCTGTACTACGGACACTTACACAAAAACCGCAAGTATATGAGGGGGGGGATCACACAGACTTGGGGGGACAAGACATAGTACATCAGGGTACAGGATGACCAGTAAGCCAGAGAAACCTGCAAAGGGAAAAACAACCTCAGTGGTTTATTTTTCATGTTCACAATGTGGCACAAAGCTGGCTAAGGGGAGTGCTGACGCAGGGGCCCTCTGTACATCATGCTCTGGTGCACCAGCGGCAGATCAGCAGGGCAGCTCCACAGATCAGTCGATGCCCCCTTGGGTCAAGGCCATGGTGGATGCAATTTCAGATTTGCGTCAGTCAAGGTCGGAAGCAGCTTTGGCCCAGACTCAGGTGGAACCGCTTTGGGCCCAGAATATGGGAAAGTGTCTCACTGATTTGACTCAGTCTGTAAATAAATTTGTAAATTCTGCCAGTAGTTCGGCGGCTTCTAAGCGAACGCAGCCGTTGCCCGCTATTACGTTTCCGGGAGAGGAGTTGGATACTCTGACATCTCCATTGGAGGAAGGGGAGGTAGATCCTGAATGGGACGAAAATTCGGCTTGGGAAGATGAGGAATTATCTACTAGTTCAGGTGTTAGGTTACTAATCGAAGCCATTCGTCAGACCCTTAATATTCAGGATGAGGCAGTAGCCGAGACTTCTTCCCCTTTCTTCAAACGACAGAAGAGACAGGTTACTGCCTTCCCTTCTTACTCGCACTTTGCGGATATTTTAAAAGAACCCTGGCTAAAACCGGATTCTCGTTTCCAGGCTCCTAAAAAGCTACGGTTATTCCGTCAGTACAGTCTGTGACTTTAAAAGACTCTACCGATAGGAAGATAGAAGCATTACTAAAATCTATGTTTTCCTTATCAGGTGTCTCTCTCCGTCCAGTTCTGGCGAGTGCCTGGGTGCTTAAAGCCGTAGATGAGTGGCTTGCACAGGTTGTATCTGGGATGCAGTCGGACGATCCGTCGGAGGCCATTCAATTGGCAGAACAGATTTCAGAGGCTCTTACTTACGTGGGTGAGGCCTTATTGGATTCGGTGGCGCTACAGTCCCGTGTTTCTGCCTTAACAGTATCCGCAAGACGGTCTCTTTGGCTTAGGGTTTAAAATGCTGATTCGGACTCAAAGCAGACCTTGACGGCAGTTCCTTTTGAAGGCGAGTTTCTCTTTGGATCAGAGTTAAAGAAGATTATTTCAGATACTACGGGAGGAAAGAGCCCTTTCCTTCCGTCTGCTCCTAACAAACCAAAACCTACAAGATTTCGGTCCTTTCGTACGCAGGGCAGAGGTAACTTCCAGTCCTTTCGCCCCTTCTCCAGATTTCCACGGAGGGGATCATTCAGAGGTAGAGGAGCTCAGGCTACTCGCAGACTGGCCATTAAGCCTGCCGACAAGCCTGAGGCATGACGCTTCGGGCCCTCTGGAGGGATCAATACAGGTTGGGGCTCATTTACTTCAGTTCAGGGAAGTGTGGCTCCTATCGAAACCAGATCGGTGGGTAATGAGGGTCATTTCTAGAGGATATATGTTGGACTTCGAAGAGACAGTCCCAACCCGACTATTCGTCACACTTCTCCCAGACGACCCCTCCAGACGTCAAGCTCTCCTTCAGGCAACAGCAACCTTATTACAAAATGGAGTAATCCTTCCGGTCCCTGCCCCTCAAAGAGGTCGGGGCTTTTACTCGGGTCTTTTTCTCGTGGACAAGCCGGACGGTTCGTTTCGACCCATTCTAAATCTAAAAGCTCTCAATCCGTACCTCTCATCCCAAAAATTCAGGATGGAATCCATTCGCTCCATTATCGCAGCCATGGAGCCAGGGGAATATTTGGCTTCAATAGACATAAAGGACGCATACCTACATGTTCCAATTTGGATAGGACATCAATCTCTTCTGAGATTTGCAGTAGGTCCGTGGCATTTTCAGTTTTGGGCCCTTCCCTTTGGTCTCTCTACGGCTCCCCGGGTTTTTACAAAGGTCCTGGGTCATGTCGTCGCAGTTCTCCGTTGCCAAGGGGTCAACATCACCCCATACTTGGACGACCTGTTGATCAAGGCCCCGTCACCGGAGATTCTCAATCAGAACCTGCGTCTAACGACAGAGACCCTACAGTCGTTCGGGTGGATAATCAATTTTCCAAAGTCGTCTTTACTCCCGTCACAGAAAATGGTTTTTCTGGGTCTTCTATTCGACACCAACAGCCAGAGGGTGTTTCTTCCTACAGACAAGATTCAGGACTTACAAGCCAGAATCAGAACCCTGTTAAAATTGCCGGCAGTGTCAGTCCTCAGATGCATGCAGGTACTGGGCAAGATGGTGTCCTCATTCGAGGCAGTTCCATACGCCAGATTTCATGCCCGACCTCTTCAAGCTCAGATTCTCCACTGTTGGACTCGGACGGATTCACGTCTCGAACTGCAGTTGATACGCTTGTCGGTAAGGACTCGTCAGTCGCTCCACTGGTGGCTTCACAGTCGCAATTTGAGGAAAGGTGCGCCGTTCACAGTCTGGTCTTGGATGATGGTAACCATGGACGCAAGCCTCAGCGGTTGGGGAGCAGTGATCCAGACTCATCATTTACAGGGGCGCTGGAGCACTCAAGAGTCAAAACTACAGATCAACATTCTGGAATTGAGGGCGATCCGGTATGCACTCATTCGGATTCAGACCATGGTGCAAGGCCATCCAGTTCGGGTGCAATCCGACAATGCCACGGCAGTGGCTTACATCAACAAACAGGGAGGAACTCGCAGCTGGTCCGCAATGAGAGAGGTTGCTCAGATTCTCACGTGGGCGGAGCGTTGGATTCCCGTGCTTTCAGCAATTCACATTCCGGGAGTCGAGAACTGGGAGGCAGATTTTTTGAGTCGTCACACGATTCATCCGGGAGAATGGGAACTTCACCAGGAAGTGTTTCTTTCTCTAGTGGATCGCTGGGGAATGCCAGACATAGACCTGATGGCGTCACGCCTCAACAAAAAACTTCCTCTTTACGGATCAAGAACTCAGGATCCTCAAGCATTTCTGATCGATGCACTAACAGCTCCGTGGCAATTTCAGCTGGGTTACGAGTTCCCGCCAATTCCATTGCTTCCACGTCTACTCCAACGCATTCGGCGAGAAGGCCTTGCAGTAATTCTGGTGGCTCCAGATTGGCCGCGCCGACAGTGGTACACTCTTCTAAGCAGCATGGTCGTCGGAGATCCTTTTCGCCTCCCTCTGCGACCAGATCTTCTTCTTCAAGGACCTTGTCGCTACCCAGATTTAAATCGGCTGGCTTTGACGGCTTGGTTCTTGAATCCAACATTTTGAAAGCAAAGGGTCTTTCTCGTGCGGTTGTTCAGACGATGATTCGGGCTAGAAAACCGGTGACTTCTGGCATTTACCATAGAGTATGGCGTATTTACATTGCTTGGTGCGAAAAAAGGGACTTGACTCCGCATTTGTTTAGGCTTCCTCGCCTGCTCTCCTTTCTCCAGGAGGGTCTTGACAAGGGTTTGAGACTTTCTTCCCTGAAGGGTCAGGTTTCGGCCTTGTCGGTTCTTTTTCAAAAGAAATTAGCAATCATCCCAGAGGTTCAAACATTCCTGCAGGGAGTACTTCGAATTCAACCACCTTTTGTTCCTCCGATTCCTCCCTGGGATTTAAACTTGGTACTTACGGCCCTTCAAAATTCTCCATTTGAACCTTTAGAATCTGTGGAACTACGTTATCTAACACAAAAAGTTGTTTTTCTTTTGGCTATTGCCTCAGCTAGACGAGTGTCTGAGTTGGCGGCTCTTTCTTGCAGACCGCCCTTGTTAGTGTTTCATGAAAATCGGGTGGTTCTGCGGACAAAGCCTTCATTTCTTCCAAAGGTTGTTACAGCATTCCATTTAAATCAGGACATTGTTCTTCCAGCTTTTAATCCGTCATCTTCTCAGGGGGAAAATTCCCATTTGGCCCTCTTGGATGTTGTTCGGGCCTTACGTATTTATTTGTCTCGCACGGAGTCTTTCCGTCGTACAGATTCCTTGTTGGTATTGATTGATGCTCCCAAACGAGGTTGGCCTGCCTCTAAGAACACTGTGGCCCGTTGGGTAACTTCGGCCATCAGACAGGCTTACGTATCCTCAAACGTTTCGGTTCCTGACTCAATTAGGGCTCATTCGACTAGAGCAGTTGGAGCGTCTTGGGCTGTTCGCGGTGGTGCATCTGTTGAGCAACTATGCAGGGCGGCGACCTGGTCGTCAGTCCATACGTTCACAAAGTTTTACCGGTTTCATACTTTTGGTTTGGAGACTGCCTCTGTTGGGCGTCGTATTTTACAGACGGCTATGCCGTCAACGTCTCCCTCCTCTCATTAGCTTGCTTTGGGAAGTCCCACAAGTAACGGCGCAGCGTCCCCCAGATGGAGGACAGAGAAATTGGGATTTTTGTTTACTTACCGTAAAATCTCTTTCTCTGAGTCCATCTGGAGGACGCTGCGATCCCTCCCATAGTTTGTCTGGTTTAATTGGTTAATTTTTTTATTCTGGTCTATCTCCTTTGGCTTGGCTAAACGTTAACTGAATATGGCTGAGCAGGAAGGAGATGGGAGGGGTTAGAGGTGGGAGGAGTCAGCTTTTGATAGTTCTGTGCCAAACTCCACTACCACACACCTCTAACCCACAAGTAACGGCGCAGCGTCCCCCAGATGGACTCAGAGAAAGAGATTTTACGGTAAGTAAACAAAAATCCCAATTTTTGCACATTACGGCAGACAGCGTACCATTTTTACACATTATGGCAGACAGCGTCCCATTTTTTGCACATTACGGCAGACAGCGTATCATTTCTTGCATATTACGGCAGACAGCGTCCCATTTTTTGCATATTACGGCAGACAGCGTCCCATTTTTTGCATATTACGGCAGACAGCGTCCCATTTATTACACATTACGGCAGACAGTGTCCCATTTTTTACACATTATGGCAAACAGGATAGATAGATAGAGGGGGGTGGAGGGGGAGCATCCCAGCATTCACAGCAGCGAAGGGCAGCCTATGGTAAAGGAGAGGGCCAGCAGCAGCAGCGCTTCTACCAATGACATAGCGCTGCTGCGGCTCCCTCCTCCACCCCCCCTCCTCCTCCCAAAGCCGGTGCGCATCCTCTCCTCGGCGGCGGCACACAGCGGCAGCCAGGCGGTATGTAATGAGTCAGTTTGACTCATTACATGCCGCTCTGGCTTTGGGCCCCTTGACAGAGGCGGGCCCCAGTCTGCACTGGCACTAGTTCCGCCTCTGATATAGTATATATGATAGGACTTTCATCTGCGCTTATGAAATATATATGAAATATATATATAACGTTACACTGCATTATATGGGATGATAATTTGTGACAGCAGTGTTTTATTTTTACAAGAATTGGAAGAGTTGGTTACTGATCATGCACATGTACAGCCCTGGGTACATGTCAGAGACTGCTGCACCTCACACCCCTCTGCACTGTAATATGCAGCTGTGTTGTATACAGTATGATGTGACACACAATCATTTGCTTGTCTACAATCTTGTTCAGCGGTCAGTTATCACCTTAAGCATCTCTCACCTACATGAAATGTTCCTGGCACACTTTAGTCACGCTGGTATAATTGTGGCAGCAAGGGGCAGGACTGTAGAAGGCAGCTGTCTTTGCAGCTACACATTTTACCTCATACATGTGATCAGGAGAAGGACTGGCCATCTGTCACTTTGGGCAAATGCCAGAAGGGCTGATGGGCCGTCCAGCTCTACAGCACCCAGAGAGACAGGAGCTGCCAAAGCAGCTCCACCTCCTGGCACGCTGCTCGACCACCCTGCATACAGAGAGACTGGCCCTGTCCAGGCATTCGTGACTCGTGGCACACCCCCTTGAGATGTGGCCATACCCCCTTGTCGCGCACAGTACAGTGCCAGGGCTGATGTAGATGGGATGTAGTTGATATGCTGGCACTCGGGATCCCGACGGTGAGCAAGCTGACGCTGCAATCCCGAACACTAAAAATACATACAGTCGTAATGCCAACCCACAGGCTCTATTCCCACTCGTGGGTGTCCTAGGGGCTTTGTTGCGCTTGCCCCCCGCCGGCATTCTCGTTGGGATCTTGGCAGCCGATATACCATACCCAATCCATTTAGACACCCAGTCCCGTCCCTGCATGTTTTAATATGGACGCAATGGGAAATTTGTCAAATTTTGAAGAGAGATAGATAGGACCTGATTCAGAGGTGGACACACTGCCAATGTCAGACTTATACCCCTTTCACACCGCAAAAATATTCTGGTATCGACCCAGCATATTGCCGGGTTCACACGGGTCAGTGTGCGGTGTGAAAGGCCATGGTCGAATTTCCGGGTCACCTGACCCGGTAATTCCACCCTGGGAATAAAGCAGTGTTATTCCCGGGTTGAATACCGGGTCAGTGGTAGCGTAAACTGGTTTCCGGGAACCCATTTACTACAATAGGGAGAGGCGGTGCGGAGATGATCTCATCTCCCAGCACCGACTCTGCCCCCCGCCGCTATGGTAACCCGCCCGGCATATTGCCGGGTCAGGGAAGCCTGCTGAAGGGTCCAATGCTGTGAAAGGGTTATAATACTGCTTTCACATCGCAAACCCAGGTTGGACCCGGCTTTTGAACCTGGGTCCATCGCGGGTCCGAGTATCCTCAGACCCTATCACATTGCAGTTTTAACCCGGTATGGTGCCTTTCACACTGAACCTGGGTCACCCATGTTAAATACTGTGATGTGATTTAAAATGGACTTTTCTGGCTCACATTGACGAGTGTAGATGTGCTGTAAATCAGGTAAGACTCATGGACTCTGGAGTGTAGAATAACACATTTACCTGGTTTCACATCAGTAACTGAACTGACTAACAAACAGGAGGAAACTCCCTCCCATCATGCATAGCCCCAGGTAGAGTCCTATGCTGCAGGGTCCTAGCAGGATACACATCTACATCCCTCCCTTCAAGAATATAGTAAAAGGGTAACAAAGGGTAAAGAGAATGAGGAAGAGAATTGGTGAAGGGAATTTATGTAACATAGCCCTGGAATCGGGAATTAGGTTTGCATAAATGTCCTGACTTGGTGGTACTGTATACAGGTAAATCATGGGTGGCTGTTCATTGAGCGTAATGGCTGGAGGTGCCATTGAGGCAGACAGTGTTTCACTATCGACTGAGAAAGAGATAGCTGACAACCCAGAGTGGGATGTGGTGTGAGGAGAGTCTCTGACATCCACTGTTACACTGGGCGCAGTAATAGTCTCCTCAGGTAGACTCAACAGGTGGCAACAATTACGTTCATACACAGTTCCATCTGCCTGGACAACATAACTGTTGGGCCGGCTGGCTTCCTTTAAGATGGTAGCAGGCTTGTCATATCCCCAAGTGGTCTGTATTCGAACAGCTTATCCTGGAAACAACTGAGGAAGGGCATGTGCTGTACGGTCATAATTTCTTTTATTATACATGCGCTTGGAGGCAAGCGTCATCTGCACTTGCGTCTAATTTAGGTTGTAATTGATGTTTAGTAACTGGAATTTGGATTCTGGTGTGATGTGATAATAACCGTTGGGCAGGGGTGGTATTCCGTCCTGTGGTGTGTTGCATAGGGTTAAGAGAGCTAAAAAGATGTCAGTCTGGTCTCGTGTGCATTTCTCCAATAGATGTTTGGCTGAGCCGGCAGCTCTCTCTGCAAGCCCATTGGATTGTGTGATAAGTTTCTGAGGTATTACATGTGTAGCAAAGTGTCCTTTGAGCTTGGTAATAATGGTGGGGCTTGTAAAAGTGGGCAAATGATCAATCTCGAACCACCCTAAGTAAGAGTCTACAAGAACCAGGTACTCCTTACCCTTTCATACAAAAATATCAGCTGCAGTGGTGGACCACGGAAGATCTGGGATGTCATGTGGATGCAGAAGTTTGTGTGGTTGGTGTACATGAAAAGCCGCCCATGGGCCACAAACAGAGAAGGTCATTAAACATGGTGTACAAATAGAGCAGTTCCCTGGCCCTGCACTTGGAGGCCTCCAGGCCAAGGTGTCCTTGGTGCAATTGCTTGGTGTAGTACTTTTGTAAGGTGTAGGGTATAACAAATCCCTTAGCTCTCAAGATGATCACATCTGACAGAGATAACTCATCTCGCATGGCAAAGAACGGGTGTAAGTCTTGGGGATGTTCCTTTGTGGACTGAGGCCAGCCTTGCAGGACAACCTGAGATAGATGTTGACACAAATCATCTGCCAGAGAGTCTCTTCGCAGCTCATCCAAGCAAGCAGAGGACAGGATTTGCACAGATATCACATCATAGTCATCGTCAACCTGCAGAGGTGCACAAACATTTCTTTGCCATGTGTGTAGACGATGTCTAGGTGGTACCTCTGTAATTTGAGCATCCTCCTCGATACGGGCAGGTGCATTGTGCAGAGGCTTTCTCATGATAGTGATGAGCGGTTGGTGGTCAGTTTCGACACAGTGACTGGCCGGCCATAGATGAAGTCATAGAATTTGTGGCAAGCAAAAACCGACGCCAGCAGCTCTTTTTCAATCTGCGCATAACGGGATTCTGTTTCCACCAGTGCCCTGAAATGAAAAGCAATTGGTCTATTCTTTTGGAGGCAGACTGCACCCAATCCGTGCTGCAAGGCGTCAGCTGAGATTACCACCAGCAAATGTACATTGAAGTACTGCAGTACAGGAGGGCTGGTGAGCATGCTCTTCAAACTTGACACTGCAGCATGGTGTGGTTTTAACCAACACCACTCTGTATCTTGGTGTAGAAGTTGTCATAGGGGTGCAGTGATCTCCTTGTAATTGGGGATGAATTTGAATAGGTAATTAGTCATTCCTAAGAAACATTGAAGACTGAGTTTGTCCACCGGCAGAGGCACCGCCGTTTTGTCAGGGTTGGGTTTAACACCTTGGTCTGTGAGGAGGTAACCTACGTACGGAACTTCAGCCACTCTGAATCTGCACTTGTCTGGGTTGAACTTTAAGTTGATTGCTTGTATTTTTTCCAATACCTGTCGGAGACACTCATCATGCTCTTGCTTATTACGGCCCCAGATGAGGATGTCGTCAACTATAATCTCACAGGGGTATCCTGCAAACAATTGTTCCATACACCTTTGAAACACCTCACTGCCAGTAGTCAGGCCATATGGCATGCGTAAGAAAGCATATCTCCCAGCTGGTGTCATAAAAGCAGTGAGAAGTGATGGTTCTTTGTCCAACTGGATTTGCCAAAACTCACTTTTGTCATCTAATGTGCTGAAGACCTTGGCTTCCGGCATGTTAGCAATGACTACAGTTCTCAATGGGTGACGGGGTCTTAGTAACGCTTTATTGAAGTGCACGGGGTCTATGCAGATCCTTACAATCCCATCTTTTTTTACAGCATCTACCATTGCAGATACCAACTGGGTTGCTTCTTCAATAGGGGTTATGATGCCAAGTGCGGTAATGCGCTCCAGCTCAGCTAGGACTCTGGGCCTAACTCGGTAAGCAGAATTTGCAATTCTTTTGTTAGCATGCTGGGGGCTGTCCATCGTAAGGCAAGATGCCCAGCATGCTGACCGCCCCCCCCCCCCCTTTAACAAGCAGAAATTGCTTATTGGGAAAAATGACGTTTGCTTAGCTGCGCCTGCAGGAGGCCCGCCACCATATTTCCGATCGAGGCTGCTGCTTGTGACATCACGTAGCCACTGCGATCACGCCCATTTCCCCCCCCCTGTTTCTCCATCGCCATCCCCGCAATGCTCTGTCTCCGTCCTGGAACCGGAGCGTTGCCGGACACCCCCTCACCGCCCTGCGACTGCATCTGCCTAATTGACAGACACTTTTACATATTTTTTGCGGTTGGATTGCACACTGTGATCCAACCTGAATGAGGTCCTTTGTCTTCATAGCGATTGGAACCCGCCGAGGTGCACACACTGTAATGATAACAGATTCATCCAAGCGCCATGTGGTAGATGACAGGTAGCTTGCCAGTGGTGTCACAAGTGAATAAGTCCTTAAAGTCACGGAACTCTGGGGTATCTTGCTGTATCAGGTGTACTTCTGTCCCCAGATGTATCAGCCCAAGACGAACACTGTCAGACAGTCCGAGCAATGGTCTAACATCACTATGTGGAAAAGCAACGTGGCACACATGTATTCGACAGTGGCTGTGCCTACGGTTTTGATAATTTGACCTCCATATGCCACTAAATTTACAGTGTCTGTGTGGTCTATTGTTGCCTGAGGGCTAGTTTGGTGCAGCAGGATCCTGGACATTACGTTGCATTTGGCATCGGCAGGGGTTAAAGTGGGCCAGCACGGGGCGGAACTGTGTTCCGTCAGTTGTATTGGGAGGCAGAACTAGTTCCGCCACCTCCAGTCCACTTTACCCGGCGATGTGACTCTAGGGGCAACGCTGCCTGACTGACTACACCATCCCCGCCTCTCACTGTGCGCTGCGCCGTACTGAGCCACCTACATTAATAGATCGGAAGGGCGGCCAGCACTACTTTATAGCCAGCCTCTGCAAGTTCCCCTCCAATAGCGCTGGCCGCGGCGGTGGGATTTAGATGATGCAGTGTCATCACCACCTGCCTGTCTTTCCTGCCTTGTAAAAGCACAAGAGGACAGGAGACCCACGCTGACGCTGTTAGTGGCTCTCAATGGCAGGGGCAAGCGACGAGAGTAATGGCACAAGGAGAAAGAGGTAGGAAAAAGGGGCTGGCGGGAGAGGGAGGGAGGGATGTTGTGCACTGTGTCATGGATTAAATGTGCTGGGGGGAGCTGTATGTGGGATTACATGTACTGAGGAGGGGGAGCTGTGTCAGAGATTATATGTGCTGGGGAGGGTAAACTGTGTTAGGGATTATTTGCTGGGGAGGGAGAAATAGTGTCAGGGATTAAGGACCTCATTCTGACCTGATCGCACGTAGAAACTTTTTGCTGCCCGTGCGATCAGGTAGATGCCGCCTATGGAGGAGTGTTTTTGCATAGCAAGGCTGCGTTCGCTTGTGCAGCCCTGCTATGCCAAAAAAGTTTTGTGCAGAACTAGACTAGGGTAAGAGTTACTCAGCCTGTGTGATCACTTCAGCGTTGCAGGTCCCGGAATTGACGTCAGACATCCGCCCTCCAAATGCCTTGACACACCTGCGTTCGGATCTCCACGCCCCGATAACAGTGAGTTGAAGCCCGGATTCGCCTTCTTCCTGTCAGTCTTCTTGTGGTCGCCGCTGCGACCGCTTCCTTCGTTGGAGGCGTTGCAGCGACGCACCTGCGCAATGTGGCCGCCGCACATTCGCTGTTCCGACCCGATTGCATGGCTGCGAAGAAGCTCATCGTGCGATCGGGTCGGAATGACCCCCTGAATGTGCTGGGAGGGTGAAGCTGTGAGTGGGATTATATGTTTTATTATTATTTATTATGGGATTATTATATATGGGGGGGAATTTGCTGTGTCATGGATAAATGTGCTGGGGTGGAGAGCTGTGTGTGGGATAAAATGTGTCGGGGAGGGAAAGCTGTGTAAGGGATGTGTCGGGGAAGAGCTGTGTGAGGTATTAAATGTGTTAGGTGGGGAGAACTGTGTCTGGGATAAAATGTGTGAGGGATAAACTGTCAGGAGGACGAGCTATGTGAAGGATAAACTGACACATTTTCATGGCCTTTTAGAGCATCCGCTTCAATCCTGGCATTAAGGGGTTTTTTTTCAATCCCAAATCCTGGTATTAGTAAAATGGTGCTGGATTGGCTTCCCTAGTGCAGCCCTTATAGTTGTAGGGTTGGTTCTAAATTGGAGTGGGGTAAGGGACCTTTGACATCACCAGGGGGTGGAGCTACGTCACCTGGGGGAGGAGCTACGCCCGAACAGGGTACCCGAAAAGTACTGTTGCAGGCTCGCTTCGCTCGCCACCAGGTTACTAAAGGTAATAGTTGGTGGCGTGGATAGTAGAAGAACTATCCC
The DNA here is from genome assembly GCF_028390025.1 of Pseudophryne corroboree. Taxonomy (NCBI): domain Eukaryota; kingdom Metazoa; phylum Chordata; class Amphibia; order Anura; family Myobatrachidae; genus Pseudophryne; species Pseudophryne corroboree. The sequence goes on along the minus strand of NC_086444.1, from coordinate 663,875,097 downwards.
GCTGGCCTAGTTCCTCCCCCTGGTGACTTGGCTCCTTCCCCTGACATCATAGGTCCCTTAGGCCACTTGGATCTAGCATCTACCATAGTTGTAGTAGTCCCTAAAGGTTCCCCAGGGAGGGTCTGAGATTAACATGGTTCATCCAAAGCAAAGGAAGCAGTGACAAAATTTCGATAGAAATTCCTGTAACAGGGATTAGTGAGTCAAAAGGACAGTAAATCGCATTAGACTGTCACTGGCAACTTTACAGGTGAAATATCCCACTGAGGGATAAATTGATGAAGATATGTGTATTGGGGGGTCCCTTTTGGCTGGGTGCATCAGGGGACACTCCTCCCTGTTGCTCCAGCCTAGATCTGGTCTGCACATACTGTAATACAAGTCTAGCCAGATTGCAGAGGTGTTTGGTGGACTGTATGATCCAGTTACACAGAAATGTTGGTCTGAGGACAATGAGATGTGTGAGTGTAGAAAGAGAAAATAGATATATATATTTTTTTGTGGACTGTTAGAAGGTTATTGGGTAGGATAGATTATGGAGGTAGTGGTTGTTCTGGAATATGATAAACTGCCTCAAGGATTGCTTAAAGGTTTGGAGACCTGAAGAAAGTCTTGTGCACAGAGTGGGTGCTGCAGGAAAAAAGTCCTGGAACTGCGACTGAGAGCAGGTAATGCGTGTGTGAGATACGCAGATCTTGTGTATAAGTATTTTATATGGAAATCGGTAAACTACAGGAAGACAATGGAAGGACTGACAGAGTGGAGCAGCAGAAAATGTATGTATTGCAATGTGGGCAAGAAGGTGAGGGGCTAGGAGTATGGCTTCTGCCAGGTGGGCAAGAAGGGGAGGAGCTAGTGATATGGCAGAGGGGTTGGGAGGGTGAGTTCCACCACCTCCCTAGGACCACTTTAAGCACTGGGCAGCGGTGTCAATTTTAATCTTCAAGGTATTGGCACAATTTTTATCATACAGGTCAGTGAAAATCTCTCCTTGTTTTTCAATTCACAATATATGGTCTCAGCGGTGTGTGGTGTGGACTCCGTGCCCATGTGATTTACTTTATGCATTTGTCTTTCTCCCTGCGTCACGTGTGGCTCACTGTGGGTCTAATTCAGGTAGGCGCTTAATTCCAATGATGCAACCATTTATATAAAAAACAATGTATTACAAGACGGGAAATAAAAAACTATTTAAAAACAGTGATATAGACCAAGATGTATAGTATACTATTTCAACCTGAGGCCTATGATACCTCTAGTATATATAGCATACACATTTTATATTAAAGAGAGTTTCACTAATAGTAAAAATAAAATAGGTATAATACTTTAAAAATAATCGCTGATACTCGTATATAGGAGACTCTCAGGATAATTCTGTCAGTCTCTCAAGCTTAATTAGCAGCCCACAGTGTAAATATGGATAAGTCCTCCAGCTGATTAGTTCAATGTATATAACCATACAGGGATGTATCCTGAACCAGTATGGACTCTATCACAAATGAAAAATGTCCATCCACTTTATAATCCGCTGTATCAATATGGTGAGTATACAGTTGTATATACACTAAGTGGTTGTTCCTACTCACTGCACCAGTACTGGCTGTCCTTGCGACAAAATCGATTGTGAAGAAGCCGCTCTGTACCACCCTTTGCACGGGTGAGATGTCTGTTAGCGGCGCGGTCTGGTGTGTGCTGTTCCCGGCAAGTGGTGATGGGTTCTTGCAGGGGCGGATTGGGAACAAAAAGCGGCCCTGGAAAAATTTGTTTTTAGTGGCCCCACATAGGCAGCACCAGAGGTGTAAGGTCTAGCCATGGGCCATGGCAGCAGCACCCTCCACCCAAGACTTTCCAGATAGTGGGGATGTCCAGCATCAAGGGGGAAGTTAAAAAGAAATAAAATTAAATGTTATGAGCACATTATATGATACACCTTCAGAATTTAGGAAACTATATCATTCTTTAGAATTATTACACCAACCGTATCCCAATCACTATTCAATCTTATATGTCAGCCAAGCAGGCAGACAGAGCATACACTAGATCATCTGCAATCACAGGCTAAGTGGCAATAATTTTTATATATGCAAATTATTTTGCATCTTATTCATTATGTCTATAAAAAGGACCACATGTCCTCAAACAAAACAGGCCCCACGGGTGCGCCGGCCCACCGGGGATCTTCCCTGTAAGCCCTATGGCCAATCCGCCTCTGGGCTATTGATAAAGCCACCCTGTGTGCGGAGAAATGCATTGAGGGTACAGAGAGAGGGATCGCTGATACCTATAGTGCCCACAGGAGAATACATCACCTCCAATAGCTGATTGTTCATCACCACAGAGCGACATCGTCTAATGTGTATGGGCCTTAAGAAAGCTATGGAGTCTCTCCCATATAAAGGTAGTGTCTTGTTTGGTGAGGGTCTCCCTGATTCGGTATCTACGGCTACCGCGAGTAAGTTGTCATTTTTGCCTTATGTTCCTCCACAACAAAAGAAAGCTCACCACTTTCAGATGCAGTCCTTTCGGCCAAATAAATACAAAAAAGGCAGAGGTTATTCCTTCCTTGCTAATAGGGGAAGAGGAAAAGGTAAAAGATCTCCGGGCGTGGCAGGTTACCAGGAGCAGAAGTCCTCCCCGGCTTCTGCTAAATCCACCGCATGACACTGGGGCTCCTCTGCGGGAGTCCGCACCGGTGGGGGCACGTCTCAGGCTCTTCAGTCAATTCTGGGCTCGTTCGGCCCTGGACCCATGGGTTTTAGAAATAGTGTCCCAGGGGTACAAACTGGAGCTTCAAGACGTTCCCCCTCACCGATTTTTCAAATCGGCCTTACCACCTTCTCTTCCGGACAGGAAGGTTGTATGCGATTGACACAATAAATACAAATATCTACCGGGCGCTGACTAATTCAGGGACAGTCTATCTCTTTAAGATTTAATCGATTCTGGAGTACTGCTGCTTCATAAGGAGATCACTGTATCTCCACAGAAAACAAGAAGAAAAAGCAACAAATAAAGCGCTGTATTACCAGATTCTTTTGATAAAAATAAATTTATTTATCCCACCATATCCTATAGCAAAAATACATATAATTAAAACAAAAAGACAAAAAACACACATGGCCGGTGTCAATGATTAATTAAAATATTCCAATAAAAACACCAACAATGAATCATTAGTCATATAATTAGAGGATTCAAAACTTCTAAATATGAAGTAATTAATTTAGGTTTAGTCAGGGTAACAAAGTCACCCCAAGCTCAGCAGTTGAAAAGAATCCAATCTTAATGACCAATATTCACTGCAACTAATCCAAATCTGTGATACTCAATTGAGCCCTTAAGCATGATTGATATCAGACAGGTCAGAAATACGTAATACTCATATTACTATTAGTCAAATTACGACTCTGAAAACAATAATTCACCTAAAATTGAACTGCAGTATTAATCTCTATTGAATATTATAATCCTCCGTTTAGCCAGACACTTTCTTAACTCGAGCTCAATTTGATTCAGAATGGTATGTTGATCTAAACTTTTTCCAATATTCTGATTAGTATCTGTGATCCTTTATTATATCCAGCAGTCTTCTCCAACTATCCTTTTAGAGGCACAGTCCCTTAATCAGAGCCCAATCAGCTCTCACTGGTGGATAAATAAACACTGATATATTCAGCTCTCACTCAGGTGATTATTGGTTATTCTTTAACATTATTTCATGAGTTCCGCAGATGTTAGTAAATCATTGGTCCATGATTAGTGTATTAGTAATCAATGTAATTCAACATTTTCAGCAGTTAGTATTCATGGTGTTAATAGCTAGGTCTCAAGCAAATCGTCACCTCTTAAATAGGGTACGGGACACAGTAATTCGGCAGACCTTATTTCCTTGCTGATGCAGTTAGAGCACTCCCAATGGAACTGGCTGTTCTCACCATAAAGCGTTCCCTCCTTGGAGCCTCAATAAGTACGTGCCGCAAGTCAGTCCATAGTGTCCCCTCAGAGTCTTAGCTGTCAGATCCGGACCCGTGTGTCCCTTCTCAATGCGTTTCTCCGCCTGTATTATCGACGGCTTCCTCAGGAGAATATTGAGGAAGCCGCCGATAATACAGGCGGAGAAACGCGTTGAGAAGGGACACACGGGTCCGGATCTGACAGCTAAGACTCTGAGGGGACACTATGGACTGACTTGCGGCACGTACTTATTGAGGCTCCAAGGAGGGAACGCTTTATGGTGAGAACAGCCAGTTCCATTGGGAGTGCTCTAACTGCATCAGCAAGGAAATAAGGTCCGCCGAATTACTGTGTCCCGTACCCTATTTAAGAGGTGACGATTTGCTTGAGACCTAGCTATTAACACCATGAATACTAACTGCTGAAAATGTTGAATTACATTGATTACTAATACACTAATCATGGACCAATGATTTACTAACATCTGCAGAACTCATGAAATAATGTTAAAGAATAACCAATAATCACCTGAGTGAGAGCTGAATATATCAGTGTTTATTTATCCACCAGTGAGAGCTGATTGGGCTCTAATTAAGGGACTGTGCCTCTAAAAGGATAGTTGGAGAAGACTGCTGGATATAATAAAGGATCACAGATACTAATCAGAATATTGGAAAAAGTTTAGATCAACATACCATTCTGAATCAAATTGAGCTCGAGTTAAGAAAGTGTCTGGCTAAACGGAGGATTATAATATTCAATAGAGATTAATACTGCAGTTCAATTTTAGGTGAATTATTGTTTTCAGAGTCGTAATTTGACTAATAGTAATATGAGTATTACGTATTTCTGACCTGTCTGATATCAATCATGCTTAAGGGCTCAATTGAGTATCACAGATTTGGATTAGTTGCAGTGAATATTGGTCATTAAGATTGGATTCTTTTCAACTGCTGAGCTTGGGGTGACTTTGTTACCCTGACTAAACCTAAATTAATTACTTCATATTTAGAAGTTTTGAATCCTCTAATTATATGACTAATGATTCATTGTTGGTGTTTTTATTGGAATATTTTAATTAATCATTGACACCGGCCGTGTGTGTTTTTTGTCTTTTTGTTTTAATTATATGTATTTTTGCTATAGGATATGGTGGGATAAATAAATTTATTTTTATCAAAAGATTTAGGTTGTATGCGATGCATTACAAAAGTTGTGTCTAAATCAAGTCATTATCAGGGTTCCCCCGTCACAACAGGGAGAAGGCTTTTATTCAAGCCTGTTTGTGGTCCCGAAACCGGACGGCTCGGTCAGACCAATTCTGAACCTAAAGTCCCTCAATCTTTACCTAAGAAAATCCAAATTCAAGATGGAGTCTCTCCGAGCAGTGATCTCCAGTCTGGAGGAAGGGGATTTCATGGTGTCGGTCGACATAAAGGATGCATACTTACACATCCCCATATATCCTCCGCATCAAGCTTACCTGAGGTTTGCAATTCAGAATTGTCATTACCAATTTCAGACGTTGCCGTTTGGTCTGTCCACGGCTCCAAGGATTTTCACCAAGGTAATGGCGGAAATTATGGTTCTCCTTCGCAAACAAGGAGTCACAATTATCCCTTACTTGGACGATCTCCTGATAAAGGCGAGATCCAAAGACAAGCTGAAGCAGGACATTGCGCTCTCCCTGACAGTTCTGCAGCAACATGGTTGGCTCCTAAACTTGCCGAAGTCACAGTTGAATCCGACGAAACGGCTGTCGTTTTTGGGAATGATTCTGGACACGGAATTACAGAGAGTTTTTCTTCCAGAAGAGAAGGCTCTGGAAATTCAGAGTTTGATCAAACAAATTCTGAAACCAGCGAGCGTATCAATCCATCAATGCACTCGATTGCAGGGGAAGATGGTGGCGGCCCTACGAGGCCATTCAATTTGGCAGATTCAATGCCAGAGTGTTTCAGTGGGACCTACTGGACAAGTGGTCCGGATCCCATCTGCACATGCACCGGAAAATAATCCTGTCCTCCAGGACCAGAGTCTCACTCCTGTGGTGGCTGCACAGATCTCACCTCCTAGAGGGACGCAGGTTCGGAATCCAGGACTGGATCCTAGTAACCACGGATGCGAGTCTCCGAGGCTGGGGAGCAGTCACACAGGGGGAAACCTTCCAGGGAAAATGGTCAAGCCAGGAAGTTTGTTTACACATAAACGTTCTAGAGTTAAGGGCCATTTACAACGGCCTTCTTCAAGCGGAACATCTTCTTCGCAACCGGCCCGTCCTAATACAGTCGGACAACGTAACAGCTGTAGCGCACATAAACCGCCATGGCGGAACAAAGAGCAGGGCGGCAATGGCAGAGGCCACAAAAGTTCTCCGCTGGGCAGAAAGACATACAAGCGTTCTGTCAGCAATCTTCATTCCAGGAGTGGACAACTGGGAAGCAGACTTCCTCAGCAGACACGATCTCCATCCAGGAGAGTGGGGTCTTCATCAAGAGGTCTTCACAGAAGTGACAAGTCTTTGGGGAACTCCTCAAATAGACATGATGGTGTCTCGCCTCAACAAGAAACTGCAGAGATATTGTTCCAGGTCGTGGGACCCTCAAGCAATAGCAGTGGACGCGCTGGTGACACCATGGGTGTTTCAATCGGTGTACGTGTTCCCTCCGCTTCCACTCATTCCGAAGGTGCTAAAGATCATAAGGAGAACAAAGGTTCAGGCGATCCTCATTGTTCCGGACTGGCCAAGGAGGGCTTGGTATCCAGATCTTCAGGAATTACTCATAAGAGATCCCTAGCCTTTTCCTCTACGAGAGGATCTGTTACAGCAGGGGCCGTGCGTATATCATGACTTACCGTGGCTACGTTTGACAGCTTGGCGGTTGAATGCCAGATTCTAGCCTGAAAGGGTATTCCCAGTGAAGTCATTCCTACAATTCTTCAGGCTAGAAAAGGAGTAACGTCTAAACATTATCACAGTATTTGGAGAAAATATGTGTCTTGGTGTGAATCCAAGAAGGCTCCTACGGAAGAATTTCAGCTAGGGCGTTTTCTCCATTTCCTGCAAGCAGGTGTGGATGAGGGCCTAAATTTAGGCTCGATTAAAGTACAAATTTCGGCCTTATCGGTTTTCTTTCAAAAACAATTGGCCTCCCTTCCAGAAGTTCAGACTTTCGTGAAAGGAGTTTTGCACATCCATCCTACATTTGTGCCCCCAGTGGCACCATGGGACCTTAACGTGGTGTTGCATTTCCTTCAGTCACATTGGTTTTAACCTTTACAGAAAGTAGAGTTGAAATTTCTCACTTGGAAAGTGGTCATGTTATTGGCCTTGGCATCCGCAAGGCGGGTGTCTGACTTGGCAGCGTTGTCTCATAAGAGTCCTTATTTACTATTCCATGAAGATAGAGCGGAGTTGAGGACTCGTCAACAATTTCTGCCAAAGGTGGTTTCATCGTTCCACATGAACCAGCCTGTTGTGGTACCAGTGGCTTCTGACGCCTTCGTGGAGTCAAACTCGCTCTATGTTGTTAGGGCCTTAAAGATTTATGTCACCAGAACAGCTCAACTTAGGAAAACGGAAGCTCTGTTTGTCCTGTATGCTGTCAACAAGATTGGGATGCCTGCTTCCAAGCAGACTATTGCTCGCTGAATCTGTAATACGATTCAGCATGCTCATTCTACGGCTGGATTGCCGTTACCGAAATCAGTGAAGGCCCACTCTACCAGAAAGGTGGGCTCGTCCTGGGCGGCTGCCCGGGGAGTCTCGGCATTACAACTCTGCCGAGCAGCTACTTGGTCGGGTACAAACAATTTTGCTAAATTTTACAAGTTTGATACCCTGGCTGATGAGGACCTCATGTTTGGTCAATCGGTGCTGCAGAGTCATCCGCACACTCCCACCCGTACTAGAGCTTTGGTATAAACCCCATGGTTCTTTAAGTGTCCCCTCTAGGACGTATGAGAAAATAGGATTTTAATACCTACCGGTAAATCCTTTCTCATACGTCCTAGAGGATGCTGGGGATGCTTCAAGAACCATGGGGTATAGACGGGATCCGCAGGAGACATGGGCACTTTAAGACTTTAAATGGGTGTGAACTGGCTCCTCCCTCTATGCCCCTACTCCAGACTCCAGTTAGATTCTGTGCCCAGTGAGACTGGATGCACACTGAGAGGCTCTCCAGAGTTTCTCAGAAAAAGACTTATGTTAGGTTTATTACTTTCAGGGAGACCTGCTGGCAACAGGCTCTCTGCATCGAGGGACTGAGGGGAGAGAAGCAGACCTACTTCTGTGAGTTTCAAGGCTCTGCTTCTTAGGCTACAGGACACCATTAGCTCCTGAGGGTGTGATCGCTAGGTACGCCTAGATGCTCATTCCCGAAGCCCCGCCGTCACCCCCCCTGCAGAGCCAGAAGTCAGAAGACAGGTGAGTAGAAGAAGATCAGAAGACTTCAGTGACGGCTTTGAGGTACCGCCATGCTCCCACACACACACAGCGACACTAAGGGTGCAGGGCGCAGGGGGGGCGCCCTGGGCAGCATGAATCCTCAGTATTAACCTGGCAGAAGTGGCTTACAGTGCCTGGGCACTAAAAATCGGACCCCCGCCAGTATAAAAATTTAGAAAAATAGCGGGGCTGAAGCGCGCCATCGAGTGGGCGTGGCTTAGCCCTCACTGCTCTAATCGGCGCCATTTTCTCTTCACAGAGCTGCAGAGACGCTGGTCCTGGCCTCCTACACTGCTGTACAAGTAACAGGGTGCAAAACGGGGGGGGGGGCACAGTGTTTTTGGTGCTGTTTTTAGTAATATAAAAGCGCTAACAGGTCTGAGGCATCGGGATAGGCGCTGGGTTGTGAGCTGGCAAAACTCCCTCTGTGTTTCTCCAACAGGCTTTGCTGTGGGTCTGTCCCCTATAGCCCCAGTGTGGTTGTGGGTTCCGGTACGCGTGTGTCGACATGTCTGAGGCTGAGTGCTCTTCCCAGGAGGAGGCTGGAGGGGGAACAGAAAAGACTGTGGGAGTGACCATGTCGGCACCGCCGACAGCTGATTGGGTAAATATGTTGAGTGTTTTGAATGCAAATGTGACTCGGTTGAATAAGAGATTAAATAAATCTGAGTCTCAGAACCAGACATGGAGAAAATCCATGGAGGATGCATTATCACAAGTACAGATCCCCTTGGGGTCACAGAAGCGTTCATTTACCCAGATAGCGGATACAGATACCGACACGGACTCTGATTCCAGTGTCGACTATAGTGATGCCAGATTGAATCCTAAACTGTCTAAGAGCATTCAGTACATGATTGTGGCGATAAAAGACGTATTACATATTACGGAAGACCCTGCTGTTCCGGATACTAGAGTCTGCATGTTTAAAGGAAAGAAACCTGAGGTAACGTTTCCTCCCTCTCATGAACTGAACGCACTTTTTGAAGAAGCTTGGGAAAATCCTGACAAGAAGGTACAGGTTCCCAAGAGAATTCTGGTGGCATATCCGTTCCCCTCTGGGGACAGAGAAAGGTGGGAGTCAACCCCCACGGTGGACAAAGCTCTATTGCGGCTGTCCAAAAAGGTGGCACTTCCGTCTTCTGACACAGTGGCCCTAAAGGATCCTGCGGATCTTAAGCAGAAAAATATACTAAAATCCATTTATGTCACTACAGGTACACTGCTCAGACGTGCCGTTGCATCGGCATGGGTGAGTAGCGCTATTGAAAAGTGGGCAGATAACTTGTCATCTGAGATAGATTCCCTGGACAGGGATAGCGTGTTTTTGACACTGGGTCATATCAGGGACGCTGCAGCATATTTAAAAGAAGCTGTAAGGGATATTGGCCTTTTGGGATCAAGGGCCAATGCCATGGCAGTCTCAGCTAGAAGAGCATTGTGGATTCATCAATGGAATGCTGATGCTGACTCTAGGAAGACTATGGAGTCTCTGCCGTATAACGGTAGTGTCTTGTTTGGTGATGGCCTCACTGACCTGGGCCAAAATTTACTAATCTTCGTGTTTTAGCCGTTTTTAAGGGTGTTTGAAATCGAATGGTATCGGGTGCATTTTATTGCAACTTTTTGAATCCTGATACGGTCAGTTACTAAGCTGCCGAGTTTTCCACATTCGTTTTTTCCGATGTCGATGTGATTCGTAATGTCAGGCAGTGATTTACGGGAGTGATGAGTAAAACACTGCCTGACAAAACACAAGGAATCCCGGCCGGATCTGTGAGATCTGTGCAGGGCTTCATTGTGCACCTTTATAAATAAAATTAAAGTGTTAAAAATCAAGAAAAAAATTGCGTGGGGTCCCCCCTCCTAAGCACAACCAGCCTCGGGCTCTTTGAGCCGGTCCTGGTTGCAAAAATATGGGGGGAAAATTTCCAGGGGTTCCCCCATATTTTAACAACCAGCATCGGGCTCTGCGCCTGGTCCTGGTGCCAAAAATACGGGGGACAAAAAGCTTAGGGGTCCCCCATATTTTTGGAGCCAGCACCGGGCTCCACTAGTCAGAGAGATAATGCCACAGCCGGGGGACACTTTTATATAGGTCCCTGCGGCCCTGGCATTACATACCCAACTAGTCATCCCTGGCCGGCGTACCCTGGAGGAGTGGGAACCCCTTAAATCAAGGGGTCCCCCCCTCCAGCCACCCAAGGGCCAGGGGTGAAGCCCGAGGCTGTCCCCCTCCCATCCAAGGGCTGCGGATGGGGGGCTGATAGCCTTGTGAAAAAAATAGAATATTGTTTTTTGTAGCAGTACTACAAGTCCCAGCAAGCCTCCCCCGCAAGCTGGTACTTGGAGAACCACAAGTACCAGCATGCGGTGGAAAAACGGGCCCGCTAGTACCTGTAGTACTACTACAAAAAAAATACCCAAATAAAAACAACTCACACACCTTGAAAGTACAACTTTATTACATACATGCACACCTACATTCACACATACTTACCTATGTTCACACGAGGGTTGGTCCACTTCTCCAAGTAGAATCCATGGGTTACCTGAAATTAAAATTATACTCACAAAAATTCAGTGTAGATCTGTCCTCTTCTGAGCTTGTAATCCACGTACTTGGCAAAAAAAACAAACCGGAAACCCGACCACGCACTGAAAGGGGTCCCATGTTTACACATGGGACCCCTTTCCCCCGACTGCCAGGACCCCCCCTAACTCCTGTCAAAGAGGGTCCCTTCAGCCAATCAGTGAGCGCCACGTCGTGGCACTCTCCTGATTGGCTGTGTGCTCCTGTAGTGTCAGTGAGGCTGCACACGGCAGAGATACAATGTTGCGCCTATGCGCTCCATTGTATCCAATGGTGGGAACTTTGCGGTCAGCGGTGAGGTTACTTTCGGTCAACCGCTGACGCAAAGTACCTACCATTGGATACAATGGAGCGCATAGTTAGTGATTTAATGCCAGGGCCGCAGGGACTTATATAAAAGTGTCCCCCGGCTGTGGCATTATTTCTCTGACTAGTGGAGCCCGGTGCTGGTTCCAAAAATATGGGGGACCCCTACGCTTTTTGTCCCCCGTATTTTTGGCACCAGGACCAGGCGCAGAGCCCGGTGCTAGTTGTTAAAATATGGGGGAACCCCTGTCAATTTTTCCCCCATATTTTTGCAACCAGGACCGGCTCAAAGAGCCTGAGGCTGGTTATGCTTAGGAGGGGGGACCCCACGCAAATTTTTTTTCCAGTCTTTACATTAAACAGACCCTTTCCCATAGATAACCATGCACAGATCTCACTGATCCGTGCATGGTTATCCAAACTCGACTGGAAAAAGCAGGTCTATTTTTTTGCTGCTTTTTTTAACGATTCGCAAAAAAATACACCCGCACTTGAGCACTCAGAGACTAACACCCAAATACGAATGAATAGTGAATACCCGTGTTGTAGGAAATAACAGCCGCGTTTGATCGATGGTCTATTCATTCGTATTTCTGAACTTTGTCATTCAAATCATTATGAATAGTCCAAACACTGCCGAGATTTGTGCTTAGTGAATTCCCGTGTTGGGACTTAGAAAAAAAAACACAAATCGGACAAACTCGATTTTTTAGTAAATTTTGGCCCTGGTATCTACGGCTACCGCGGGTAAGTCATCATTTCTACCTTATGTTCCTGCACAACAAAAGAAAACGCCACACTATCAGATGCAGTCCTTTCGGCCCAATAAATACAAAAAAGGACTGGGGTCTTCCTTCCTTGCTACGAGGGGAAGAGGAAGGAGGAAAAGGTCACAGGCTGTGGCAAGTTCCCAAGAGCAGAAGTCCTCCCTGGCTTCTACCAAATCCACCGCATGATGCTGGGGCTACTCTGCGGGAGTCCGCACCGGTGGGGGCACGTCTCCAACTCTTCAGTCAGGTCTGGGTTCGCTCGGCCCTGGACCCATGGGTATTAGAAATAGTAGCCCAAGGGTACAAATTGGAGTTTCAAGACGTGCCCCCGCACCGATTTTTCAAATCGGCCTTGCCAGCTTCTCTTCCAGAAATGGAGGTAGTATGCGCTGCGATACTAAAGCTGTGTCAAAATCATGTCATTGTCACGGTACCCCCGTCACAACAGGGGGAAGGCTTTTATTCGAGCCTGTTCGTGGTCCCGAAGCCGGATGGCTCAGTCAGACCAATTTTGAACCTAAAAAACCCTCAATCTCTATCTAAAAAAATTCAAATTCAAGATGGAATCTCTCCGAGCAGTGATCTCCAGTCTGGAGGAGGGGGATTTTATGGTGTCGGTCGACATAAAGGATGCCTACTTACACGTTCCCATATATCCTCCACATCAGGCTTACCTGAGGTTTGCTGTTCAGGAATGTCATTACCAATTTCAGACGTTGCCGTTTGGCCTGTCCACGGTTCCGCGGATTTTCACCAAGGTTATGGTGGAAATGATGGTTCTCCTGCGCAAGCAGGGAATCACAATTATCCCATACTTGGACGATCTCCTGATAAAGGCGAGATCCAAGGAGCAATTACTGAAAAACGTTACGCTCTCACTGACAATTCTGCAACAACATGGTTGGCTCCTAAACTTGCCAAAATCACAGTTGGTTCCGACAACACGGCTGTCGTTCCTGGGTATGATTCTGGATACAGAAATACAGAGAGTTTTTCTTCCAGAGGCAAAGGCTCTGGAAATACAGAACATGGTAAAACAGATTCTGAAACCGGCAAGAGTGTCGATTCTTCAATGCACTCGATTGCTGGGGAAGAAGGTGGTGGCCTACGATGCCATTCAGTTTGGCAGGTTCCATGCCAGAGTGTTTCAGTGGGGCCTGTTGGACCAGTGGTCCGGGTCTCACCTGTACATGCACCGGAAAATAATCCTATCTTGTAGGACCAGGATCTCTCTCCTGTGGTGGCTGCACAGCTCTCACCTCCTAGAGGAACGCAGGTTCGGGATTCAGGATTGGATCCTGGTGACCACAGATGCAAGTCTCCGAGGTTAGGGAACAGTCACACAGGGGAGAAATTTCCAGGGAAAATGGTCAAGCCAGGAAGCTTGTCTGCACATAAACATTCTGGAATTAAGGGCCATTTACAACGGCCTTCTGCAAGCGGAACATCTTCTTCGCGGTCTGCCCATCTTGATTCAGTCAGACAACATAACAGCAGTGGCGTACATAAACCGACAGGGCGGAACAAAGAGCAGAGCGACGGAGGCCACGAAAGTTCTTCGCTGGGTGGAGAGACATGCAAACGCTCTGTCAGCAGTCTTCATTCCAGGAGTGGACAACTGGGAAGCAGACTTACTCAGCAGACACGATCTCCATCCAGGAGAGGGGTCTTCATCAAGAGGTCTTTGCAGAAGTGACAAGTCGTTGGGGAATTCCTCACATAGACATGATGGCGTCTCGCCTCAACAAGAAACTTCAGAGATATTGTTCCAGGTCGAGGGACCCTCAAGCAATAACGGCGGACGCCCTAGTGACACCGTGGGTGTTTCCATCGATCTATGTGTTCCCTCCACTTCCACTCATTCCAAAGGTGATAAAGATCATAAGAAGTACAAGGGTTGAGGTGATACTCATTGTTCCATACTGGCCAAGGAGGGCCTGGTATCCAGATCTTCAGGAGTTGCTCATGGAAGATCCCTGGCCTCTTCCTCTACGAGAGGACCTGTTACAACAAGGACCGTGCGTGTATCAAGACTTACCGTGGCTGCATTTGACGGCATGGCGGTTGAACGCCAAATCCTAGCCCGAAAGGGTATTCCTAGTGAAGTCATTCCCACACTTCTTCAGGCTAGAAAATAAGTAACGGCAAAGCATTACCACCGTATTTGGAGAAAATATGTATCTTGGTGTGAATCCAAGAAGGCTCCTACGGAGGATTTTCAGCTGGGGTGTTTGCTCCATTTTTTGCAAGCAGGTGTGGATGCGGGCCTAAAGTTAGGCTCCATTAAAGTACAAATTTCGGCCTTATCAATTTTCTTTCAGAAAGAATTGGCCTCCCTTCCAGAAGTTCAGACCTTCGTGAAAGGCGTACTGCACATCCAACCTTCCTTTGTGCCCCCCAGTGGCACCATGGGATCTTAATGTGGTGTTGCAGTTCCTGCAATCTCATTGGTTTGAACCTTTACGTAAGGTTGAGTTAAAATTCCTTACTTGGAAAGTAGTCATGTTGTTGGCCTTGGCATCCGCAAGGCGGGTATCTGAATTGGCGGCTTTGTCTCACAAAAGCCCCTATTTAATCTTCCATGCTAATAGAGCGGAGTTGAGGACTCGTCAGCAATTTCGGCCAAAAGTGGTTTCGTCGTGTCACGTAAACCAGCCTATTGTGGTGCCAGTGGCTACTGACGCCTTGGCGGAATCGAAGTCTCTCGATGTGGTCAGAGCTTTGAAAAGCTATGTCGCCAGAACAGCTCAAATTAGGAAAACAGAGGCTCTGTTTGTCCTATGGGCTTCCAACAAGATTGGGGCTCCTACTTCCAAGCAGACTATTGCATGCTGGATCTGTAATACGATTCAGCAGGCTCATTCTACGGCAGGATTGCCGTTACCGAAATCGGTGAAGGCCCATTCTACCAGAAAGGTGGGCTCATCCTGGGCGGCTGCCCAAGGGGTCTCGGCATTACAGCTTTGCCGAGCTGCTACTTGGTCGGGATCAAACACTTTTGCGAAGTTTTACAAGTTTGATACCCTGGCTGAGGAGGACCTCTTGTTTGGTCAATTGGTGCTGCAGAGTCATCCGCACACTCCCGCCCGTTCTAGAGCTTTGGTATAAACCCCATGTTTCTTGAAGCATCCCCAGCATCCTTTAGGACGTATGAGAAAATAGGATTTTAATACCTACCGGTAAATCCTTTTCTCTTAGTCCATAGAGGATGCTGGGCGCCCGTCCCTGTGCGGACACTATCTGCAGTACTTGTTTAATAGTTATTGCTTGTGTTACACAAAGGTTGTGTTTCAGTTATGGTCAGCCTGTTGCTGATTTTGTTCATGCCGTTGACTGGAATTCTGTTAGTGCCATATTGTACGGCGTGTTTGTGGTGTGAGCTGGTACGTATCTCACCCTTAGTTTAACAATAATTCCTTTTCCTCTAAATGTCCGTCTCCCTGGGCACAGTTCCTATAACTGGAGTCTGGAGGAGGGGCATAGAGGGAGGAGCCAGTTCACACCCATTTAAAGTCTTAAAGTGCCCATGTCTCCTGCGGATCCCGTCTATACCCCATGGTTATTGAGGCATCCCCAGCATCCTCTACGGACTAAGAGAAAACGATTTACCGGTAGGTATTAAAATCCTATTTTTCTCTCAGTCCGTAGAGGATGCTGGGCGCCCGTCCCAGTGCGTACTATATCTGCAGTTATTAGTTGTGGTTACACACATGTTGTGTTACGTTTATAGTCAGCCTGTTGCTGATGTTGTTCATGCCGTTGACTTGCGTTGTCTTGAATGCCAAGTTGTACGGCGTGCATGAGGTGTGAGCTGGCATGTATCTCACCTTAGTTTAACAATAAATCCTTTTCCTCTAAATGTCCGTCTCCCTGGGCACAGTTCCCATAACTGGAGACTGGGGGAGGGGCATAGAGGGAGGAGCCAGTTCACACCCATTCAAAGTCTTAAAGTGCCCATGTCTCCTGCGGATCCCGTCTATACCCCATGGTTCTTGAAGTGTCCCCAGCATCCTCTACACACTAAGAGAAAAGGATTTACCGGTAGGTATTAAAATCCTATTTTTATTTTTTACTATTAGTGAAACTCTCTTTAATATAAAATGTGTATGCTATATATAATAGAGGTATCATAGGCCTCAGGTTGAAATAGTATACTATACATCTTGGTCTATATCACTGTTTTTAAATTGTTTTTTATTTTCCGTCTTGTAATAAATTGTTTTTTATATAACTGGTTGCATCATTGGAATTAAGCGCCTACCTAGTATTTTTTGCATTTGTCTTACTGTTTGAGGAGGCTGGCTACCCCCTCACCAGGTGGCTGCTAATCCTAGGGTGTATACCTACATAGACCTGCCCAGCGCCAACAAACCTTGTTTTTTGTTTGTGGGTCTAATTCAGGGTTGATCGCAGCAGAAAATTTGTTAGCATTTGGGCAAAACCATGTGCACTGCAGGTGGGACAGATATAACATGTGCAGAGAGAGTTAGATTTGGGTGGGGTGTGTTCAAACTGAAATTTAAATTGCAGTGTAAAAATAAAGCAGCCAATATTTACCCTACACAGAAATAAAATAACCCATCCAAATCTAACTCTCTCTGCACATGTTATATCTGCCACACCTGCAGTGCACAAGGGGCCTCATTCAGACCCAGTCGCACGCTGCAGTTTTTTGCAGCCATGCAATCGGGTCTGTATTGCGCATGGGTTGCAATGCGCAGGTGCGTCGCTGGCCGGCGCCGGGCAGCGACAAAACAAACAAAGAAAGCAATCGCAAGAAGATTGACAGGCAGAAGGCATTCGTGGGCGGCAACTCACCGTTTTCTAGGAGTGTCCGGAGAAACGCAGGCATGCCAGGCCGTTTTCTGGGAGGGTTCCTGACATCATCAACATCATGGATCGTCGCAGCTGCTCCAGCTCCACACGCCTGGTATGCTGTTTTATATTTTCATTAGTGGATTGCTCTGATGCTGAACTCTAAGGACCATGGGGATTAGTGGCTCCGCAGGAGACTGGGCACAACTAAAGAAAGCTTTAGGACTACCTGGTGTGCACTGGCTCCTCCCACTAAGACCCTCCTCCAGACCCCAGTTAGATTCTTGTGCCCGGCTGAGCTGGATGCACACTAGGGGCTCTCCTGAGCTCCTAGAAAGAAAGTATATTTAGGTTTTTTATTTTACAGTGAGATCTGCTGGCAACAGACTCACTGCAGCGAGGGACTAAGGGGAGAAGAAGCGAACCTACCTAACAGGTGGTAGTTTGGGCTTCTTAGGCTACTGGACACCATTAGCTCCAGAGGGATCGACCGCAGGACCCGACCTTGGTGTTCGCTCCTGGAGCCGCGCCGCCGTCCCCCTTACAGAGCCAGAAGCATGAAGAGTCCAGAAAATCGGCGGCAGAAGACTTCGGTCTTCACCAAGGTAGCGCACAGCACTGCAGCTGTGCGCCATTGCTCCTCATGTACACCTCACACTCCGGTCACTGATGGGTGCAGGGCGCTGGGGGGGGGGCGCCCTGAGGGCAATATATGACACCTTGGCTGGCAAATCTACATCATATATAGTCCTAGAGGCTATATAGATGTAAAATTACCCCTGCCAGTATTCCAGAAAAAGCGGGAGAAAGTCAGTTGAAAAAGGGGCGGGGCTTCTCCCTCAGCACACTGGCGCCATTTTCTCTTCACAGTGCAGCTGGAAGACAGCTCCCCAGGCTCTCCCCTGTAGTTTTCAGGCTCAAAGGGTTAAAAAGAGAGGGGGGGCACTAAATTTAGGCGCAATATATGTATACAAGCAGCTATTTGGGGAAAAATCACTCAGTTATAGTGTTAATCCCTGCATTATATAGCGCTCTGGTGTGTGCTGGCATACTCTCTCTCTGTCTCCCCAAAGGACTTTGTGGGGTCCTGTCCTCAGTCAGAGCATTCCCTGTGTGTGTGCGGTGTGTCGGTAGGGCTGTGTCGACATGTTGGATGAGGAAGGTTACGTGGAGGCGGAGCAGAGGCCGATAAATGGGATGTCGCCCCCTGTGGGGCCGACACCAGAGTGGATGGATAGGTGGAAGGTATTAACCGACAGTGTCAACTCCTTACATAAAAGGCTGGATGACGTAACAGCTGTGGGACAGCCGGCTTCTCAGTCCGCGCCTGCCCAGGCATCTCAAAGGCCATCAGGGGCTCAAAAAACGCCCGTTACCTCAGATGGCAGACACAGATGTCGACACGGATACTGACTCCAGTGGCGACGAGGTTGAGACATATACACAATCCACTAGGAACATCCGTTACATGATCTCGGCAATGAAAAATGTGTTACGCATTTTCTGACATGAACCCAAGTACCACATAAAAGGGGTTTTATTTTTGGGGAGAAAAAGCAGCCAGTGTTTTGTTCCCCCATCAGATGAATGAATGAAGTGTGTAAAGAAGCGTGGTTTCCCCCGATAAGAAACTGGTAATTTCTAAAAAGTTACTGATGGCGTACCCTTTCCCGCCAGAGGATAGGTCACGTTGGGAGATATCCCTTAGGGTGGATAAGGCGCTCACACGTTTGTCAAAAGGTGGCACTGCCGTCTTAGGATACGGCCACCTTGAAGGAACCTGCTGATAAAAAGCAGGAGGCGATCCTGAAGTCTGTATTTACACACTCAGGTTATATACTGAGACTTGCAATTGCCTCAGCATAAATAGGGCTGCTGCAGCGTGGTCTGATACCCTGTCAGACAATATTAATACGCTAAGACAGGGATAATATTTTGCTAACATTGAGCATATTTAAGACGTTGTCTTATATATAAAGGATGCACAGAGGGATATTTGCTGGCTGGCATCCAGAATTAATGCAATGTCCATTCTGCCAGGAGGGTATTAGAAACCCGGCAGTGGACAGGTGATGCTGCCTGTAAAAGGCACATGGAGTTTCTGCCTTATAAGGGTGAGGAATTGTTTGGGGATGGTCTCTGGGACCTCGTATCCACAGCAACAGCTGGGAAGAAATTTTTTTTACCTCAGGTTTCCTCACAGCCTAAGAAAGCACCGTATTTTCAGGTACAGTCCTTTCGGCTTCAGAAAAGCAAGCGGGTCAAAGGCGCTTCCTTTCTGCACAGAGACAAGGGAAGAAGGAAAAAAGCTGCACCAGCAGCCAGTTCCCAGGATCAAAAATCTTCCCCCGCTTCCTCTGAGTCCACTGCATGACGCTGGGGCTCCACAGGTGGAGACAGGTGCGGTAGGGGCGCGTCTCGGGAACTTCAGGGACCAGTGGGCTTGCCCACAGGTGGATCTCTAGGTTCTGCAAATAGTATCACAGCGATACAGGCTGGAGTTCGAGGCGACTCCCCCTCGCCGTTACCTCACATCAGCCTTGCCGGCTGCCCTCGGAGAAAGGTAGTACTGGCGGCAATTCACAAGCTGTACTTCCAGCAGGTGAAAGCAAGGTACCCCTCCTTCAACAAGGCCGGGGTTACTATTCCAAAATGTTGTGGTACCGAAACCAGACGGTTCAGTGAGACCCATTCTAAAATTGAAAGCCTTGAACACTTATATACGAAGGTTCAAGTTCAAAATGGAATCGCTCAGGGCGATTATTGCAAGCCTGGAGAATTTCATGGTATCACTGGACATCAAGGATGATTACCTGCATGTCCCTATTTACCCTCTTCACCAGGAGTACCTCAATATTGTGGTACAGGATTGTCATTACCAATTCCAGACGTTGCCGTTGGTCTGTCCCCGGCACCGAGGTATTTACCAAGGTAATGGCCGAAGTAATTATCCCGTACTTGGACGATCTCCTTATAAAGGCGAGGTCCAGGGAGCAGTTGTTCGTCGGAGTAGCACTATCTCGGGAAGTGCTACAACAGCACGGCTGGATTCTGACTATTCCAAAGTCGCAGCTGGTTCCTACGACGTGTCTACTGTTCCTGGGTATGGTTCTGGACACAGAACAGGATAAAAAGGGTTTCTCCCGGAGGAGAAGTCCAAGGAGTTGTTGTCTCTAGACAGAGACCTCCTAATACGTATACAGGTGTCGGTGCATCAATGCACGCGAGCCCTGGAAAAGATGGTAGCTTCTTACGAAGAAATTCCATTCGCCAAGTCCCATGCAAGGATTTTCCAGTGGGATCTGTTGGACAAGTGGTCCGGGTCGCATCTTCAGATGCATCGGCGGATAACCCTGTCTCCAAGGGTCAGGGTGTCGCTGTTGTGGTGGCTGCAGAGTGCTCATCTTCTAGGGGGCCGCAGATTCGGCATACAGGACTGGGTCCTGGTGACCACGGATGCCAGCCTTCGAGGCTGGGGGGCAGTCACACAGGGAAGGAACTTCCAAGGCTATGGAAAAGTCAGGAGACTTCCCTACACATAAATATTCTGGAACTGAGGGCCATTTACAATGCCCTAAGTCAGGCTAGACCCCTGCTTCAACACCGGCCGGTGCTGATCCAGTCAGACAACATCACGGCGGTCGCTCATGTAAACCGACAGGGCGGCACAAGAAGCAGGATGGCGATGGCAGAAGCCACAAGGATTCTCCGATGGGCGGAAAATCATGTGTTAGCACTGTCAGCAGTGTTCATTCCCGGAGTGGACAACTAAGAAACCTCCACCCGGGAGAGTGGGGACTTCATCCAGAAGTCTTCCAAATGATTGTACACCGTTGGGAAAGGCCACAGGTGGACATGATGGCGTCCCGCCTCAACTAAAAGTTACAAAGATATTGCGCCAGGTCAAGGACCCTCAGGCGATAGCTGTGGACGCTCTGGTAACACCGTGGGTGTACCAGTCGGTGTATGTGTTCCCTTTTCTGCCTCTCTTACCCAATGAGAATAATAAGAAGGAGAGGAGTAAGAACTATACTCATTGTTCCGGGTTGGCCAAGAAGAGCTTGGTAACCAGAACTCCAAGAAATGATCTCAGAGGACCCATGGCCTCTGCCGCTCAGACAGGACCTGCTGCAGCAGGGGGCCTGTCTGTTCCAAGACGTACCGCGGCTGCGTTGACGGCATGGCGGTTGAACGCCGGATCCTGAAGGAAAAGGGAATTCCGGAGGAAGTTATCCCTACGCTATTTGAAGCTAGGAAAGAAGTGAACGCAAACCGTTATCACCGCATATGGCGGAAATATGTTGCATACTGTGAGGCCAGAAAGGCCCCAAAGGAGAAATTTCAGCTAGGTCGATTTCTGCACTTCCTACAGTCAGAGGTGACTATGGGCCTAAAATTGGGTTCCATTAAGGTCCAGATTTCAGCTCTATCGATTTTCTTCCAAAATTGAACTGGCTTCACTGCCTGAAGTTCAGACTTTTGTTAAGGGAGTGCTGCATAGTCAGCCCCTGTTTGTGCCGCCAGTGGCACAGTGGGATCTCAACGTGGTGTTGGATTTCCTGAAGTCGCATTGGGTTGAGCCACTTAAATCCGTGGAGCTATAATACCTCACGTGGAAAGTGGTCATTCTGTGGGCCTTGGCGTCGGCCAGGCGTGTATCAGAATTGGCGGCTTTGTCATACAAAAGCCCTTATCTGTATTTTATATGGATAAGGCGGAATTGAGGACTCGTTCCCAATTCCTTCCTAAGGTGGTATAATTTTTTAATGTGAACCAACCTATTGTGGTGCCTGCGGCTACTTGGGACTTGGAGGATTCCAAGTTACTGGATGTAGTCAGGGCCCTGAAAAGTATATGTTTCCAGGACAGCTGGAGTCAGGAAAACTGACTCGCTATTTCTCCTGTATGCACCCAACAAGCTGGGTGCTCCTGCTTCTAAGCAGACGATTGCTCGCTGGATCTGTAGCACGATTCAACTTGCACATTCTGCGGCTGGACTGCCGCACTCTAATTCTGTAAAAGCCCATTCCACGAGAAAAGTGGGCTCTTCTTGGGCGGCTGCCCGAGGGGTCTAGGCTTTACAACTTTGCCGAGCTGTTACTTGGTCGGGTTAAAACATTTTTGTAAGAGTCTACAAGTTTGATACCCTGGCTGAGGAGGACCTAGAGTTTGCTCATTCGGTGCTGCAGAGTCATCCGCACTCTCCCGCCCGTTTGGGAGCTTTGGTATAATCCCCATGGTCCTTACGGAGTCACAGCATCCACTTAGGGCGTCAGAGAAAATAAGATTTTACTCACCGGTAAATCTATTTCTCGTAGTCCGTAGTGGATGCTGGGCGCCCATCCCAAGTGCGGATTGTCTGCAATACTTGTTTATAGTTATTGCCTAACTAAAGGGTTATCGTTGAGCCATCTGTTGAGAGGCTCAGTTATATTTCATACTGTTAACTGGGTATGGTATCACGAGTTATACGGTGTGATTGGTGTGGCTGGTATGAGTCTTACCCGGGATTCAAAATCCTTCCTTATTGTGTCAGCTCTTCCGGGCACAGTATCCTAACTGAGGTCTGGAGGAGGGTCTTAGTGGGAGGAGCCAGTGCACACCAGGTAGTCCTAAAGCTTTATTTAGTTGTGCCCAGTCTCCTGCGGAGCCGCTAATCCCCATGGTCCTTACGGAGTCCCAGCATCCACTACGGACTACGAGAAATAGATTTACCGGTGAGTAAAATCTTATTTTTTTTTATCCCATTGAAAGCCAATAAATCTATTTCCAGGAACTGGAGAGATCTGCAGTCAAGCAAGCTGCCCTCCCACCAGAAAATGATGAATATTAAGCCCACTCTACTATCCACCCCTCCCCTGTGTATTAAACACCCCCTTCCACCCTGGAAGTCATGTACCGGGGCCCCTTCATTCAGCATAATTCCCCCTTGTACAGTTTAGAGTTCGATTTCTCGTCCCATCTCCCACCATCTGTGCAGTAAAGGAGTAATTAGCAGAAATGACTGCTCCAGGTCCTACATGCTGAGCGGAACATAGAACTTCACCTACCACCCGCTGGACATCAAAGCTGCTTCTGATAGCACCCCCCACCCCTAACACTGGAGGATTTGTAGGGGTCTCAGTGCATTACATTGCCCAGCGGCCTACACTGCTGTTAATACGGCCCCGCTTTTAATGGCATTTGCATAAAGTTGCAGATGGGCAACCATAAATAGACACAGCTGTGGTCGTTTCTGCATCCACCTCTGAATCAGGTCCATAAAGTGGAGAAGATGCTCATAGTTTTTTTTCTAGCACATCCTGTAAAATGATAGAAGTGGATTGGTTGTATGGGCAACTTCACTATGTTATTCTAAGATTTAATAAATCTTCCCCTTAGTATCACAATAATACTTAGGAATATGTTACTAGTATTTACCTAACTTCCCTGTCCATCAGGTTTAAGCAGAGTCCACCTCCTCCACTGAGTCCCCTGGTGTATTGCTGGCAGCCTAATCCTGTCGGTGATGGGATGCTGGCTAATGAGCATGAAAAATCTTGCTGGATCCCCATTGCTAGCAATTAGTATTGTTCTGCTGATGTTATCAGTGGCCAATGGCGTAACTTCCACCCCCGCAGCCACTGCGGAGACGCAGGGCTGCGGGGGCACCGCCACTGATTGCTGCTGTGTGTGAGTTCGGGAAGGAGCCGGAGGGTGCAGCGTGCACCTCTCCTGTGTCCCTCCTGGGTCTCCGGCAGCTGCGGCGTGTCTGTCAAATGAAGTGCCGGTTTGTAAGCCAATCAGAGCTCGGGGACCGGCAGCCAATCAGGAGCCGCAGCTGCCAGTCCGCAAGCTCTGATTGGCTCACGAACCAGCACTACATTTGACAGACACGCCGCCGGAGACACAGGACGTACACAGGAGAGGTGTGTGCTGTGCCCTCCGGCTCCATCCCGGACTCGGACTGTACCCTCCTTCCCGGACAGCACAGCAGCGGGGGGTGGGTGTGTAGCTGGCACTGGGGGGGGCATATTTGGCACTGGGGGGCATATATGTAGCTGGCACTGCGGGGGCATATGGGGCACATGTGTATCTGGCACTGGGGGGCATATTTGGCACTGGGGGCATATGTGTATCTGGTACTGTGGGGGCATATGTGTCAATGGGGGCATATGTGTTTCTGGCACTATAGGGGCATATTTTTATCTGGCACTGTGAGGGAATATCTGGCACTGGGGGCACAGCCCTAATAACAAGCATTACCCCCGGCTATCAAGCATGACACCCAGCTCATGAAATCCCTGGCAAAAAGCATTACCCCCTAGAAACGAGCATGACACCCAGTGCATGAAACCCCTGGCAACGAATGTTACCCCCGGCAATGAGCTTGACACCCAACACATGATACCCCTGGCAATGAGCATAACACATAGTGCATGATACCCCTAGCAACGAGCATGACACCCTGAGCATGGAAACCCCTGGCACCGTGCATGGAACCAAGAGCATGAAACCCCTGGCAACGAGCAGGTAATTTAAAAGTAATTACAAGCCTTACTGTAGGGCTTAATGTGTAATGAGCATTGCGGTGTGTGTGTGTGTGTGTGTGTGTGTGTGTGTGTGTGTGTGTGTGTGTGGCATAATGTCTCGGGCATTGCAGTGTGTGGCATAATGTATCATGGACATTGCGGTGTGTGTCATAATGTGTCACGGACATTGCGGTGTGTGTCATAATGTGTCACAGGCATTACAGTGTGTGGTATACTATATCACGGGCATTGTGGTATGTGGTATAAGTCTCGGGCATTGCAGTGTGTGGCATAATGTATAACGGGAATTGCAGTGTGTGGCATAAGGTATAACGGGGATTGCGGTATGTGCCACAGGCATTACGGTGTGTGGTATACTATATCACGGGCATTGTGGTATTTGGTATAATGTCTCAGGGACATTGCAGTGTGTAGCATAATGTATAACAGGCATTGCGATGCGTGGCATAATGGGGGTAATTCTGAGTTGATCGCAGCAGCAAGTTTGTTAGCAATTGGGCAAAACCATGTGCACTGCAGGGGGGGCAGATATAACATTTGCAGAGATAGCTAGATTTGGGTGGATTTTTTTTTGTTTCTATGCAGGGTAAATACTGGCTGCTTTATTTTTACACTGCAATTTAGATTTCAGTTTGAATACACCCCACCAAAATCTAACTCTCTCTGCACATGTTATATCTGTCCCCCCTGCAGTGCACATGGTTTTGCCAAACTGCTAACAAATTTGCTGCTACGATCAACTCAGAATTAGGCCCAATGTGTTACAGGCATTACAGTGTGTGGCATAATGTGTCAGGGGCATTACGGTGTGTGGCATATTGTGTAATGGGCATTATAGTGTGTGGCATAATGTCTAAGGGCCATTGCAGTATGTGGCATAATGTATACTGGGCATTACTGTAAGGAGGAAAAACTATATATAAGGGGCATGAATCAGGATTATTTTTTTTTCCTGTGGTGGCCAACGTCTGGGCGTGCAGGTTACAAAACTGGGGTATAAGGTAGTATTTTCCTGCAATGCCACGCCTCTTTGAGCAAAGCCACACCCATTTCAGCGAAGCCATGCCCCCTTTTATGCGCGCACAGATTCATCACGCCAGAGAATGTTTTGGCTTGGGGGAGAAGAATTTCTAGTTACGCCATTGTCAGTGGCGTATCTATATTGGATGCAGTGTGTGAAGCAGTGGCGTAACTACTGCCCCCGCAGTCCTCGCGGTGGCTTGGGGGCGAGGGGCTGCGGGGGCGCCACTGATTTACAGCAGACTGACATGCGGACGAGCGTCCGCATGTCAGTCTGCAGTCTCCTTCCCTCCGCCGCTTGTTGGAGGGACACGGAGGGACAGCGCGCCTCCCTGTGTCCCTCCTGCTGCATCATCTCCGGCGGCCGCGGGTCTAATAGGGGGAAGTGCTGTCCGTGAGCTCTAATTGGCTCACGAACCGGCACTTCCCCCTATTAGACCCGCGGCCGCCGGAGATGATGCAGCAGGAGGGACACAGGAGAGACGAGCTGTGCCCTCCGTGTCCCTCCAAAAAGCGACGGCGCGGGGGGGGGGGAAATATCTGGCACTGGGGGCATATATGGCACGGGGGGGGGGGGGAATATCTGGCACTGGGGCATTTCTGGCACTGGGGGGAATGTCTGGCACTAGGGGCATATCTGGCACTGGGGGGGGGGTATCTGGCACTGGGGCATATATGGCACTGGGGGGGAATATCTGGCACTGGGGGCATATCTGGCCCTGGGGGGGATATCTGGCACTGGGGGCATATATGGCACGGGGGGCATATATGGCACTGGGGGGAATATCTGGCACTGGGGGCATATCTGGCACTGGGGGGGGGATATCTGGCACTGGGGCATATATGGCACTGAGGGAATATCTGGCACTGGGGGGGGGGGATATCTGGCACTGGGGCATATATGGCACTGGGGGGAATATCTGGCACTGGGGGGGGGATATCTGGCACTGGGGGGGAATATCTGGCACTGGGGGGGAATATCTGGCACTGGGGGCATATATGGCACTGGGGGGGATATCTGGCACTGGGGGCATATATGGCACGGGGGGAATATCTGGCACTGGGGGGGAATATCTGGCACTGGGCTTATATATGGCACGGGGGGAATATCTGGCACTGGGGGCATATTTGGCACTGGGGGGAAATATATGGCACTGGGGGCATATCTGGCACTGGGGGCATATGTGGCACTGGGGGGGAATATCTGGCACTGGGGGCATATGTGGCACTGGGGGGGTATATGTGTACCTGGCACATGGGGACGACGACTATATTTGGCACTGGGGCATGTAAGTACACTGGGGACATATGTGGCACTGGGAGCACAGCCCTAGCAACAAGGACTACCTCCTAGCAACGAGCATGACACCCAGTGCATGAAACACCTGGCAACGAGCATGACACCCAGTGCATGAAACCCCTGGCAACGAGCATGACACCCTGAGCATGAAAACCCCTGGCACCGTGCATGGAACCAAGAGCATGAAACCCCTGTCAATGAGCATGACACCCAGTGCATGAAACCCCTGACAACGAGCAGGTAATTGAAAAGTAATTAGAAGCCTTACTGTAGGACTTAATGTGTAATGGGCATTACGGTGTGTGGCATAATGTATCACGGACATTGCGGTGTGTGTCATAATGTGTCACAGGCATTACGGTGTATGGTATACTATATCGCGGGCATTGTGATATGTGGTATAATGTCTCAGGGTCATTGCAGTGTGTGGCATAATGTATCACGGACATTGCGGTGTGTGTCATAATGTGTCAGGCATTACGGTGTGTGGTATACTATATCACGGGCATTGTGGTATGTGGTATTATGTCTCAGGGTCATTGCAGTGTGGCATAATACATAACGGGCATTGCGATGTGTGGCATAGGGCATAACGGGCAGGGCATTGCGGTATGTGTCACAGGCATTACGGTGTATGGTATACTATATCACGGGCATTGTGGTATAATGTCTCAAGGTCATTGCAGTGTGTGGCATAATGTATCACGGACATTGCGGTGTGTGTCATAATGTGTCACAGACATTGTATGTGCTATAATGTATCAGGGGCATTGCAGTGTGTAGCATAATGTATAACGGGCATTGCGATTCCTGTCATAATGTGTCACAGGCATTACGGTGTGTGGCATAATGTGTCACAGACATTACGGTGTGTGGCATAATGTGTCGGGGGCATTACAGTGTGTGCATATTGTGTCGTGCATTATTGTGTGCGGCATAATGTCTAAGGGCCATTGCAGTATGTGGCATAATGTATACTGGGCAATACTATAAGGAGGAAAAATGACAAATAATGTAAGGGGCATGAATCAGGATTATTTTTCTTTCCTGTGGTGGCCAACGTATGGGCGTGCAGGTTGCAAAACTGGGGTATAAGGTAGTCTTTCCCTGCAATGCCACGCCCCTTTATGCGAAACCACGCCCACTCCAACAAAACCACGCCCTTTTTTGGTGCGCGCGCCGAAGGCGCGCGCATATTTATCCCTTTCTTGCTCCCAATTATGGAGCATGAAGGGGGGGGGGGGGGGCGCCGAAGAATTTTTTGGCTTGGGGGAGAAAAATTTCTAGTTACGCCACTGGTGTGAAGTCAACACAGGGTGCAGGTGGGCCCACACTGCACACCCTGCACTTATTTTTAAAATACCTCTCCGGAGTCCCCCGCCGACATCAGCATCTCTCAGCAAATCTCCAGTAAATGATGTGGCAGCGCCTCTCTAGAGTCTGTGCCTCTCTAGTGCTCAGACTCTATGTGCTGACGGCTGCAGAGGAGGGGGCCCTGATGGAGGAGGATGGACACAGGCCTCCTCTTCTGTTAATACACCCGTGGATTGCGTAAGTGGTAACGTTAGAAACAACAGTAAGCTAAGTTTACCACTGTCTGCTAAGAGTTCTATTCATAAAGATACTGATGTGGGTCACGGTATATTTCAAAATAGTTTGTATCATATCGATGTGATATATTTTCAAGTTATAGAGTGATTCAATAATACCTATCTTGTGATGTCCTACGACATCCAGCATTCTCATCATAGCAGTCTATCAGCGCAGTGCGCAAAATACTGTGTCAGTTTCCTGGGATCCCATACTGCCGGTGAAGTCTGTGCATGCACATTGAAAGCCCTTCGATTGCTGCACATATATCAGATTTGCCAAAGTTGTGCTACGACTTCTTTGTGTCTCCCAACAAAAACTGCTTTCGGCTGTTACAAAATGCCGTAGCCAGTCTGTTCTCTAAACAGCAATGCCATTGCCACATAACACCCATTCTCTACTCCCTGTAAAATGGCAAATCTACCTTAAGATTTGATCACTGACTTTCAAAGCCCTACATAACCAGAGACCAAGGTACCTTAAGCAGCTTCTGATTCTTTATGCTCAGTCTTGCTTACTTCAATCTATAGATGAAGGACTAATAGAAGTACATAGAAACTCCCTAATTCATCTGTGGGCTGAGCTTTTAGCTTTGTGGCTCTGATTCTCTGGAAATCACTTTCTCTCACAATGGGGGTAATTCCAAGTTGATCGCAGCAGGAAATTTTTTAGCAGTTGGGCAAAACCATGGTGGTCATTCCGAGTTGTTCGCAGCAGTTCATCCCATTGCAAACGTCGAAAAATCACAAACTGCGCATGCGCGAATACTGAAGTGTGCATGCGCAAAGGGAGCGATATGACGCGTGTGCAAACTTACTAACTGAAAATCTGCTTGTACTACACCGCCGAAAACAGGGAGTGACGGAGGCGTGACAGAGGCTCGGCTTCGCTATCTAACGAAATGGGCGGCTAGTGTGGGAGTATGCAACCAGCAGCAGGCGTGTTTTTAGCAGAAATGCGTATCCGATGGTAAAATGTACACAACAAATGTTCGCTATCTTGTCGCAGCCGAGGAGTAATGGGCCCTACACACATGCCGATATTTTGAAAGATATGAACGATCTCGTTCATAAATGAACGAGATCTCGTTCATATCTTTCAGTGTGGAGACTAAAGCGATGAACGATGCGCGTCCCCGCGCTCGTTCATCGCTGGTCTCCTGTCGGCTGTGCATGCTGGCCAATATGGACGATCTCGTCCATATTTGCCTGCACGTCTATGGAGCCGGGTGACGGGGGGAGTGAAGAAGCTTCACTCCCCCCGTCACTGCCCCCCCCGCCGCCGGGTCGCTCGTCGGCCGTATCGGCCGTCGGGCACCTCGGCCAGTGAGTAGGGCCCTTAAGTCTGCAGCTACTCTGCACTTGCGAAGTACTGTTACAAGTGTGTGTGCCCTAATTAGCAATTAATTTGCAAACGAATTCAACTGTTGACCAATTACTTGGCAAACAATGCTCTGACAAAATACTACAAACAGCAATTGTCTGGCCACATAACATTTTTATTGTGAGCACCTATAAATGTGAAACGCTACCACATAATGCCTTTTTTTTTTTTATTTCAAAATAAACTTTGATGTTAAATGCATGTTGTAATTATTTATGTAATACTATCAAATGTAATCAAGTGTGAATAAACCAACTTCTAAACTACATCAGCTAAATCTTCTCGACATAGACATATTCCTTTGTACATACCAAATAACATGAACAACATAATGCAGCCTACACTTAATGTTACTTAATACAATTTTTTAGAAATTTGGTGGGAATATGTGTCCATATCTAATATTATGCCATGTTGCCCCTAGTAACCCAAGGTCCTATTTTTTTATTTTTTATTTATATGCCCAGTTAAGTGTTGTGCAAGGCATACATGTTTTAAATTATAATATGCAATGTTTGTATGAATGGGGCAGATGTATTAACCTGGAGAAGGCATAAGGAAGTGATAAACCAGTGATATGTGCAAGGTGATAAAGGCACCAGCCAATCAGATCCTAACTGTTAATTTACATATTGGAGCTGATTGGCTGGTGCCTTTGTCACCTTGCACACATCACTAGTTTATCACTTCCTTATGCCTTCTCCAGGTTTATACATCTGCCCCTTTATTCTTATTGTTCCCTTGTTCCACAAATGTCTATATGCCATGTTAAAGTTTACAGGGCTCAGTTTTCCATAGTGCATAACCTTTAATAAAACACACAAACAATTTTGTAATCATTATTTTTTTACTGCAAAAAATATCTTAAATCAGAAACACAACATGGCTACAGATGAGCATCACATACAAAGATGGACATAGCAACACACAAACACAACCATACACAGCATGCTAGGAAGAGGAAGATGGCTCAGGTGTAGACGAAAATAACTCACAGGCTACAATTTAAATAAACACAAATATACCCTTTCCAGTGGCGCACCCAGGGGGGGGGGGGGGGTTCCGAGTACCCAGAAACCCCCCTCCACTAAAAAAAAAAAAATATATATATATATTTTTTTTTTAGCTGCATGAGTATTATTAATGACTGTCTAGCGTCCTCTGCAGCCTGCTGTCTTCCTGGTGGCACTTGCAAGTGCAATAAAAGTTTACTTTATTTTAATTATAGTACATATATATCCATGTGCATACATATATACACATGTATATACATACATACATATTAACACATATATATATGTGTATATATCTGTGTACTGTATGTGTGTGTACATATATATATATATATATATATATGTACATGTATGCATGTTTAATATGCTATGTATATGTGTATATGGGTTCACTACGATCTCCCGGCGGCCGGCCTCCCGGCGACCAGCATACCGGCGCTGGGAGGCCGGCCGCCGGCTTACCGACAGTGTGGCGAGCGCAAATGAGCCCCTTGCGGGCTCGCTGCGCTCGCCACGCTACGGGCACGGTGGCGCGCTACGTGCGCCACACTATTCTATTCTCCCTCCAGGGGCGTCGTGGACCCCCACGAGGGAGAATAAGTGTCGGTATGCCGGCGGTCAGGCTCCCGGCGCCGGTATGCTGGTCGCCGGGAGCCCGACCGCCGGCATACTGAAGACCACCCGTGTATATGTATGTGTGTGTGTGTGTGTGTGTGTATGTATATATATATATGTGTATATATATATATATATATATATATATGTGTAGATATATGTATATATATATATATATATATACACACACACACACACACACACACACACCGACACACTAGTTTTACGGACCCAGCATATACTGGGTCACCTCAGTCCCCACCCCCGTGATTGGCTCCGCCCAGTTCTGGAAACCCCCCCATGCAAATCCTGCGTTTGCCACTGCTTTCACTTTGAGGGAGCTGTACATTCTGGCCACACAAGCCAAAATAAAAATCAACATCGAGGCAACATGTAAAACATGGGTGCTGCCCATCTGGAGAGACATCACTTTCTCTTCTTTTTACCCGCCTGATGTAGTTCTTCACGGCTCAGTCTGCGAAGCGACGTTCGAGGGCCCTGCCCAGCGGGATGTTCTTCCTGGGCAGAGGGAGGGGAGGGAGCAGATATGGCTGGCTCTCTGCCACTGTAGGCAAGGGAGACAGCGATGTCCTGGAGCCCTTGCAGAATGGAATTTGCAATTTGTTGGAAGGAGGAGGCGAGTTGCTCTTGGCCCTGCCTGATCTCTGCCAGAACTTGGCAGAGTTGAGCTACACCTTGTTCCACACTGGTTCTGTGCTCAGTGAGCCGGACAGGTATCTGCCTTACCTCCCGGATCATCCTGTCTTGAAAAGCATTCAGGCTCTCACCATACCTTACAATTTCAGACAGGATGTCCGGGATAGCAGAGAGTTGGGTGGGGGGGGCCAGTTGGAATCTGGATGGATGGAATTTGTGGTCCCACAGTGCCAGAGACATTAGGTCCCCCCACCTCAGCCTCAGCCACATAACCCTCCTCTGACTCTACCTGCTCACCCACCTGTGCTGTGTTATGTTCAAAACAAAAATAAGAATGAGTAGAAAAAGAGTAGAAAAAAACTACATGAGACTTTTTGAACCACTAAATTAGTTGTTTAGGAATATGTGTGTAAACTTACCTGGCAAGTCATGTGCATTCAGTATTTCAGGCAGGTCCGTGTCCATATGAGACACTCCAACCCCCTCCTCGTAACTCACACAGTCCATCGCCATCTCCTCAAGATCTGTGTACTGCACAGTGGCAGCTGGACCTCCCCCTGTTGCCCTCGAGGCATTCCACTCCGCAGACCTCTTGCCCTTCAGGCAGGATTTGAAGTCGGCCCAAATACATATGTGATGAAAAATAGGGGCAAGGTACAGAAAAGTTATGAATACCTGCTTTAATTGATAGTACACATGTTATGTATTTGGTTGCTATAGGCAACATCACATCTAGCTAAGTTTTAAATAATACTTGGGTCAGAAAATGGTGTGTCAATATACACTTACCGTCTTCTAACTTCCTGTGATGTGCGGTCTATTGAGCCGACTTCATTAACAGAATCAGTGATGTCCCTCCAGATACGCTCTTTGGATGCAGCACCCATGTTTTTGGGTCCTCAATGAATTTTTTCCATGGCCTGTGTGACCAAAACACGTAACTCCCTCTTAGTGAAGGCGGGCTGTCTTTTTTTTTTTTATGTAGCCTGTGAGCTATCGTCCTGGCCCTCCTCACCATCTTCCTCTTCAGTAGCTGCTTGTGTACTTTGTGTTTGAGTTGGTAATACAGAATCTCCCTCAGTTTCCACAGTATCTATGTCTGGCAGGGGATTCACTCCTAACTCCTGGGTATCAGAAGATGGAGTTTGTACAGTACTGGGTCCTGCTATTTAAAAATCCAAACTTGCAGCTTCCAGCATCTGCCTCCGCAGCGCTAGGCGCCTATGTGTCAAAGCGGACATCTGCTGCTGCACCCGGTCCATCTCTGCTGCCATCTGCTCACGAGTAGCCATGTTGCTGGTGGCATGTGTGTTTGCACAGCTGTCTAGCGATTTATAGCTGTGTGTGGTTTCCA
This sequence comes from Pseudophryne corroboree, assembly GCF_028390025.1. NCBI lineage: Eukaryota > Metazoa > Chordata > Amphibia > Anura > Myobatrachidae > Pseudophryne > Pseudophryne corroboree. Next base: position 663,841,742 of record NC_086444.1, on the reverse strand, counting down.
GTGCGGGATTCGCACAGGTGTCAATTATGCTAATACTTCCATTAATTGTACAGCCTATTTAAAAGCCTCTTGCAGCCTGTGTGAGTGGGTGTATGATGCCAAATGCTGTTTGGACGTGTTTCATGCAAGGTGGTCGTGTTTGCTCACACATTTCTGAGTTTTTATTGCAGTATATTGCAGAAAAATGTGCGTTTGTTAGCTTGCAAATGTTTTACTGTTGTGTTGCAGAGTGCATATTTTATGCTAATTTTTTGTTTTGAGAAAAAAAAAATAGGATATTAACAAACCAAGTATGTATGGGTGTGCAATGGTCCTTTGTAGTGTTTTAAACAGGGTATTAGTAGTTTGGTGGTTAATGTTTTTGCCTATAAATTTAATATCATGTACTATCTAATAGTTTTGTTATCTGTAATTTACAGTGTGTCCGTTCTATTGTTGAGAGTGTATATTTGATTTCTTATAGTCCATTTCTCTCTCTTGTAGGTGTCTCTTTTCTGCTTTATTTTCAGACCTTTACCGTGAAGAACTACATCAGGCGGGTAAAAAGAAGAGAAAGTGATGTCTCTCCAGATGGGCAGCACCCATGTTTTACATGTTGCCTCGATGTTTATTTTTATTTTGGCTTGTGTGGCCAGAATGTACAGCTCCCTCAAAGTGAAAGGGTATATTTGTGTTTATTTAAATTGTTGCCTGTGAGTTATTTTCGTCTACACCTGAGCCATCTTCCTCTTCCTAGCATGCTGTGTATGGTTGTGTTTGTGTGTTGGATCCAGAATCGACCTCAGTTCCCCTAAAAGTTTCGTCTGGCTGGGGGTTCACAACATATACTTAGTAAATATTAAACATCATATTTTGTCAGAAGATGGTGTTACCATAGTACTGGGTTCTGCTATGTGAATTTTGGCACTGGCATCTGCTTGTTGCTATGTCCATCTTTGTATGTGATGCTCGTCTGTAGCCATGTTGTGTTTCTGATTTAAGACCAGGAAGACAGCAGGCTGCAGAGGACGCTAGACAGTCATTAATAATACTCATGCAGCTAAAAAAAAAATATATATATATATATATTTTTTTTTTTAGTGGAGGGGGGTTTCTGGGTACTCGGAACCCCCCCCCCCTGGGTGCGCCACTGGAAAGGGTATATTTGTGTTTATTTAAATTGTAGCCTGTGAGTTATTTTCGTCTACACCTGAGCCATCTTCCTCTTCCTAGCATGCTGTGTATGGTTGTGTTTGTGTGTTGCTATGTCCATCTTTGTATGTGATGCTCATTTGTAGCCATGTTGTGTTTCTGATTTAAGATATTTTTTGAAGTAAAAAAATAATGATTACAAAATTGTTTGTGTGTTTTATTAAAGGTTATGCACTATGGAAAACTGAGCCCTGTAAACTTTAACATGGCATATAGACATTTGTGGAACAAGGGAACAATAAGAATAAAGGGGCAGATGTATTAACCTGGAGAAGGCATAAGGAAGTGATAAACTAGTGATGTGTGCAAGGTGACAAAGGCACCAGCCAATCAGCTCCAATATGTAAATTAACAGTTAGGATCTGATTGGCTGGTGCCTTTATCACCTTGCACATATCACTGGTTTATCACTTCCTTATGCCTTCTCCAGGTTAATACATCTGCCCCATTCATACAAACATTGCATATTATAATTTAAAACATGTATGCCTTGCACAACACTTAACTGGGCATATAAATAAAAAAAAAAAATAGGACCTTGGGTTACTAGGGGCAACATGGCATAATATTAGATATGGACACATATTCCCACCAAATTTCTAAAAAATTGTATTAAGTAACATTAAGTGTAGGCTGCATTATGTTGTTCATGTTATTTGGTATGTACAAAGGAATATGTCTATGTCGAGAAGATTTAGCTGATGTAGTTTAGAAGTTGGTTTATTCACACTTGATTACATTTGATAGTATTACATAAATAATTACAACATGCATTTAACATCAAAGTTTATTTTTAAATTTAAAAAAAAGGCATTATGTGGTAGCGTTTCACATTTATAGGTGCTCACAATAAAAATGTTATGTGGCCAGACAATTGCTGTTTGTAGTATTTTGTCAGAGCATTGTTTGCCAAGTAATTGGTCAACAGTTGAATTCATTTGCAAATTAATTGCTAATTAGGGCACACACACTTGTAACAGGACTTCGCAAGTGCAGAGTAGCTGCAGACTTACTCGTCGGCTGCGACAAGATAGCGAACATTTGTTGTGTACATTTTACCATCGGATACGCGTTTCTGCTAAAAACACGCCTGCTGCTGGTTGCATACTCCCACACTAGCCGCCCACTTTCATGCCCATTTCGTTAGATAGCGAAGCCGAGCCTCTGTCACGCCTCCGTCACTCCCTGTTTTCGGTGGTGTAGTACGAGCAGATTTTCAGTTAGTAAGTTTGCACAAGCGTCGTATCGCTCCTTTTGCGTACGCGCACTTCAGTATTCGCGCATGCGCAGTTTGTGATTTTTCGCCATTTGCGATGCGATGAACTGCTGCGAACAACTCGGAATGACCACCATGGTTTTGCCCAACTGCTAAAAAATTTCCTGCTGCGATCAACTTGGAATTACCCCCAATATGAGAGGTCTCCATTGTAGAAACCTACAAAAACCAAACTTAAGACTTTTCTACTGAAGCATTTCATCAATACCCCTTTAGTTACTGAAAAACAAATACAACCCAAATGCTTAGCTCTCTCTTCTGTAGTGTCAATTTGTATTATATTATGTGTTTTTAAAACTGTTAACCTATGACTGCAATCACAGTTGTTTCTGTGACGCAAGAGACGGTGACTCCCTCTTACCAGACATGGCACTGTACCTTTATCTGCTGGGGTGCTCTCGCTGTCCACTATAGTAAACATAAACATATTGAGTCTTGTTAGCTGCTGGTGATTTAGGTCTGTTTCTGGATTCAGCATTGCATGGGTGCCGCCATGTTGGATTGATCAGCTGACTCCGGTTTCTCCCAATCACAGAGGGGCAAGCTTCCACAGAGCAGAGGCACCAATGACTGATCAGCGCACCCTATTTAAACCCCCCACTTACATCTGCCCATTGCCAGTACAACTTCTATCTTATCAGTTCCTGGTTCCACTATCTGCAACTCCGATTCCAGGTTGGATTGCTGTATCTGCCATCTGGTGCATCTTCCATGGTGCACACTCAAGTTCTGAGTTCATCAGTTCTTGTTCCCTGTTCCAGTTTCTCTTAGCTTGTGTCTTTATTCAATCCTGGCAGTTCACTGCTCATCAACTTCATCTAGAAAAGCCTGTGCATTTAACCACTGCAATCCTCTGCAGTTCCACACTGCTCATTGGGGCAGATGTATTAACCTGGAGAAGGCATAAGGAAGTGATAAACCAGTGATTTGTGCAAGGTGACAAAGGCACCAGCCAATCAGCTCCAATATGTAAATTAACAGTTAGGATCTGCTTGACTGGTGCCTTTATCACCTTGCACATATCACTGGTTTACATATCACTGGTTTATCACTTCCTTATGCCTTCTCCAGGTAAATACATCTGCCCCATTATTTCAAGTAGAACAGCCTGTGCAGAATCCACATTGCTAATCCATACCTCCCAACTTTCATTGATACAGAGTTGGGACTCCCCTGCGCAGTGAAGTCGCATGTGTCCAAAAAGGGGCATGGGTTTGCGGGAATGCCGCACAGAATGCCGCACAGAGCGCTAGGCATGCCCCCACAATTATGAAAATGGGAGGCGTGCTCCCATTTTCATCATTGTGGGGGCATGCCTAGCGCTCTGTGAGCTGCTGGCGTGCCCCCAGTCCCTCTGTGTTCTGTGGATAGATGCTGTGCACATGCTCACAACGTCTATTCACCTCTTCTCTACAGAAGAGCAGTGAGTGACAGGAGCCTCGAACTTCTCCTCCCCCACCACAGGACACTGCGCATGCTGGAGGGACAGTTCCAAAAAAAAGGGACAGTTCCAAAAAACGTGAGAGTACCACGAAAATCGGGACAGTTTGGAGGTACAGTATGCTAATCATCATTAGCTTGCTAAGCCTATGCAGTTAAAACTGTTGTCTTGTGCAATCCCAGTCTGCTATCATTCCCATATTCAGTATAAACATGCATTTCACTCACTAACTGCAGAGTGAACATTCATCACCTGTGTGCATTTATTCACAGGCTATAGTTTGTACAACCTATACCTGTGTGTGAATACCATCACCAGCAGGGTGTCAACCTCATCACTGTACGGTGTACACAGTCATTTCACTAGCAGAGACTATTCGTGTACACCTGACTGCAAGCTCCTCCAGCAAGTGCCTGCTTCTATTGCAGGACAGGATCTCAGCTCAGTGCTTCATCCCAACTTGTATTCTTGTTCTGTTTTGCTATTCTAGATTAGATCGAAAATGTCTGCATGGATTACGTATGGATAACCACAGTTTGTCAAAGGTTTTCTTAAAAATAGTACCTCTTTTTCTTTACTCTATGCACTTTTAAATATTGACTTTCATTTTCTGTAATGGGTTGGGTATGTTGTCTGGTTATCACAAGCAGTCACCAGAACACATACGCTAAGGAATGGTTTTCTTGCCTGTTGACAGAAACGATCTGAAAATAGGTATCGTTGGAAAAAAAATAGGAGGATGAAGAAAATTGAGACACTTATAGAACCCCTTCCAGGGATTTTTGCCCTTGTGCTGGTGGTGAGCCATATGTAAAGTGGTCCGAGTTTAAATCACCACAGAACTCTGGGGAGCTTCAGAAATGTGTCATTACTTCATACATGCCGACATTGGGAGGGTGGCAACGTGCATTACACACCCCTGGCAACGAGCATGACACCCAGAGCATGAAACCCCTGGCCACGAGCATTACACACCCTGGCAATCAGCATGATACCCAGAACATGAAACCCCTGGCAACGAGCATTACACTCCTGGCAACGAGCATGACACAGAGAACATGAAACCCCTGTCAACAAACATGGAACCAGAATATGAAACCCTAAACAACGAGTAGTTAATTTAAAAGTAATTAGAATCCTTACTGTGGGGCATAGTGTGTAATGGACATTGTGGTGTATGGCATAATGTATCATGGGCATTGCAGTATGTGACATAATGTATAATGGGCATTGCTGTGTGGCATAATGTATAACGGGCATTGCGTTGTGTGGCATAATGTGTCACAGGCATTATGGTGTTTGGCATACTGTATCACAGGCATTGCGGTGTGGGGTATAGTGTGTCACAGGCATTGTGGTGTGTGGTATAGTGTGTCTGGGGCATTGCAGTGTGTGGTATGCTGTACCACAGGCATTACGGTGTGTATCATAATGTATAATGGGCATTGCAGTGAGTGGCATAAATGTATCATTGTCTTTGCGATGTGTGGCATAATGTTTCACAGGCATTACGGTGTGTGGCATATTTTGCAATGGGCATTATGGTGTGTGGCATATTGTGTAAGGGGCATTACGGTGTGTGGTATAATGTGTAATGGGCATTAAGGTGTTTGGTATAATGTGCAATGGGCATTGCGGTGTGTGGCATAATGTGTCACAGGAATTACGGTGTGTGGTATAATGTGCAATGGGCATTGCAGTGTGTGGCATAATGTGTAAGGGGCATTACTATAAGGAGGAAAAATGGCATTTAATGCAAATGTACCCCGTTGGGAAAATTGTATAAATATATAGAGGAATTAGTATTGTTTAAAATATATGTACTATTGTGAGTCTTGTATATATATATAAATATTGTGCGGGGGGTAGAAATGGGGAATGTAATTGCATGCACTGGGAGTACTCTCGATGCGAGAGTACAGCACCGCGTGGAGAAAGGTCTAGAAGAAGGGAGAGCACGAGGAGAGACAGGGCTCGAGAGACAAGGGTTGAAGTGGTGACGCAGCCTGGAGAGTGAGGAGAGACGAGCAGAGAGAGAGAGGAGAGAGGACGGAGGTGCTGCTGGGGGCCGAGGGAGGAACGGAGAGAGAACTCAGCTGATCGGAGTAACAAGACACTGCCTGCCCGCTAGTGTCAAATGAGAAGCGGGATTACAGGAGAGGAGAGACGGGGGAGTGGCTGTGCAACCTGGAGAGCGTCTGCAGTGACAGCGTCGTCGAGGAGAAAGGAGCTGATGCACTTACCTCCAATAACCCGGTTAATGATGAGACTTCTCTATCCTCTCATGATCGATTGAGGCGGACACCGCTTTATCTTTGGAGGTAGGAGCTGAAAGAAATAACGCGTAGGAAGTGAACAAATACTAGTCAGGCAAGCCTAGTATCCATTAAACTCTGTTGTGGTGGGGAGTGATCCACAGGCAGCGGAAGATCTGCATCCCTTAACCAGGGGAGTGGCTAGTGTAATGTCAGCCAGCTGCTGAGGAGGAGAGGGGAAGGGATAACTTGAAAGAGGATTGCTACATTGACCTATTACGGCTGGATGCTAAATCACTATACATTTACAGCCCCATTATACAGCTTACTCTTGAAATATACTCCCAGTAACTTTTAAGCTGTGGTCTGTTATGAACCAATATAAAGCTATAGTGTAGCTGGATGAACTAATTACCAGTTGTATCCCAAGTATATAAATTATCTCCGTTACCTGGGTGACATGTTGAATTAAATTATTTCACAATGGGATTAATATTCAGAATAGCATCCCAATGAGAACTGTGATCACCATCAAGGCTAACACTTAATGGATACCGTTGAAAAACATATTTACCCGTGCCGATATACTGAAGCTGAGACTCAGTACCGACGTTCCTTATTCAATGTATACTAAATTATACTTATTAGTATAATATCCACTACAACCCCTTCGAGAACAGAGTAGTAGAAGGAAGAGATATATGTAAGAATTTGTATTCTCAATCAGCACAGGGTGCTCAGTGATTATTTACATATGGATTACTCTGTGACAAAAGACTATATCAGCATATAGGATACTCCATTGCGCTGAACATACCTAAGTCTTTAATTGGAATTACAAAACAAGTAAGTGACCAGCGGAAATAAGGTCAGGAAGAAAGGTTGACTATCTGACTACTATTATTTATCATACCCACCTCCGAGGTATAAGGAATTTCAACTCAGTATTATATTAGGGAAGACCGGAGTTTCTACCGATTAACTCTCACTATCTTTAATATGCACAGAATATAAAAGGGCCCCAACGAGTGCACTATAAACAACTACATTACCCGGGTAAATATACAATAATAATAGGAGGAGACGAGAGAGGTTTTGTTTTTGTATTGCATGCAAGGGTTTTTATTGTATAGGTTCCTTTAATTATAATTGTATAAATTGGAAGCTTTATTTATTGCTATTTAATTTGTTGCACTATATATGTGAAAGTTAAAAGGACTTGATATTTAATGCATAGTGTTACATATATATTATTAAAGATATTGTACTTACCAGCTAAACGGGTCCGGATCACTTTTCCAAGAAGCCTGAAACGACAAGAAACAAGGTAAACCATCAATATATATATATATATAAAGGTAATTATAATACTACCAGCATATTTACCTTGGTATAATTATTTTTAAACAAGACAAGTTAGGCTTATCCCAAGCCGGCCTAACATTTAACTCTTAGCTTGGGTGGAGGCACATATACATTTAATAATATTCATAGTGGCCCTGAAACAAATGGGGTTACATTTATGGAGGCACTGCTGAGATTGTGAACCTTTATATACAACTCCTGATTTATTTTAGGCTAACATGGAGATCGTAAACGGACAGGACATATATCGATGGTGTAGCCAAAATAGAGTTGAACCTACTTGCAGTTTTGGTATAGGGGGAGATTTTCAAACAGTGACTGATGAAGATGTGATGAAAGCAGTGAATAGATTGTATGGGTTAAATAATCCATATATAGTAGATAGGTGGAGGGGGCCCGGCGGAGATACAGTTGCTTTGCTAATTGGCAATAGATCCCCTTTAGATTTCACTTTATTACCAAGTAGGATTATGATGGAAAACATTGCAGACAAGAAGTTTCAGTTGATCTGGCCAGATGCTAGTCCTGAAGAAGAGGCCGCGTCATTCGGTGATGGGACTGGTACGGAGCAACCCCATTTAGTGGGGGAAACTATTCTCCCTATAGTTAGTAATATGGGTAACGGATCGGCCCCCATTAAACCAAACACTACAGAGTCACCTGCCGAAGCGGTGGTAGAGAAAGTCGTCAGCCAGTTAGAAAGATGGCATTTTGAGGGAGGATATAGGCGGTTACGAATTTTTTCCGGTATTACTCCAGTGCCTGCCGGTGAGGAGACGTATGAACTGTGGCGAGAGGCCGCAATTCAGCATTCCAAGGAGTGGCAATGCCCAGAGCATAACAAGAGGCAAAGAGTAGGGGAGAGTTTGAGGGGTCCAGCCATGGGTGTAATTCAAGCCACCCGGAGAAGCAATCCACAGGCCACTTTAAGTGATTACATTGAGGCTTTAGATTTTTCATATGGAACCGTGGAAGATGTTGGAGATCTTTTATCTCGACTGAATAGCACTTTTCAGGAGTATGGGGAAACATTGACCCACTACATATACAGGGTGGATCGATTAATTTATAAGATTGTCGATAAAGGTGGTATTCCCAAAGACCAAGTGGATGAAAGACGTATCGTACAGGTACTTAAAGGAGCACTTACTACTAGCCCCGTGGCGCAGAAGTTACGGTGCACATTGTCCAAAACCACACCCCTCACCTTGAACGAATTGGTTAAGGAGGTTAAACTCGAAGAGGTCCAGATTGAAAAGCGGGACAAAGCCATAAAGAAAGTAAAGGTAGTGTTACCAACTGCCGAAAAAATAGAAAAACCAATTATGGATGACAGGTTAATCAAACTATTGGAAGAGCAAAATAGTAAAATGGATCAGTTGATTGCCCTGCAGACCACCAGTATAGTGAAACCGAATTTGTCATCTGGTATGGGACGAGGACGTATACGACGGGGAGACAGCAGGTTACCCATAGTGTGTTATTCGTGTGGACAGCCTGGACATCGTTCATTTGAGTGTACTATGAACTCTCGAAGTCGACAGGGAGGTAGGACGTATAATCAGTGGATGCCAGATCTGCCGGAAAACTCCAATGGGAGTCCTGTGACCCCCTCACAGGCTCCCCGATAATAACCGTAAATGCTATGGGGAGTGCACAGTGGTTGGATGATGTGCCAGAAAGTCTTATGGGGCCAGCCCCTGTTGTAAGAGCTATGATCAATAGACATGAATGCTCTGTACTCCTGGACAGTGGGTCACAAGTATCTATCATCTTTGAGACCTGGTATCAAACTCATTTGACCGACATTCCCATACTACCTCTCAGTGGGCTCACAATATGGGGCCTTAGCGAACAAAAATACCCGTATTTGGGATATATTGTCACCAGAATAACATTCGATCCAGGACTCGGTATAGCTAATGAAACTGTCCTCCTAGTAGCCTTGGTATGTCCGGATTCCCCAGGAGATAATGGGAGGTTGCCAGTAATTGTGGGGACTAACACCAATTTGTTTAAAAATCTAAAATATTGGTGTGAGAAGCAGGGGCAGGTCCATTCATGTGAGGCGATTGACCTAAGTCGAGGATGCAATAGGGTTTGTAGTGATGTGAACTCCCAGGATAAAGAGGTAGGAAGGACAGATGCACATGTTGACCCCCCTATATGTCTGGAGATATGTTTTAAGGGCAGTGATATTAATTTCAATGAAAAATGCAAGTTACTAGAGCAGTTGTATATGCGAGAAAACGTGTTCTCTCGAGGAGAGTGGGATTTAGGGACGGCTAAAGATGTAGTACATACTATTAAATTATTGGATGACACCCCGTTCAGAGAGAGATCAAGGCGGCTAGCTCCAGCCGACTTTGAAGATGTACGGAAACATTTAAGAGGATTGCTGGAAAATCAGGTTATAGCTGACTCTGAAAGTTCGTATGCATCACCTATTGTTGTGGCAAGGAAAAAGAACGGGGAAATACGACTTTGTATTGACTATCGCACATTGAACAACAGGACTGTGACAGACCAGTATACCGTACCTAAGATAGACGAAGCGCTGGATTGTTTACAAGGGAGTCAATGGTTCTCGGTACTAGATCTCCGTAGTGGATATTATCAAATACCCATGAGTGTAAATGACAGATGCAAGACAGCTTTTATATGTCCTATAGGGTTCTTCGAGTTTTTAAAAATGCCGCAAGGAATAAAAGGAGCTCCGGCAACCTTCCAAAGGATGATGGAAAAAACGATTGGCGACATGAGTTATAGGGAAGTATTAGTATATCTGGATGATGTGATTGTATTTGGAAGGACTCTCGAAGAACATAATGTCCGTCTGCTAAAAGTGTTAGACCGTCTGCAGGCTAAAGGACTAAAACTATCCATTGAAAAGTGCTGCTTGTGTCAGTCAGTGGTAAAATACTTGGGACATATTGTCAGTAGACAGGGAATTGCAACTGATCCTGACAAAGTACAAGCTGTGAAGGATTGGCCAAGGCCCACATGCTTGAAGGAGTTAAGATCTTTTCTGGGATTCTGTGGGTATTACAGGAAATTTGTTCCACAGTATTCTAAGATGGCTCAACCCCTTACTTCGCTAACAAAAGGATACCCGCCTAATAACTTGAAAAAACGAGCTAACAGGAATCTGAACAACCAATATTTAAGGCCCCAGGAACCATTTGGTGACAGGTGGGATGAGTTATGTGAACAGGCTTTTAACCAATTAAAGTGGAGTTTGATACAGGCTCCGGTACTAGCCTATGCTGATCCTTCCATCCCCTACCATGTACATGTAGATGCATCTTACGAGGGACTGGGGGGAGTGCTATATCAGGAGCATAGTGGTGATATGAAACCCATCTCCTATGTTAGTCGAGGACTGTCTACTAGTGAACGAAATTATCCAGTGCATAAATTAGAGTTCCTCGCTCTGAAATGGCCAGTATCTGACAAGTTCCACGATTATTTGTATGGGGTGCCATTTACGGTACTTACGGATAATAATCCATTGACGTATGTACAGACGACGGCCAAACTTGATGCCACTGGACACAGGTGGTTAGCGACCCTGTCCAATTACGAGTTCACCATAAAGTATAAACCTGGAATTAACAACATCGATGCGGATGCCTTATCTAGAATGCCACGACAAGAAGATCCTGGACAGCAATCATCTGAAGAATGGATCGAAGTTCCTGCCTCTACTGTGAAGGGATTATGTTTTCAAATTAGAGAATTGAGGGACATTCCTATCCCGGCAGTGGTTTCCATGGGTGTTTCAGTGGATGCCCTACCTCCCTTATACTGTTGGCTAGATTATGCCGATATGGATGGTTTAGATGTAGTGACTCCTGAACATATGAGTCAAGAGCAGCGTGCCGATAAGGATATATATCCTGTCCTGCAGATGGTAGAGCGGAGGTTGAATAACCTCTTGGATGTACCCATGACTCCCAACGCAAGGATGTTAGTCCGACAGAAAAGAAAGTTGACTATTCAGCAAGGAATATTGTTCCGGAAAACTCGAAAACTGGATGGTACATATAGAATGCAATTGGTGCTTCCTAGCAAATACATTGCTACCGTATTGAAATCTCTTCATGATCGTCATGGACACTTAGGGTATGATAAGACCCAGTGGCTAATTTCTGAGAGGTTCTATTGGCCTTACATGAATAGGGATATAGAAGTGTACTGCAAGACTTGTGGAAGGTGTATTGTTCGGAAAAAATTGCCTGAAAGAGCTGCACCATTGGTTAACATCGTTAGCAATGGGCCGATGGACCTCGTATGTCTTGATTATCTGTCTTTGGAAGATCCTGGAGGAAAGGAAAGTAATATACTAGTGGTGACAGATCACTTCACAAGAATCTTACTTTAATATTAGAAAAAGACCTCAGCCGCTTTTACTTTATCAAAGGAGCTAAATACCCTGTTTGGAGAATCGTGGGTTAATCCAGATAAAAAATTTCAAATTCCTAGGCGGTTATCATCTTTTCCTTTTCCTCCTGACGATAGGAAAAAATGGGAAAATCCACTGATAGTGGATGTGTCAGTCTCCAGGCTCTCATGTAAAATTGTAATACCTGTGCCTGGTGCAGCCTCCCTAAAAGATGCGGCTGATCGCAAGATTGAGACTACACTCATATCTTTGTATACTGCTGCCGGGTTGGCCCAGAGACCCACTATAGCATGTGGGTGGATTACAAGAGCCATTGCTAAATGGTCAGGTAATTTAATTGAGGGGTTAGACACCTAACCTCAAGAGGAAATTATTTTGCTCCTGCAATATATACAAGACTCTGCGAACTTTATGGTGGAAGCCATAAAAGAAATAGGTTTGCTTAATTCACGCACTACAGCTCTGTGTCAGCACGCAGAGGATTATGGCTTCGTCAGTGGACTGCTGATGCAGACTCCATGAAAGGAGTGGAAGGCCTACCTTTCACAGGAGATGCCTTATTTGGAGATGAACTCGACAAATGGATCTCCCGAGCTACTGTGGGTAAGTCCACATACCTACCTTCTGCAGCTCCGCCAGCTAGGAAGGCCTACTCAGGACCTAATCTACAGTCCTTTCGGACTGCAAAGTTTGGGGGCAAGGCCAGAGGTTCTTCTACCACCACCAGAGGTGCTAGAGGTAAACCACGCAAACCAGCGACTGCTGGTTCACAGGAACGGGGCTCAGGCCCTGCTACCTCAAAACCTTCCACATGGAAGTGGACCGCGATACCTGAAAGACATGAGGGTGGGAGCCCGGCTAAAATTCTTCAGTCACATCTGGACAGGATCATGCCAGGTTCCCTGCGTCATAGACAGGTTCCCAGGGCTACAGACTGAAGTTCCAGGAGCTCCCACCTCTGAGTCTTCAACTCAGGCTTACCAGTTTCACAAGAGGCGAGAGTAAACTTACACAACGCCATTCAAAAACTGTTACATACCCAGGTCATTATTCCATTTACACCTCATCTACACAACCAGGGTTACTATTCCAGCTTGTTTGTAGTACCGAAACAGGACGGTTCGGTAAGACTGATTCTGAACCTCAAGTCCTTGAACCCGTACTTACGAGTGTTCAAATTCAAGATGGAGTCATTGAGAGCGGTGATCTCAGGTCTGGAGGAAGGGGAATTCCTAGCGTCTCTGGATGTCAAGGATGCGTACCTTCACATTCCGCTCTGGCCGCCTTATCAGGCGTATCTACGGTTTGCACTGCAGGACTGCCACTATAAGTTTCAGGCCCTGCCATTTGGTCTCTTCACGGCATCGAGGGTATTCACCAAAGTGATGGCAGAGATGATGATGCTCCGCAAATTGTTTGCAGCGCAGTGATCAGGCTTAAAAACAGCAGTTCTGAGCATGCGTATGCAGCGCAATGCGCACGTGCGACTTACGGTCACAACGAACGATGTAGTTTTGCACAGGGTCTAGCGAAGCATTTCAGTCGCACTGGTGGCCGCAGAGTGATTGGCATGAAGAGGGAGTTTCTGGGTGTCAACTGACCATTTTCAGGGAGTGTTTGGAAAAACGCAGGCATGGCTGGGCAAACGCTGGGTGGGTTTGTGACGTCAAAACAGGAACTGAACAGGCTTACGTGACTCAATTCTTTAAGGCAGAGTTCTTCGGCCACGTCTTTCAAGCCACAGTTCATTATTCCACAGCTCGTTCTCTCCAGCCACATCTTTCAAGCCACAGTTCATCATTCCGCATATCATTCTCGTCAGCCACATCTTTCAAGCCACAGTTCATAACTCCGCAATTCTTTCTCTTCAGCCTCGTCCTTCTTACCGCAGTCACAAGCCCGCAGTTATTTTCTTCAGTCTCGTTTCTTCAACTACTACTCATTGACTCCTAGCTCAGTCTACGTCTTCCATTGGCCTATATCTCATGAGAAGGAACTATATCCAGCCCCCTCGTCTTCTTCATCCACAGGCGGTTGCTTCCTCGGGCAAGTCTCAGTCGCCGGATCCTCAATTCCAGCCGAACGTGACAGAGAGGGCTCTGCTCATGAGAGCTTACATTCTTAAGGAGAGGGGAAGACAGTCAGGGGTTACACAGATGGGGTAGAAGTGAGCCATGTAGCAGACGGTTAGGATGAGAGATGGGGTAGAAGTGAACATGTATCAGAGGGTTAGTAACAGAGATGGCTGGGTTTGATCAAGAAGTTGGTCTTGAGAGCCCGTTTAAAGTTTTCTAGAGAGGTGGAGAGTCTGATAGGTAGAGGTAGAGAATTCTAGAAGTAGGGAGCACCAAGGTCAAAATCTTGGAGGCAGGAATGGTAGGAAGTAATCAGTTGGCAGCAGAGGTGGCATGAATTTGTGGAGTGAAGAGGGTGAGTAGGAGTGTAAGGGAAGATAAGGACAGATATGTAAATGGGAGAGGAATGGTTGAGCGCTTTGTAAATGAGTATGAAAAGCTTGAATGGCTTCATATGGGAAAGGTGAGCCAGTGTAGGGCTTGTAAGAGAGAAGAAGTAGACATAGTATGCTTGGAAGGAAGATGAGCTGGGCAGCAGCTTCAAGGATAGATTGGTGTGAAGAGAGGCATTTTGTCAGGGAGGCCAGTTAGGAGGAGATGACCAGTAAGTGGATGAGGGTCTTTGTAGCATCCAGGGCGAGAAAAGGTCTGATCATGGAAATATTTTGGAGATGGCAATGGCAGGACTGCAAGAGGTACTGAATGTGTGGTTTGAAGGAGAGAGAGGAATCAAGGATAACTCCAAGACAGCATACTTGAGGGCTAGAGGAGATAGTTGTGCCGTCAATATATTATGAAATTGTGGGAGGAGAGATTATGCCGAAGGGTAGAATGAAGATCAGTTATGTTTAAAAAAGCACTGGAGCATCCAACCAGAGATAGCAGAGAGACAGCTGGAGATACTTGTGAGGAGAAAGGGTGAGAGGTCTGGGGGGGGGGGGTAGATTTGAGTGTTATCAGGTGTTATCAGCAAAGAAATGATACTGGAGGTCAAACAAGAGAATGAGCTCACCTAAAGAGGATGTATAGAGTGAGAAAAGGAGAGGCCCAGGAACAGAACCTTTGGGGACACCTACTGTTAGGGGAAGTGCGGGAGTGGTGGAGTCATAAGAGGAGATAGACAAGGAGCAGTCGGAGAGGTAGGAGGAAAGCCAGGAGAGGGCAGTATCACACAGACCAATGAAGTTAAGGATTTGCAGGAGAAGAAGGTGGCCCGCTGTTTCAAAAACAGCAGAGAGGAAGTGGCCCCTGGATTTGGCAGCATGGAGGTCATTGCAGACTTTCGTGAGGACAGATTCAGTGGAGAGGATGGAAGCCAGACTGAAATGGGTCAAACAGGGAGTGGGAGGAAAGAAAGGCAGTAAGGCAGCTGTAGACAATATGCTCAAGGAGTTTGGAGGCAAAAGGGAGGAGAGAGATGGGTCAGTAGTTGGAGAGTGTTAGGATCAAGGATAGGATTTTTAAGAATAGTCATGTTGGAAGGTAGAGGGGACAGTGGCTGATGAGAGAGAGAGATTGAGGAGGTGGGCAAGATGGTAACAGGCAGAAGGAGAGAGGTAGCGAAGAAGGCGGGAGGGTGTAAGGTCAAGTGGGGAGATAGGGGGAGAACCGATTGAGGGCCACTACTTCATCTCTGGTCACGGGAAAAAAGAAGTCAGAGTTGGTGAGATGGACGGAAGAGTGGACAAGGGAAGGAGGGGGCAGGATGTTGAGGGTCTGTTGGGAGGTGCTGTCCTGACATATGGAGTCAATTTAGGATGTAAAGTAGGTGGCAAAGTCAAGGGCACAGAGTGAAGAAGGGGGTCGAGGTGGGGGTGGGCAAAGGAGGGAGTTGTCTCAAAGAGACACCGGGGGTTTGAAGATTGGGAGGAGTTTAGGATTCCTTGTCTCTGTCCAGTCTCCACAAGACTGGTCCTCAGTCAAGTTTAACTTTTAATTGCAGCGCAGTGGGGCATATAAGTGCCAAGTGCCCCTCCAAGCAGAAGTCAGCACCCCATTCTGTGGGAGGTCCAGCAGGGAAATCCGTGCCAGCTATTCTGTGTGTGTTGAGGGAACCCAGAAGCGACCAAGGAACAATGGCCCTCATTCCGAGTCGTTCGCTCGGTAATTTTCATCGCATCGCAGTGAAATTCCGCTTAGTACGCATGAGCAATAATCGCACTGCGACTGCGCCAAGTAATTTTACCATGAAGATAGTATTTTTACTCACGGCTTTTTCTTCGCTCCGGCGAACGTAGTGTGATTGACAGGAAATGGGTGTTACTGGGCGGAAACACGGCGTTTTAGGGGCGTGTGGATAAAAACGCTACCGTTTCCGGAAAAAACGCAGGAGTGGCCGGAGAAACGGGGGAGTGTCTGGGCGAACGCTGGGTGTGTTTATGACGTCAAACCAGGAACGACAAGCACTGAACTGATCGCAGATACCGAGTAAGTCTGAAGCTACTCTGAAACTGCTAAGTAGTTTGTAATCGCAATATTGCGAATACATCGGTCGCAATTTTAAGAAGCTAAGATACACTCCCAGTAGGCGTAGGCTTAGCGTGAGCAACTCTGCTAAATTCGCCTTGCGAGCGATCAACTCGGAATGAGGGCCAATATGCAAGAGATACAAGTCACAGCACCCTTCACCAGTCTGTACTCAGATATGCCAACCTGGCACAGATGGGCGGTCGTGACATGGGTTTTACTCAAGCCGCCACCATGAAGAGTATTGGAATGGCGCTCATGAAATCTACGAAAGACTGTGAAAATTTGTGTGTTGTCTGCAGGTTCCGGTAGTGTGTGCTACAGGTAGAGTTTCTTAAATTTGAGAAACTTGAAGAGGATAGTGGAATGAGTACTATGTCTGTGCACATAGGGGGTAATTCAGAGTTGATCGCAGCAGCAAATTTGTTAGCAGTTGGGCAAAACCATGTGCACTGCAGGGGGGGGGACAGATATAACATTTGCAGAGAGAGTTAGATTTGGGTGGGTTATTTTGTTTCTGTGCAGGGTAAATACTGGCTGCTTTATTTTCACACTGCAATTTAGATTTCAGTTTGAACACACCCCACCCAAATCTAACTCTCCCTGCACATGTTATATCTGCTCCCATCCACTGCACATGGGCCCTCATTCCGAGTTGTTCGCTCGCTAGCTGCTTTTAGCAGCATTGCACACGCTAGGCCGCCGCCGTCTGGGAGTGTATCTTAGCTTAACAGAATTGCGAACGAAAGATTAGCAGAACTGCTACTAAATAATTCTTTGCAGTTTCTGAGTAGCTCCGGACCTACTCACAGATTGCGATCAGTTCAGTCCGTTTAGTTCCTGGTTTAACGTCACAAACACGCCCTGCTTTCGGCCATCCACTCCCCCGTTTCTCCAGACACTCCCGCGCTTTTCCCTGACACGCCTGCGTTTTTTTGCAAACGCCGGGAAAACGCTGAGTTACTACCCAGAAACCCCCCTTTCCTGTCAATCATTCACAGATCAGCAGTGCGACTGAAAAGCGCGGCAGAATCCACAGCAAATCTGCTAAGTTTTTAGTTAGCTGTTGCAGTTTGCAACAAATCGCAGCATAGCGAAAATCGGCAACGAGCGAACAACTCGGAATGACCTCCATGGTTTTGCCCAACTGCTAACAAATTTGTTGCTGTGATCAACTCTGAATTAGGCCCATAGTGTTTCATGTACAAAATTGCTCTGTGCATGCACAGAGCGCAGTCACACACATAATGCACTTATGCAGAATTGCGTGATTCTGCCACTTACACCTTTCTGCATCTGGAGAGGTAGAATGGGGTTGGAAGGGAATTCTAATGTAGGCTGAGTATACATTTGGTGGTATCCAATTAGGTGCAATAAAACATTGGGAGCAAAAAATTAGAGTTTTTCCGGATTTTTCCTGATGTTTCACCAATATACACTGCTCAAAAAAATAAAGGGAACACTTAAACAACACAATGTAACTCCAAGTCATTCACACTTCTGTGAAATCAAACTGTCCACTTAGGAAGCAACACTGATTGACAATCAATTTCACATGCTCTTGTGCAAATGGAATAGACAGCAGGTGGAAATTATAGGCAATTAGCAAGACACCCCCAATAAAGGAGTTGTTCTGCAGGTGGTGACCACAGACGACTTCTCAGCTCCTATGCTTTCTGGCTGATGTTTTGGTCACTTTTGAAAGCTGGCGGTGCTTTCACTCTAGTGGTAGCATGAGACGGAGTCTACAACCCACACAAGTGGCTCAGGTAGTGCAGCTCATCCAGGATGGCACATCAATGCGAGCTGTGGCAAGAAGGTTTGCTGTGTCTGTCAGCGTAGTGTCCAGAGCATGGAGGCGCTACCAGGAGACAGGCCAGTACATCAGGAGACGTGGAGGAGGCCGTAGGAGGGCAACAACCCAGCAGCAGGACCGCTACCTCCGCTTTTGTGCAAGGAGGAACAGGAGGAGCACTGCCAGAGCCCTGCAAAATTACCTCCAGCAAGCCACAAATGTGCATGTGTCTACTCAAATGATCAGAAACAGGTGGGGGTTGTGCTTACAGCCCAACATCGTGCAGGACGTTTGGCATTTGCCAGAGAACACCAAGATTGGCAAATTCGCCACTGGCGCCCTGTGCTCTTCACAGATGAAAGCAGGTTTTCACTGAGCATATGTGACAGACGTGACAGAGTCTGGAGATGCCAAGGAGAATGTTCTGTTGTCTGCAACATCCTCCAGCATGACCGGTTTGGCAGTGGGTCAGTAATGGTGTGGGGTGGCATTTCTTTGGGGGGCCACACAGCCCTCCATGTGCTCGCCAGAGGTAGCCTGACTGCCATTAGGTACCGAGATGAGATCCTCAGACCCCTTGTGAGACCATATGCTGGTGCGGTTGGCCCTGGGTTCCTCCTAATGCAAGACAATGCTAGACCTCATGTGGCTGGAGTGTGTCAGCAGTTCCTGCAAGACGAAGGCATTGATGCTATGGACTGGCCCGTCCGTTCCCCAGACCTGAATCCAATTGAGCACATCTGGGACATCATGTCTCACTCCATCCACCAACGCCACGTTGCATCACAGACTGTCCGGGAGTTGGCGGATGCTTTAGTCCAGGTCTGGGAGGAGATCCCTCAGGAGACCATCCGCCACCTCATCAGGAGCCTAGGCGTTGTAGGGAGGTCATACAGGCACGTGGAGGCCACACACACTACTGAGCCTCATTTTGACTTGTTTTAAGGACATTACATCAAAGTTGGATCAGCCTGTAGTGTATTTTTCCCTGTAATTTTGAGTGTGACTCCAAATCAAGACCTCCATGGGTTAATAAATTTGATTTCCATTGATAATTTTTGTGTGATTTTGTTGTCAGCACATTCAACTATGTAAAGAACAAAGTATTTAATAAGAATTTCTGCTGCGGGGTACACTGGGCTCCACAAGGATAGACATTGGGGTGTAGAGCAGGATCTTGATCCGAGGCACCAACAGGCTCAAAAGCTTTGACTGTTCCCAAGATGCATAGCGCCGCCTCCTCTATAACCCCGCCTCCCTGCACAGGAGCTCAGTTTTGTAGTTGGTGCCGCAGATAGCAGGCACATAACAGAGGGGCTGCTCCAGGCAAGATGAGATTTTTATGAAGAAAAGTGAAGACTTCAAGGGCTGCAGCAGTGTGTAGATGTCAGGAGACATTCACTGCTGCAGCTCCGGCTCTCCCCAGCGGCGCTGTACACTCCCGTACTCTGGTTGCCGGGTACCTACAGCAGGAGGCTCTGGTTTTCTTCTCGTCAGGCACACACGACTGGGGCTCTCCGGGATCGCGTGGCCGCGCTTCGGGAGGTGGTAGTGGTGTATCGCGATCCGACGCGGTCGGTGGGAGGCGGGCCGCGCGCGCTGGCGGTGGACACTGTAGCATACAGGCGATCCCACTAGATCACCAGGGCATGGGTGCAGGTCAGGTTTTCTCTCTAAACCGTTTTACTAGTAGCCCGCAGTACCAGGTGGTTTTGCCAGCAGGGGGATAAGGCTTAGACCTGGAGCCCCTCCCCCAGCCCCAGGGCGTCATTTACAGTAAATGTTCCCGCCCTGGAGCTGCATATCTGTCTCTCCCTCACTCCCTGTCAGTGTTTGGGCGCCATTTCTCTCAGCTACACTGTTCCTGGGACTGCTTGGGCAAATCCTCCTTTGTAAAGCCGCCTGATAGTCAGCGCTGTGACTTTACAAGACACTTAAGTATTCTACATGTCATTTAGACAGTGATAGTTAAGAAAGAGTGCATTTAGTCAGGGTTATCTGGTACAAGTACCCTGTGCTATACATCCAGTTCTTACTGTGCAGTGTTATATCTATTGACTACATAGCTATATACAGTGGCGGAACTAGCGAGCGGTGGGCCCAGGTGCGACAAAATGCTTTGCCCCCCCCCCCCATCCCATCCAAGTCCACCCCCTCACCCCTGGAGAGGATCTGGTGAGGGGGACCTGCTCAGGGCCAGAGAAATGGACACCTAGCAACAGTGCCGTAACTAGACATTTTAGCACTGTGTGCAAGAAACTGAATCGGAGCTCCACCCCTGCATGCAAAACAGGGGCAGTGCCCGCCGTAGGCGCGTGCAAAAATACATAGTGGCGTGGCTTCGTGGGGAAGGGGTGTGGCCACAAAATAATACCAATTCATAAAACGGTGCACAGTAGTCTCCATTATGCAAATTACGCCGCACAGTAGCACCACTACACCAGGTACAGACCCTTTTACACCTTACAGCGGACAGATTCCTCTTTTTACACATTACGGCAGACAGCGTCCCCCTTTTTACACATTATGGCAGACAGCGTGCACTTTTTACACATAACGGTAGACAGCGTCCCCTTTTTACACATAACGGCAGACAGCGTGCCCTTGTTACACATAGCGGCAGACAGCGTACACTTT
Organism: Pseudophryne corroboree; assembly: GCF_028390025.1. Classification (NCBI taxonomy): domain Eukaryota; kingdom Metazoa; phylum Chordata; class Amphibia; order Anura; family Myobatrachidae; genus Pseudophryne; species Pseudophryne corroboree. The sequence goes on along the minus strand of NC_086444.1, from coordinate 663,820,836 downwards.
TTACACATAACGGCAGACAGCGTGCCCTTGTTAAACATAGCGGCAGACAGCGTACACTTTTTACACATAACGGCAGACAGCGTCCCCCTTTTTACACATTACGGCAGACAGCGTCCCCTTTTTACACATTACGGCAGACAGCGTACACTTTTTACACATAACGGCAGACAGCGTCCCCTTTTTACACATTACGGCAGACAGCGTGCCCTTGTTACACATTACGGCAGACAGCGTCCCCCTTTTTATACATTACGGCAGGCAGATTACCCCTTTTTACACATTGCGGCAGGCAGATTCCCCCTTTTTACACATTGCGGCAGGCAGATTCCCCATTTTTACACATAGCGGCAGGCAGATTCCCCATTTTTCCACATTGCGGCTGGCAGATTCCCCCTTTTTACACATTGCGGCAGGCAGATTCCCCATTTTTACACATTGCGGCAGGCAGATTCCCCATTTTTACACATAGCGGCAGGCAGATTCCCCATTTTTACACATAGCGGCAGGCAGATTCCCCATTTTTACACATTGCGGCAGGCAGTCCCAACACAGAAAGAAAGAAAGAAAGAAAGAAAGAAAGAAAGAAAGAAAGAAAGAAGGAAAGAAAGAAAGAAAGAAAGAAAGAAAGAAAGAAAGAAAGAAAGAAAGAAAGAAAGAAAGAAAGAAAGTGCAGCTTGACGATTCCCGGGCAGTAGAGAAGGAGGAGGAGGGAGGTGGAGGAGGGAGCCGCAGCAGCGCTGTGTTATTGGTGGAGGCGCTGCTGCTGCTGCCCCTCTGCTTCACTATAGGCTGTTCTCGGAAGACAGCCTATAGTGAAGCAGAGGGGCAGCAGCAGCAGCGCCTCCACCAGTAACAAAGCGCTGCTGCGGCTGCCTCCTCCACCTCCCTCCTCCTCCTTCCCCCGTACCGCTGCTCCTCTCCTCTCCGGGCGGCTGTGCGCTGCGGGCAGCGGTTGCCCACAGCACACAGCGGCATGTAATGAGTCAGTTTGACTCATTACATGCTTTGGGCCCCTGGACAGAGGCGGGCCCCAGTGCAACGCACTGGTTGCACTGGCGGTAGTTCCGCTCTGGCTATATATATATAAGCTAGTCCAGAGCAGTATTATTGTTTGTAATAACCTCTGCATTGTACAGCTGTGACTATATGTGTGTGCATTAGCTTGCTGGGTGATTTTCATTTCGTGTCTCTCACTCAACTTGCTATCCCTATATTCTATGACCTGAGGGGGCTTGGTGCGTCAGGTTTATAATACTGTAATATAGGAAATTCACAAGATATACTCTAATTGTATTTTTCTCTGTGATTTTAGTCACCATATCTCTCCTGTATCCCTGCTTGTGCTGACTACATTGCGCAGGGGTTTTGGTAAGAGGTATTGTGCTGCTGACAATTGTACTGTGTTACCTGATATTGCAAGTTATATCATGTCTGTTTCTGAGGGTAACGGTTCTGGGGCTGAACACACTACTGGTGTTGCTGACGCCACAGACCCCTATGAGGAGACTATAGCAGCTACGGGCTCTGGTTCTGGGGGCTCTTTTGCCCACCAGTGGGACTGTGGCAACGGGGGTCCATAATGACCCACCGTGGGCTATCTTCTCCACACTTCTGAATACGCTAGTTACTAAACTGACACCCCCTATGGAACCTCCTCTGCCGGTTCAACCGTATGTGGTGCTCACGGCTAACCCGCCGTGGGCGGATAACTTGTCTGTTCCATTGAAGAAATTGAACCAGTCTTTGACTACAAAAAAGTCTGACCTTCGCTTGCCTAAGACCAAGGGGTCCTCTAAGCGAGCTCTTACCTCCTCACAATCCACTGCTGTCACTGACACCTCGTCTGATGAAGATGGCAATTACACTGACCCCACAGATTCTGACACAGATACTGCTGATGGGGAGGGTAGCTCACAAGTGGATATTCCTGATCTTTTGGAGACTATTAAGTTGATTCTACAGATTACGGATGATCCCGAGCCATCCGTCCCTCCTAAGAAACCAGATAGGTTCAAGCGTCAGAAGGTGGTTAAACAAGTTTTGCCTCATTCTGATCACCTAGTGGATATACGTCAGGAATTCTGGGAAAATCCAGGGAAGAAGTTTGTGCCTCACAAGAAGATGCTGGCTCGCTATCCCCTCGTGCCAGAGCTGGCAAAAAATTGGGAAACGCCTCCTCCAGTGGACTCGCATGTGGCAAGGATGGTGGTTTCCTCAGCTCTACCTGTCACTACCGTCACGTCTCTGAAAGAGCCTACGGATAAACGTGTGGAGGGTTGTCTGAAAGCAATTTACACCCTCACAGGTGCTGCACAAAGGCCCACTATTGCAGCGACATGGGCTGCAGAGGCTATTGAAGCGTGGGCCCTAGAGTTGGAAGCTGAAATCTCTTCTGACCATGCTAGACAGTGCTTGTCATATATTGTCACAGCTTCTCACTATATCAAAGAGGCGGCTTCTAATGCCGGTATTCTGGCAGCCAAGGCCTCTACTACATCAGTCCTGACTTGCCGGATATTGTGGCTGAGATCCTGGTCAGTGGATCTGGATTCTAGAAAAACCCTGGAGGTACTCCCTTTCAAGGGAGATATTCTGTTTGGGGAGGACTTAAATAAGATAGTGGCTGATTTGGCTACTGCCAAAACTGCCTGTCTGCCAAGTACCGCTCTTTCTGTGTCAAAAGCTAAAAGTACTTCCTTTAATCCTTCCGGTAAAGCAAAAGGTCAGGCGTACCACAAACAGGCCCGCACTTCCAAACCTGGTAAGCCAAAGCCCAAAAGAGCCTGGGCTGCCCGTCAGCCAGCTTCCAAGACCAATGAGCCTGCCGCATGACGGGGCGGGCCTCCCCCTGGGGGATCCCAGGGTGGGGGGCCGGCTTCTAGGGTATACCCAGGATTGGTTGAAGTCCACTTCGGATGCCTGGGTACGGGAAGTCGTCACTCGAGGTTACGCAATAGCCTTCAAAAACCGCCACCCTCATCGATTTTGCCTGACAGTCGTCCCTTCGGACCAGACAAAGGCAAAAACTCTCCATTCAGTGGTACAGACCCTCCTGGACACAGGAGTGGTAGTACAGGTGCCTTTTGCTCAGAGAGGCCAGGGGTACTATTCTCCGCTATTTCTAGTCCCGAAACCGAATGGGTCCTCCCGGCCCATTCTCAACCTCAAGGCATTGAACAAGTTTGTGAGAGTCTCCAAGTTCCGTATGGAAACCCTTCGCTTTATCGTTCTGGCCTTGGAACCTGGGGATTATATGGTCTCCCTGGATATACAGGATGCTTACCTGCATATTCCTATAGCAGTGTCACACCAGTAATACCTGAGGTTTGCGATTGGCAACCTCCATTACCAGTTTCGGGCGTTACCTTTTGGTTTAACCACGGCTCCGCGAGTCTTCACCAAAGTTATGGCAGTGATGACGGTGGTACTCCGCCGTCAAGGGGTCAAGATCCTACCGTATCTGGACGACTTGTTGATCCTGGCAAATTCCCCAGAACTTCTCCTACGTCACCTAGATCTGACTGTCCGGTTTCTGCAAGCCATGGGTGGCTCATCAACTGGAAGAAATCCTCCCTGGTCCCTGCTCAGAGCATGGTGCACCTGGGAGCGCTATTGGACACACTCAACCAGCGGTTGTTCTTGTCTCAGGAGAAAGTCCTGAAGCTTCAGGACAGGATTCGTTGCTTCCTCTCTCGTCCGCAAGTGTCGATACATTCGGCGATGCAGGTGCTGGGCCTCATGGTGTCAGCATTCGACATGGTGGAGTATGCTCAATTCCATTCTCGCCCCCTCCAGAGGCTGATTCTGGCCAAGTGGGACGGCCTGCCTCACCGGATCAGGTCTCACATGATCTCATTGACTCCGGAGGTCCGTCTGTCGCTGTACTGGTGGCTCCAGGACCAACGATTGTGCAGGGGCCGTCCCTTCTGGATATCCGACTGGGTCCTGTTGACGACAGATGCCAGTCTAAGGGGTTGGGGTGCGGTGTTGGAGCAACACTCCCTTCAGGGTCGGTGGACCAAGGAGGAGTCTCTCCTCCCGATCAACATTCTGGAATTGTGGGCGGTCTTCAACTCCTTGAACCTGGCCCAGCATTTAATTCAGAACCGTCCTGTTCAAGTACAGTCGGACAACGCCACTACTGTGGCCTACATAAATCATCAAGGCGGCACTCGAAGCCGCTTGGCAATGAAGGAAGTTTCACGGATTCTTCAATGGGCGAAACGCCATCTACCGGCCATATCGGCGATATTCATTCCGGGAGTCCTGAATTGGGAAGCAGACTTTCTCAGACGTCAGGACGTACACGTCGGAGAGTGGGGCCTCCATCCAGAAGTGTTTCAACTCCTAGTGGAAAGGTGGGGCCTTCCAGACGTGGATCTGATGGCGTCTCGACACAATCACAAGGTTTCGGTCTTCGGAGCAAGGACAAGGGATCCTCAAGCAGCATTCGTGGATGCGCTGGCAGTGCCGTGGAAGTTTCGTCTGCCGTACGTGTTCCCTCCGGTGTCACTCCTGCTCAGGGTAATTCGGAAGTTCAAGCAGGAAGGAGGAATCCTGCTTCTCATAGCTGCAGCGTGGCCCAGACGGCACTGGTTCTCAGACCTTAAGGGTCTCTCGTCAGAGTGTCCAATTCTACTTCCACAACGCCCAAACCTCCTCGTTCAGGGCCCCTGTGTCTACCAGTGTTACGTTCCTGATGCTCAGAACTAGAAAGATGTTGCGAAGTGAGTCCAGAGCACCAGGACGTGACGCTGAAATAGGGAGGGAACGGGAATAGCCCCTAGCACCCTACCTCCGTTGTTTTACCCGTGTGGTCAGTTCACACCTGAGTGACTATGGTTTCTTGGGCCCACGGCAGCCGCGTTTGAAGGGCGGATTAGGTCTGCCCAACTCCGATGCCCCCAGGTCTTAGAGTGAGACAAAGCGTGAACCGAGACAGGATAATAACAAGGGGACCTCTAACTAAAGCAAATAGAAGCTAGGGGCTACTAACTACCCTAAAACTAAATATATGTGCGGCACGCCGCCAAAGGAAAAGAACAACAAAAGATATCACTGTCCACTCCCCCATACGGCACCGCCGAGTTCCGGGGAGGACAGTGAAAAGCGGAAACCTCCGCAAAAACCACCAATACAAAAAGTACCAAAAGGACTAAGCGGCCTAGGCCGCAACATGCGGCAGAAGCCGCTACTCACGAAACCGGGAGAGAACCCCAACAAACGAGAACCCCCAGATGACTGCAACAGGTTCACTTGAACAGGAAGGATTCCCAGGACCGGCTTCAGAACTCCAGGACTCTGGAGCACAGGGAGCAGGATCGACCAGATACAGCTGACCAGGAACAGACGTTACAAGGCAGGAACAGCATACAGGAAGCTACCACCGGCGTCTGTGCCAGGTAGTGAGGGAGAATATAACAGGGAGCCCTCCAATAGCTGCAGCGAAGCTTAATTAGTAATGACGTGCAGCTGCCCTGCTGCACGACCAGAGCTAACAGGTGTATTGATTGATAGGAAGCAACGGGGAACGCGGTTCGTCTGTGGCGTCCCCGTTGCTAAGGGTCCGACGGCTACGCGCGCACGGCGTCCCAGCGTTGCCAGGGACCCGGCGGCTCAGCACGCACGGCGTCCTGGCGTTGCCAGGGACCCGGCGGCTCAGCGCGCACGGCGTCCTTGCGTTGATAGGCGCCGGGCGGGCAGGAAGGGAGGTGCGGCGGCCGTGAGCGTCGCTCGGAAGCAGACCGAGCGGCGCCGCGGACCGCGGCACCTAACAACCAGGACCTGGCCCGGCTGTCTTTGACGGCGTGGCTCTTGAAGTTTCCGTCTTGAGGGCTAAAGGGTTTTCTGAGGTGGTCATTCAAACTATGTTGCGGGCCTGGAAACCGGCTTCTGCTCGGATTTACCATAGGGTCTGGCATTCTTACTTTGTTTGGTGCGCATCTAACAATTATGATGCTTCCAAGTTTAGTACAGCCAAGTTGTTGGCTTTTCTTCAGCAGGGCCTGGACTTAGACCTGCGTCTGGCCTCCCTCAAGGTTCAAATTTCTGCCTTGTCGGTGTGGTTTCAGAGAAAAATTGCGACCTTACCTGATGTGCATACCTTTACTCAGGGTGTGTTGCGTATCCAACCTCCCTATGTCCCGTCTGTGGTTCCTTGGGATTTGTTGATGGTTTTGGAGGCGTTACAAGAGTCTCCGTTTGAACCTCTTGGTTTAGCTGATCTTAAGTGGCTTTCCCTTAGGGTGGTGTTTTTCCTGGCTATTGCCTTAGCTAGAAGAGTGTCGGATTTGGGTGCCTTGTCTTGTAGTTCCCCATATCTGATATTTCACCGTGACCGGGATATTTACCTAAGGTGGTTTCTTCGTTCCACCTTAATCAGGAGATTGTGGTTCCGTCACTTGTTTCTCCTGATCTGTCTCCCAAAGAGCGGTCTTTGGATGTGGTACGGGCTCTCCGTATCTATGTGAAGAGAACTGCGTCTATTAGGAAATCTGATTCTCTCTTTGTTCTGTTTGGATTTCACAAGCAGACTTTGGCCAGATGGATTAGAATGGTGATTGCACATGCTTATGTGAAGGTCTGTCAGCTCCTGCTCACATTACGGCCCATTCTACTCTGTCCGTTGGTCCTTCTTGGGCGGCCCGCCGTGTTGCGACCCTTGAACAATTGTGCAAGGCGGCTACGTGGTCCTCAGTGAACACGTTCATAAGGTTCTATGCCTTCGATACTGCCGCTTCCCAGGATGCTTCCTTTGGACGCCGGGTTCTTGTGCCCGCTACAGTGCGTCCCATCCCATAAGGAACAGCTTTAGGACATCCCCAATGTCTATCCTTGTGGAGCCCAGTGTACCCCACAGCAGAAAACGAGTTTTATGGTAAGAACTTACCCTTGTTAAAACTCTTTCTGCGAGGTACACTGGGCTCCACAAGGCGCCCACCCTGACACACTTAGCTTCTTTGGGTTTGTATGGCATTAGCCGCTGACACTTCTCCTGTCGTGAGAGTGTGGTGTATGTGGCTACTAACTGTTGTCGTATCTTTTTCTGCTACTGCATTGGGCTGGTTAACTAAAAACTGAGCTCCTGTGCAGGGAGGCGGGGTTATAGAGGAGGCGGCGCTATGCATCTTGGGAACAGTCAAAGCTTTTGAGCCTGTTGGTGCCTCGGATCAAGATCCTACTCTACACCCCAATGTCTATCCTTGTGGAGCCCAGTGTACCTCGCAGAAAGAGTTTTAACAAGGGTAAGTTCTTACCATAAAACTCGTTATTTCATTCATTCAGATCTAGGATGTGTTATTTTAGTGTTCCCTTTATTTTTTTGAGCAGTGTATTTTTATGGGGTATCCTATTAGATCTCCCGTTAAAAAATATAAAAAATATTTGTGCGAAAACACTCCGGTTCAGTGAAACCTGTGTGTACTCTCCACTGCAGCCCCGAAAAGCCGGCGCTTATCGAGAATTTTGTTTTGCCTGCCTGACGCAGGTGAAACAAAATCTCCGATAATCCATGGCAACCCCTCCAGTCAGTGCCCCACGCCTGCCACAGCAGCAGCAGCCAGGGACTGCAGGGAGGGTGCCCGGGAGCCAACACTCATCCCCGTGACTCATATCTGCCTTGGCCAGGCGGGGGTTATGTGACGGGGGATTCGGATTTGTCGGAGGAGCCAGAGCACAGGAGCAGGATCACGGGAGCAGCCAGGAGCCGGAGCACGGTAGCAGCCAGGAGCCGGAGCACGGGAGCAGCCAGGAGCTGGATCATGGGAGCAGCCAAGAGCTGGAGCATGGGAGCAGACAGGAGCCGGATCATGGGAGAAGTTAGAAGCCAGATCATGGGAGTAGCCAGGAGCCGGATCACAGGAGCAGCCATGGGAACCAATGTCCGGTGCACCTATGCACCGATGCAGGTGACACAACCTCAGTAAGCCGTGGCTTATTGGGGGTAATAGGATAACCCTGGGCGATATCATTTCCTGCGGTAATGTACCACGGGTAATAGGATATCCCCCTAAGGGTGTGTTCATACATTTCAAAACACATGCAAACCAGAACACAGATGCATTTATGCCTGAGAAAGCTGTATTACTTACATATACCGGATGATGATGATGATGCCGACAGTCACCAGCACTTGCAATCCATTAAATTGTGTCCATGCTGCCTTCCTGAGCCAACCTTATTTCTTCTCACTCTAGTGGATATGCTTCATAGGGAATCTCTCCACCTTTATCTGGTGCTCTACTCTGCATCTTGCAGCCACCTCCCTCTCTCTAGAAACTTTTATGAGAGCTTTCCCTCTCCAGATGTGGAGATGACTCCCCCCTCCTTCTGATAATTATGGCCCTAGGGGGAGATTTATGAAAGCTTTTCAGAGAAATAAAGTGGAGAGAGATAAAGTGCCAACCAGTCAGCTCCTGACATTTTTCAGAATCACGCTTCCCTTCCCTGGACACCCACCTTGGAATCGCACAGAGCTTTTGAAACACAGTCAAGACACTCCCGCAAGACAGGGCGCTCACAAGACAGGCATTCGCATCATTGCTGCCCCAAAATGCACAATTTCACTAAAACACAGATTTGACTGAGGGCCTGATTCATTATGGATTGCTATTGAGGCTGAGATAGTGATGTTCACAAATCTGCTATTGCTAAAAATCGCATGAGAAGAGCCGCCCATAAAGGATAAAAGACGCCCACCAATGCATTTGTAAAAAAAGGACATGATCGACATTTGCGGCTGACCCCAGCATACTCAAATCAATGAGAATACAGTCGCACTGGGTGCCACTTTTTTTAAAACCGTGTTCACAGATGACGTCAGATACACGCCTCGAAAATGGCCATGACACACCTGCGTTCTCCCAACCACTCCCCACAACTGCCATGTTACCACCCACAAACGGCCACTTCCTGTCAATCAAAGTGCGTTCACTTTACAATTAGGCTGCATACGCAAGGCGATCGCATTTTGCACTTCACATGCGCAGTTTGCCAATAAATCGCTCACTGCGTGCAGTCTCACATTTTCATTTGTTAATGAATCAGGCCCTGAGTTCCATCCAACTCAAAACAGCACAAAGAAATGCAAAACAATGCATGTATTTGCTTCTGCTCATGCACTGTATGCAAAAAAAGGTCACCATTTGCGCCAACGCATAGAGATCCATCTGACTCCGACCATCCGTCTTCACCAATTATTTTTTTGTGTACTTTGTTCTTCCTATTAAATGTGATTTGGTCTTTGTTTTATAGCGACTTTCTGGGCGGGATGCACCAACTTGTGGCCAAACCTCTGAAAATGGTGTTTTTGGAGTTTGGCCACTTACCGCATACGCACCAGGGCCGGAATGCATTAGATTCCGCAGCTTGGATGCAGTTGGCAGTGCCGTCTTTAGATGGTGTTGCCCAATAAAAGCATATGGGCTTCTTTTGCATCTTCGCCCTGAGCCTCTCAGTACCGCCTGTGTCAGCCCACACATGCGCAAATAGGACACCATTATGCTTGCGAAGATTAGCGAGATGCAAGCAAAACCGGATGCTTGGTGCATCCCGCCCACTATCTATTAACTTCATTCTGTTTATTTTTATGTTTAGATATTTACTACTATTAATGTATCAAAAGTATAACTTGACAGTTTTTATTTTTAAAAGCATGTTTGTGAAATCCTCCAAAGGAAATGGTGCACATATGAATCACAAGAGCAACATCACTTAAATTCCCCTTATTAACAAAACAGGAAAGCCAGTCTAGAGCACTGCTTTGCTGTGGTTGGCAGGACACTTGATGCCATGAAACAATTACTCATATATATATATATATATATATATATATATAGCTTTCTCCAGCCGGATGTCAGAAATCCTCATCTTTTAGCTCTGTATACCCGGTGAAGGAAAGTAGCATTGTGAAAGAGAGAGAGCACTGAGATGTGTGACGTTATTGCTTGCTAAATCACCTGACGCTTACCAAAGGCAAGGCATTCTCGTGATTGTGTCATCATCAGACATCATCAGGAGAGTGATATAGTTCACAAATTGTCCAGAGTCCACCATGTGAATTACTGTTTTGCTATAGGCAAGTACTAGTAACTAGGTGATTCATCGCGCCCTATGGGGACTCTTCACACCGTCGTAAGGGGCTACGCCCCTTAACCCTTGCACACCCTTGTGGCATGCAATGTATGTATTATATGGAGTATTACCTCAAATCATAATTGTGTGAGTGGTTAAATATTGCACGGACAAAGGGCGTGTGATGGTTAAGGGGTCGTAGCCCCTTGCAACGGCGTGGACAGCGCACGCAGGGCCTGATGAATCACCTAGTAGGTGCTGTGGTTGGGAGAGTGGCGGATGTGGGAGAGACACGGATGGGGGAGAGGGTCCGGGGATGCCGCGGATGGTGGAGGGGTCCGGGAGTGCTGCGGGTGGGGAGGGGCAGTTGCGAGGGTGGCGCGGGTGGGTGGGTGTCGTTGGTAGGGGTGCTGGGGCGGTGGTGCCGCGGTTGGGGGAGGGGGTCCTGAGCCACTGCGTGTGGGGAGGAGTGGTTGCGGGTGGGGGAGGGGGTGCCGCGGGTTGGTGGTGTGGGTAGGGGGCGGGGTCCAGAGCCACCGCAGGTGGTGGAGGGGGGGGTGCCGCATATGGGCCCTGGAAGTACTGCGTGTGGGGGAGGGGCGGGTAATGCTTCTCCTGCTTCTCCTCCTGGGAACAGCTAAGCTGCAGTCCTCCCTTTGGCAGTGGCTCTCCCGGAGACTCGCACAGCAGCCAGTCACTATTGTTAGCGCTGGTGTCCCAACGCGCCGCATTACAGGGAAGAAGATGCACTCGATAAAGTACAGCTCCCAGCAGCACTTAGCGCCGGAATGCTTTGGCGCTAAGGGCTGAGGGAGCTTTAGTTTATTTAGTGCGTTGGGACACCGGCGCTAATAATAGTGACTGGCTGGCAGAACTGACTGACTCGCTGAATCAATGTAAAAGCTGAGAGTGCTGTGCAGTGTCAGTGACACTGCACACCCACTGCACTGCACAGCACTGTCACCTTTTACATTGATTCAGCGTCCAGACATAACCCTCCGTGATATCACCCACTCTATCCATGACATTAGCCATCTCGGGGCTTCCAGGCCGCCAGCCCAGGTGCTGTGTTGCGGAGTCAGGGCCTCTGGGGATCTGTGCGCGGCTGTGGTGGGAGGCACTACTGTGACATCATGCGCGGAGGAGGCTCTGGGGCTCAGAGAGTATGCGGCGCAGGGAGGGCTATGAAAGGCTTCCGCTGTGCCGCTTTCATACACGTCTATGCCGGTGGCCGCAGCAGCTTTTGTTCCACCTGCGCTGCGGCTAGGGAGTGGGAATTGTTGATGCCGGAGGGGGCAGGTGTACTGGCAGTAGGACATAGGACGCTGCAGTAAAAGGATTTTTTTCCCCCTATCTACAGCGCCGAGACTTGCTGCAGATGCAGTGGCATACACTCCAGCTGTACCTTCTTGGCAGGTACAGTCCCTTTTTTCATGGCCTGTACCGATTTTTGGCTTTCCAAACTCCCATTGAAAGTATTGGAAAAGGGGTGTGGCCACGTTACGTTACCCGTGGCCACGCCCCCTTTTCGGATTTGTACCGATTTTTAGGTGTAAATTGTTGGAGGGTATGTTGCTGCAGGTGCAGTGGGCATATTTTGGGGTGTGGACCTGGAGCTGCAGCTCCATCAGCCCCATTGTTAATCCTGCTCTGGGAATACACAGCAGCCAAAGGGCAAAGCCTCCCATTGGATGTAACCTGTGTGGAAGGGCGTTTCTCACCCAATCAGCTGTGGACTAATTGTGATAGACCTGCTGCTAACCCAATGAGAGCTTCTAGTCACGCCCAGCATTATACACACAGGGCTATTATATAGGAGATAGAGACCTTGTTAATGTTTAGCTGACATTTATTACAAAGTACTTATGAAATATTTTATCAAGACAATTATTGTATAAATTACAGTCATTAACATTTTCAGTATTTTATGTATATTAATGTGCAGTTTGCTCAAAGCCTAAGTAGCAATAACCCTTTGTTGCATAAAAAAATACCAGTGCCCCCTTGCAGCACAATAACAAAAAGTAGTGTCCCCTTGTAGCATGATAATAAATAGGATTGTCACCTTATAGCATGATAATAGCACTGTCCTCTTGTAGCATGATAATAAATAGTAGTGTCCCCTTATAGCAAGATAATAGAAGTGTCCTCTTGTAGCATGGAAATGATAGTAATGTACCCTTGTAGCATGATAATAAAATAGCAGCAGAGCCGGAACTAGACATTTTGGTGCCGTGTGCCAGAAAGAGAATTGGTGCCCCCCCATATTTAAAATAGGGACAGTGTGCGCTGAAGGTGCTCTCCCAAAATATAGGTCTGTGGCTTCATGGGGAAGGGGCATGGCCACAGAATAGTACCAATTCATATTACACCATACAGTACTCCTTTTACACGTTACGCTACACAGTAGGGCCACTTATGTACATTACACCACACAGTAGTACCTCTTATACACATTACAGCAGAGCCCCTTATACACGTTATACCATGGTAGAGCCCTGTACACAAAATACACCACAGTAGAGCCCCTTACACACATTATGCCAGGTTGAGACCCCAAAACTTATTCCATTGTGGGTGGGAGGACCATAGGCAGCACATGCAACGTACCTCCAGAAATAATGGAGCAGAGTGTGCCCCAGAGGTGGTGCAGTAGTCCTGAGGTAGCTGAGATGAGTCACTAATGTTCCTGGTGGGGATGACCCAGTTCTGTTTGTGCTGGTGCTTGGCTGACATGTTCCCAGCATGGAGTATGTGAGTGTAGTAAAATTTAGTGAGGTTTACAAGAGGGGAGAGAGAGTGAGGTGGGAGGGAGAGAGAGAGGTATGGGAAAGAGAGAAAGGGAGGGATGGAGAGAGAGGGAGAAACAGGGAGTAAGAGAGTGAGGGGGTGGGAGGAGGAACAAAAGAGAGAGGGAGAGAGAGATGGGAGGGTGAGAGAGAGGGGTAGGAGGGAGACAGAGAGGGATGGGAGAGAGAGGGGGGAGGAAGAGAGAGGATAAGAGGAGACAGGGAGATGGAAGGAAAGAGAGAGGGAGAAACTGGGTGGGAGGGAAGGGGGTGGGGTAGGGAGAAAGAGGGGTGGGAGGAAAACAGAGGGATAGAGAGAGAGAGGAACGCTGTGGCTTACTTTACTTGAGTGGCAGCAGGCAGCAGCGGGTGGTCTTCAGGTTGCCGGTGGACGGGCTCCCGGCAACCACCATACCGGCGCCGGCATACCGACATCTTTTCTCCCTCTTGAGGGTCCACGACCCCCCTGGAGGGAGAATCATGTGCCACCGTGCCCGCAGCGTGGCAAGCTCAGCGAGCCCGCAAGGGGCTCATTTGCGCTCGCCCAGCTGTCGGTATGCCGGTGGTCGGGATTCTGTCGTTGGTATGCTGGTCGCCGAGACCCCGACCGCCGGCAAGCCATACTACACCCAGCAGCAGCAGCTGGCTCCAGTACCCTTAAGTACCTCTGCAGGAGAGGAGGGGTGGCTAAGCACAGGGGGAGAGACATACATGATGCAGATGGGAGCACACATGACACACACAAGCACATATGATGAGCCGGTATGGGCAGTAGAGCCCCTTGTACCATTAAAAAATAGATAGTTGTGTCCCCTGGAAGCATGAAAATAAAAAGTAGTTTCCTCATTATAGAATGAAAATAAATAGTAGTGCATACCTCCCGAGTCCCAACCATCCTGATTTTAGCGGGACAGTCCCGCTATTCCAGGACTGTCCCACCGGCGGGCTACAGTGTCCCGCGGGCAATTAGGAGGTTTGGGGACTGAGCAGCAGTGCTAAGGTTGTGAATGGATGCCATGCGCATGTGTGCAGTGTCCATTCAGTGCACAGTGTAGTCTAGGGGAAGCCCAGCAGCCGCTGGAGTATTGGGATCTTCCCCAGCATGACGTGATGTCATGAAACAATTACTCATACATATATAGCTTTCTCCATCCGGATGTCAGAAATCCTCATCTTTAGCTCTGTATACCCGGTGAAGGAAAGTAGCATTGTGAAAGAGAGAGAGCACTGAGATGTGTGACGTTATTGCTTGCTAAATCACCTGACGCTTACCAAAGGCAAGGCATTCTCGTGATTGTGTCATCATCAGACATCATCAGGAGAGTGATATAGTTCACAAATTGTCCAGAGTCTACCATGTGAATTACTGTTTTGCTATAGGCAAGTATTAGTAATAGAAACCTTGTTAATGTTTACATGACATTTATTACAAAGTACTTATGTAATATTTTATCAGGATAATTATTTAGTAAAATAAAGTTATTAACATTTTCAGGTATAGGAGGCAATTTATTAATTTGCAGTTTTCTCAAAGCCTAAGTAGCTGTAACCAGTTGTTGCATGGAAATAAATAGCAGTGCCCGCTTGCAGCACAATAATAAATAACAGTGCCCCCTTGTAGCACAATATAACAGTATAACAATATAACAAATAACAGTGCCCCCTTGTAGCACAATATAACAGTATAACAATATAACAAATAACAGTGCCCCCTTGTAGCACAATATAACAGTATAACAATATAACAAATAACAGTGCCCCCTTGTAGCACAATATAACAGTATAACAATATAACAAATAACAGTGCCCCCTTGTAGCATGATAATAAATAGCAGTGCCCTCTTGTAGCATGATAATAAATAACAGTGCCCCCTTGTAGCATGATAATAAATAGCATTGCCCCCTTATAACATGATAATAAATAGTAGTGTCCCCTTGTAGTATGAAAATAAATAGCAGTGCCCTCTTGTAGCATGATAATAAATAACAGTGCCCTCTTGTAGCATGATAATAAATAACAGTGCCCCCTTGTAGCATAATAAATAGCATTGCCCCCTTGTAACATGATAATAAATAGTAGTGTCCCCTTGTAGCATGATAATAAATAGTAGTGCCCCCTTGTAGCATGATAATAAATAGCATTGCCCCCTTGTAACATGATAATAAATAGTAGTTTCCCCCTTGTAGCATGATAATAAATAGCAGTGCCCCCTTGTAGCATGATAATAAATAACAGTGCCCCCTTGTAACATGATAATAAATAGTAGTGTCCCCTTGTAGTATGAAAATAAATAGTAGTGCCCCCTTGTAACATGATAATAAATAGTAGTGTCCCCTTGTAGTATGAAAATAAATAGCAGTGCCCCCTTGTAGCATGATAATAAATAACAGTGCCCCCTTGTAGCGTGATAATAAATAGCAGTGCCCCCTTGTAGCATGATAATAAATAACAGTGCCCCCTTGTAGCATGATAATAAATAGCATTGCCCCCTTGTAGCATGATAATAAATAGCATTGCCCCCTTGTAGCATGATAATAAATAGCATTGCCCCCTTGTAGCATGATAATAAACAACAGTGCCCCCTTGTAACATGATAATAAATAACAGTGCCCCCTTGTAGCATGATAATAAATAGCAGTGCCCCCTTGTAGCATGATAATAAATAGTAGTGTCCCCTTATAGCATGATAATAAATAACAGTGCCCCCTTGTAGCATGATAATAAATAGCATTGCCCCCTTGTAACATGATAATAAATAGCAGTGTCCCCTTGTAGCATGATAATAAATAGCAGTGCCCCCTTGTAGCATGATAATAAATAGTAGTGTCCCCTTATAGCATGATAATAAATAACAGTGCCCCCTTGTAGCATGATAATAAATAGCATTGCCCCCTTGTAACATGATAATAAATAGCAGTGCCCCCTTGTAGCATGATAATAAATAGTAGTGTCCCCTTATAGCATGATAATAAATAACAGTGCCCCCTTGTAGTATGAAAATAAATAGCATTGCCCCCTTGTAGCATGATAATAAACAACAGTGCCCCCTTGTAGCAT
Source organism: Pseudophryne corroboree (assembly GCF_028390025.1). Lineage (NCBI taxonomy): Eukaryota > Metazoa > Chordata > Amphibia > Anura > Myobatrachidae > Pseudophryne > Pseudophryne corroboree. The sequence continues at coordinate 663,804,918 of NC_086444.1, read as the reverse complement.
GATAATAAATAGCATTGCCCCCTTGTAGCATGATAATAAATAGCATTGCCCCCTTGTAGCATGATAATAAATAGTAGTGTCCCCTTGTAGTATGAAAATAAATAGCAGTGCCCTCTTGTAGCATGATAATAAATAACAGTGCCCTCTTGTAGCATGATAATAAATAACAGTGCCCCCTTGTAGCATAATAAATAGCATTGCCCCCTTGTAACATGATAATAAATAGTAGTGTCCCCTTGTAGCATGATAATAAATAGTAGTGCCCCCTTGTAGCATGATAATAAATAGCATTGCCCCCTTGTAACATGATAATAAATAGTAGTTTCCCCCTTGTAGCATGATAATAAATAGCAGTGCCCCCTTGTAGCATGATAATAAATAACAGTGCCCCCTTGTAGCATGATAATAAATAGCATTGCCCCCTTGTAACATGATAATAAATAGTAGTGTCCCCTTGTAGTATGAAAATAAATAGCAGTGCCCCCTTGTAGCATGATAATAAATAACAGTGCCCCCTTGTAGCGTGATAATAAATAGCAGTGCCCCCTTGTAGCATGATAATAAATAACAGTGCCCCCTTGTAGCATGATAATAAATAGCATTGCCCCCTTGTAGCATGATAATAAATAGCATTGCCCCCTTGTAGCATGATAATAAATAGCATTGCCCCCTTGTAACATGATAATAAATAGCAGTGCCCCCTTGTAGCATGATAATAAATAGCAGTGCCCCCTTGTAGCATGATAATAAATAGCAGTGCCCCCTTGTAGCATGATAATAAATAGTAGTGTCCCCTTATAGCATGATAATAAATAACAGTGCCCCCTTGTAGTATGAAAATAAATAGCATTGCCCCCTTGTAGCATGATAATAAACAACAGTGCCCCCTTGTAGCATGATAATAAATAGCATTGCCCCCTTGTAGCATGATAATAAATAGCATTGCCCCCTTGTAGCATGATAATAAATAGTAGTGTCCCCTTGTAGTATGAAAATAAATAGCAGTGCCCTCTTGTAGCATGATAATAAATAACAGTGCCCTCTTGTAGCATGATAATAAATAACAGTGCCCCCTTGTAGCATAATAAATAGCATTGCCCCCTTGTAACATGATAATAAATAGTAGTGTCCCCTTGTAGCATGATAATAAATAGTAGTGCCCCCTTGTAGCATGATAATAAATAGCATTGCCCCCTTGTAACATGATAATAAATAGTAGTTTCCCCCTTGTAGCATGTTAATAAATAGCAGTGCCCCCTTGTAGCATGATAATAAATAACAGTGCCCCCTTGTAGCATGATAATAAATAGCATTGCCCCCTTGTAACATGATAATAAATAGTAGTGTCCCCTTGTAGTATGAAAATAAATAGCAGTGCCCCCTTGTAGCATGATAATAAATAACAGTGCCCCCTTGTAGCGTGATAATAAATAGAAGTGCCCCCTTGTAGCATGATAATAAATAACAGTGCCCCCTTGTAGCATGATAATAAATAGCATTGCCCCCTTGTAGCATGATAATAAATAGCATTGCCCCCTTGTAGCATGATAATAAATAGCAGTGCCCCCTTGTAGCATGATAATAAATAGTAGTGTCCCCTTATAGCATGATAATAAATAACAGTGCCCCCTTGTAGCATGATAATAAATAGCATTGCCCCCTTGTAACATGATAATAAATAGCAGTGTCCCCTTGTAGCATGATAATAAATAGCAGTGCCCCCTTGTAGCATGATAATAAATAGCAGTGCCCCCTTGTAGCATGATAATAAATAGTAGTGTCCCCTTATAGCATGATAATAAATAACAGTGCCCCCTTGTAGTATGAAAATAAATAGCATTGCCCCCTTGTAGCATGATAATAAACAACAGTGCCCCCTTGTAGCATGATAATAAATAGCATTGCCCCCTTGTAGCATGATAATAAATAGCATTGCCCCCTTGTAGCATGATAATAAATAGTAGTGTCCCCTTGTAACATGATAATAAATAGCAGTGTCCCCTTGTAGCATGATAATAAATAACAGTGCCCCCTTGTAGCATGATAATAAATAGCAGTGTCCCCTTGTAGCATGATAATAAATAACAGTGCCCCCTTGTAACATGATAATAAATAGCAGTGTCCCCTTGTAGCATGATAATAAATAGCAGTGCCCCCTTGTAGCATGATAATAAATAGTAGTGTCCCCTTGTAACATGATAATAAATAGTAGTGTCCCCTTGTAACATGATAATAAATAACAGTGCCCCCTTGTAGCATGATAATAAATAGCATTGCCCCCTTGTAGCATGATAATAAATAGCATTGCCCCCTTGTAGCATGATAATAAATAGCAGTGCCCCCTTGTAGCATGATAATAAATAGTAGTGTCCCCTTATAGCATGATAATACATAGCAGTGCCCCCTTGTAACATGATAATAAATAACAGTGCCCCCTTGTAACATGATAATAAATAACAGTGCCCCCTTGTAGCATGATAATAAATAGCATTGCCCCCTTGTAACATGATAATAAATAGCAGTGCCCCCTTGTAGCATGATAATAAATAGCATTGCCCCCTTGTAACATGATAATAAATAGCAGTGTCCCCTTGTAGCATGATAATAAATAACAGTGCCCCCTTGTAGCATGATAATAAATAACAGTGCCCCCTTGTAGCATGATAATAAATAGCAGTGCCCCCTTGTAGCATGATAATAAATAACAGTGCTCCCTTGTAGCGTGATAATAAATAGTAATGTCCCCTTGTAACATGATAATAAATAGTAGTGTCCCCTTGTAACATGATAATAAATAACAGTGCCCCCTTGTAGCATGATAATAAATAGTAGTGCCCCCTTGTAGCATGATAATAAATAATAGTGCTCCCTTGTAGCGTGATAATAAATAGCAGTGCCCCCTTGTAGCATGATAATAAATAACAGTGCCCCCTCGTAGCATGATAATAAATAGCATTGCCCCCTTGTAACATGATAATAAATAGTAGTGTCCCCTTGTAGCATGATAATAAATAGCATTGCCCCCTTGTAGCATGATAATAAATAGTAGTGCCCCCTTGTAGCATGATAATAAATAGCATTGTCCCCTTGTAACATGATAATAAATAGTAGTATCCCCTTGTAGTATGAAAATAAATAGCATTGCCCCCTTGTAGCATGATAATAAACAACAGTGCCCCCTTGTAGCATGATAATAAATAGCATTGTCCCCTTGTAACATGATAATAAATAGCAGTGTCCCCTTGTAGCATGATAATAAATAACAGTGCCCACTTGTAGCATGATAATAAATAACTGTGCCCCCTTGTAGCATGATAATAAATAGCAGTGCCCCCTTGTAGCATGATAATAAATAGCAGTGTCCCCTTATAGCATGATAATAAATAGCAGTGTCCCCTTGTAGCATGATAATACATAGCAGTGCCCCCTTGTAGCATGATAATAAATAGCAGTGCCCCCTTGTAGCATGATAATAAATAAGAGTACCCACTTGTAGCATGATAATAAATAACTGTGCCCCCTTGTAGCATGATAATAAATAGCAGTGCCCCCTTGTAGCATGATAATAAATAGCAGTGTCCCCTAATAGCATGATAATAAATAGCAGTGTCCCCTTGTAGCATGATAATAAATAGCAGTGCCCCCTTGTAGCATGATAATAAATAGCAGTGTCCCCTTATAGCATGATAATAAATAGCAGTGTCCCCTTGTAACATGATAATAAATAGCAGTGCCCCCTTGTAGCATGATAATAAATAACAGTGCCCCCTTGTAGAATGATAATAAATAGCATTGCCCCCTTGTAACATGATAATAAATAATAGTGTCCCCTTGTAGCATGATAATAAATAGCAGTGCCCCCTTGTAGCATGATAATAAATAGCATTGCCCCCTTGTAGCATGATAATAAATAACAGTGCCCCCTTGTAGCATGATAATAAATAGCATTGCCCCCTTGTAGCATGATAATAAATAGCAGTGCCCCCTTGTAGCATGATAATAAATAGCATTGCCCCCTTGTAGCATGATAATAAATAACAGTGCTCCCTTGTAGCGTGATAATAAATAGCATTGCCTCCTTGTAGCATGATAATAAATAACAGTGCCCCCTTGTAGCGTGATAATAAATAGTAGTGTCCCCTTGTAGCATGATAATAAATAGCAGTGTCCCCTTGTAGCATGATAATACATAGCAGTGCCCCCTTGTAGCATGATAATAAATAGCAGTGCCCCCTTGTAGCATGATAATAAATAAGAGTGCCCACTTGTAGCATGATAATAAATAGCAGTGCCCCCTTGTAGCGTGATAATAAATAACAGTGCCCCCTTGTAGCGTGATAATAAATAGCAGTGCCCCCTTGTAGCATGATAATAAATAGTAGTGTCCCCTTGTAGCATGATAATAAATAACAGTGCCCCCTTGTAGCATGATAATAAATAACAGTGCCCCCTTGTAGCGTGATAATAAATAGTAGTGCCCCCTTGTAGCATGATAATAAATAACAGTGCCCCCTTGTAGCATGATAATAAATAGTAGTGTCCCCTTGTAGTATGATAATAAATAACAGTGCCCCCTTGTAGCATGATAATAAATAGTAGTGTCCCCTTGTAGTATGAAAATAAATAGCATTGCCCCCCTGTAACATGATAATAAATAGTAATTTCCCCATTATAGAATGAAAATAAATAGTAGTGCATACCTCCCAAACGTTACGATTTTAGTGAGACAGACCCGCTATTCGAGGATTGTCTCTCTTTCCTACCCGCAGGCTACAGTGTCCCACGGGCAATTGGGAGGTTAGGGGACTGAGCAGTAGTGCCAGCTAAGGTGGTGAATGAATGCCACGCGCATGTGTGCAGCTTTCATTCAGTGCAGTGGAGGCTGGGGGAAGCCCAGCAGTTGCTGGAATGCTGGGCTCTTCCCCAGTATGATGCGAAAATGGAGGTTTGTCAAGCGAGCACACCTCCAAAATAGTGTCATTTAGGGGGTGGCCTTTTCAGATATGCAGAGGGTGTCCCGATCTGCATAAGTGGGTGGTATGGTAGTGTCCCCATGTAGCATGAAAATTAACAGTGGTGTTTCCTCGTAGCATGAAATTAAATAGGGGCACTCCCATTGTAGCATTAAAATATAACACCCAAAAACGAAAAACAAGTATAACTTAATTAAAATGTGTTTATTTGTTTGTTCTATGGTACATCTCCACTTTTTAAAGGTCCTAAAAAAAATGCACTTTACTATATTTTGGTCTTTTTAAAAAAAAAGAAAACCCACAAAATATACTTAAACACTTCTCATCCTTAGTTTCAGAGAAGGACAACCAAGCTAAGAAAGCAACTTGCACATATGAAACAGAAGAGGAGACATTTACACTAAATGTGAGGCCAGTGAGTGAGCCCCCCACAACACCACCAATGATGCCTCCAACACCACCACACTGCAGCCAGTCACCACCCCCACTAGCAGCAAAAAAATGCTGGTCGCTATATTAAAGCTAAAAGCTACAATGTTTGGAAACCCAAGTGCAAATTACCTTCCAGACCAGAGGCACCCACAGGATTAACCAAATATCACAACTTTAACATCGGGGAAGACCAGATTAGCCAACAAGCTGGAGAGATGCGGAATGATAATCACTTGCATGACTGATTCCTACGCTTGATGGAGGACAACCAACAGTTCCATCAAGTGTACATACGCATTGGAGGCCAATACCACATATCAGCAGACTCTCATCCGCATGGAGTCATAGAACACTGCCACATGGGACTTAAATATCACCCTGCTCAATTTATGGACACAGTTAATTGCATGCTAACCTGATGCTTCCACAAGCACTTTGGTAGGTACCATCCCATACACAACTCTCATGGCTTCACCAAAATGGTGCACACTGCACACTAATGAGCCAAGTGAAACTCCTCGTAGAAGGTGGGCCTCCTCTAGTAGACACATCATTTTGTGTATTTTATTTAATAACGCCCTTTTCTCTAACGTCCTAGTGGATGCTGGGGACTCCGTAAGGACCATGGGGAATAGTCGGGCTTCGCAGGAGACAGGGCACTTTAAGAAAGAATTTGGATTCTGGTGTGCTCTGGCTCCTCCCTCTATGTCCCTCCTCCAGACCTCAGTTTGAATCTGTGCCCGGAAGAGCTGGGTGCTGTTTAGTGAGCTCTCCTGAGCTTGCTATAAGAAAGTATTTTGTTCGATTTTTTTATTTTCAGGGAGATCTGCTGGCAACAGACTCCCTGCATCGTGGGACTGAGGGGAGAGAAGCAGCCCTACTCTCTGCAGATAGGTCCTGCTTCTTAGGCTACTGGACACCATTAGCTCCAGAGGGATCGTACACAGGATCTCACCCTTTGTCGTCCGATCCCGGAGCCGCGCCGCCGTCCCCCTCGCAGAGCCGGAAGACAGAAGCCGGGTGAAAGAAGCAAGAACACTTCAAAATCGGCGGCAGAAGACTCCAGTCTTCACTGAGGTAGCGCACAGCACTGCAGCTGTGCGCCATTGCTCCCACACCACACCCACATACTCCGGTCACTGTAGGGTGCAGGGCGCAGGGGGGGGGGCGCCCTGGGCAGCAATTAGGACCTCTTGGCAAAAGTTGGACATATATACAGTTGGGCACTGTATATATGTATGAGCCCCCGCCATAATATTGTACAGAAACGCGGGACAGAAGCCCGCCGCTGAGGGGGCGGTGCTTCTTCCTCAGCACTCACCAGCGCCATTTTTTCTCCACAGCTCCGCTGAGAGGAAGCTCCCCAGGCTCTCCCCTGCATATTCACGGTAGAAGAGGGTAAAAAGAGGGGGGGCACATAAATTAGGCGCAAAAACATAATATACAGCAGCTACTGGGTTAACACTAAGTTACTGTGTGATTCCTGGGACATATAGCGCTGGGGTGTGTGCTGGCATACTCTCTCTCTGTCTCTCCAAAGGGCCTTGTGGGGGAACTGTCTTCAAAAAAGAGCATCCCCTGTGTGTGTGTGGTGTGTCGGTACGCTTGTGTCGACATGTTTGACGAGGAAGGCTATGTGGAAGCAGAGCGGGAGCAAATGAATGTGGTGTCTCCGCCGACGGCGCCGACACCTGATTGGATGGATATGTGGAAGGTTTTAAATGATAATGTTAATTCCTTGCATAAAAGGTTGGATAAAGCTGAAACCTTAGGACAGTCGGGTTCTCAGCCTATGCCTGATCCGATGTCGCAGAGGCCGTCAGGGTCTCAGAAGCGCCCACTATCCCAAATTGTTGACACAGATACCGACATGGATTCTGACTCCAGTGTCGATTACGATGATGCAAAGTTACAGCCTAAATTGGCTAAAGCCATCCGTTATATGATTATAGCAATGAAGGATGTGTTGCACATCACAGAGGAAACCCCAGTCCCTGACAAGAGGGTTAATATGTATGGGGGGAAAAGGCAGGTGGTGACCTTTCCCCCTTCACATGAGCTAAATGAGTTATGTGAAAAGGCTTGGGAATCTCCAGATAAAAAACTGCAGATTTCCAAACGGATGCTTATGGCGTATCCTTTCCCGCCAACGGACAGGTTACGCTGGGAATCCTCCCCTAGGGTGGACAAAGCTTTAACACGCTTATCCAAGAGGGTAGCCCTGCCGTCACAGGATACGGCCACCCTAAAAGATGCTGCGGATAGAAAGCAAGAGGGTACCCTGAAGTCCATTTATACACATTCAGGTACCTTACTAAGGCCGGCAATTGCGTCGGCCTGGGTGTGTAGTGCTGCAGCAGCATGGACGGATACCTTATCTGAGGAACTTGATACCTTAGACAAGGATACTATATTAATGACCCTGGGGCATATAAAAGACGCTGTCCTATATATGAGAGATGCTCAAAGAGACATTAGCCTATTGGGCTCTAGAATAAATGCAATGTCGATTTCTGCCAGAAGGGTCCTGTGGACTCGGCAATGGAGAGGCGATGCCGACTCAAAAAGGCACATGAAGGTTTTACCTTACAAGGGTGAGGAATTGTTTGGGGAGGGTCTCTCGGACCTGGTCTCCACAGCTACTGCTGGAAAGTAAAAATTTTTGCCATATGTTCCCTCACAACCTAAGAAAGCACCGTATTACCAAATGCAGTCCTTTCGATCACAAAAAGGCAAGAAAGTCCGAGGTGCGTCCTTTCTTGCCAGAGGCAGGGGCAGAGGAAGGAAGCTGCACAACACAGCTAGTTCCCAGGAACAGAAGTCCTCCCCGGCTTCCACTAAATCCACCGCATGACGCTGGGGCTCCACAGGCGGAGCTAGGCCCGGTGGGGGCGCGTCTCCGAAATTTCAGCCACAAGTGGGTTCACTCCCAGGTGGATCCCTGGGCAATAGAGATTGTGTCTCAGGGATACAAGCTGGAATTCGAAGAGATGCCCCCTCACCGATACCTCAAATCGGCCCTGCCAGCTTCCCCCTTAGAGAGGGAAATAGTGTTAGCTGCAATTTACAAATTGTATCTTCAGCAGGTGGTGGTCAAGGTTCCCCTCCTTCAACAAGGAAAGGGTTATTATTCGACCATGTTTGTGGTACCGAAACCGGACGGTTCGGTCAGACCCATATTGAATTTAAAATCCCTGAACATATACCTGAAAAGGTTCAAGTTCAAGATGGAATCGCTCAGAGCGGTCATCGCAAGCCTGGAAGGGGGGGATTTTATGGTGTCTTTGGACATAAAGGATGCATACCTTCATGTCCCCATTTATCCACCTCATCAGGCGTACCTCAGATTTGTGGTACAGGATTGTCATTACCAATTCCAGACGTTGCCATTTGGTCTCTCCACGGCACCGAGAATATTTACCAAGGTAATGGCGGAAATGATGGTGCTCCTGCGAAAGCAAGGGGTCACAATTATCCCATACTTGGACGATCTCCTCATAAAGGCGAGGTCCAGAGAGCAGTTGCTGATCAGCGTAGCACGCTCTCGGGAAGTGTTACAACAGCACGGCTGGATTCTAAATATTCCAAAGTCGCAGTTGATTCCTACGACTCGTCTTCCCTTCCTGGGCATGATTCTGGACACAGACCAGAAGAGGGTTTATCTCCCGATGGAGAAGGCTCAGGAGCTCATGACACTGGTCAGATACCTATTAAAACCAAAACAGGTGTCGGTGCATCACTGCACGCGAGTCCTGGGGAAGATGGTGGCATCGTACGAGGCCATTCCCTTCGGCAGGTTCCATGTGAGGACCTTTCAATGAGATCTGTTGGACAAGTGGTCCGGATCACATCTTCAGATGCATCGGCTGATCACCCTATCCCCCAGGGCCAGGGTGTCTCTCCTGTGGTGGCTGCAGAGTGCTCACCTTCTCGAGGGCCGCAGATTCGGCATTCAGGTCTGGGTCCTGGTGACCACGGATGCAAGCCTCCGAGGGTGGGGGGCAGTCACACAGGGTAGAAATTTCCAAGGGCTGTGGTCAAGTCAGGAGACTTGCCTTCACATCAACATCCTGGAACTAAGGGCCATATACAACGCCCTACGTCAAGCGGAGTCCCTGCTTCGCGACCAACCGGTTCTGATTCAGTCAGACAACATCACCGCAGTGGCTCATGTAAACCGCCAAGGCGGCACACGGAGCAGGGTGGCGATGGTGGAAGCCACCAGAATTCTTTGCTGGGCGGAGAATCACGTAAGCGCACTGTCAGCAGTGTTCATTCCGGGAGTGGACAACTGGGAAGCAGACTGCCTCAGCAGGCACGACCTCCACCCGGGAGAGTGGGTACTTCATCAAGAAGTCTTCACACAGATTGCAAGTCGGTGGGAACTGCCACAGGTGGACATGATGGCATCCCGCCTCAACAAAAAGCTACAGAGATATTGCGCCAGGTCAAGGGACCCTCAGGCGATAGCGGTGGACGCACTGGTGACACCGTGGGTGTTCCAGTCAGTCTATGTATTTCCTCCTCTTCCTCTCATACCCAAGGTGCTGAGAATCATAAGAAAAAGAGGAGTAAGAACAATACTCATTGTTCCGGATTGGCCAAGAAGGACTTGGTATCCAGATCTGCAAGAAATGCTCACAGAGGACCCGTGGCCTCTGCCTCTAAGACAGGACTTGTTGCAACAGGGGCCCTGTCTGTTCCAAGACTTACCGCGGCTGCGTTTGACGGCATGGCGGTTGAACGCCGGATCCTAGCAGAAAAAGGCATTCCGGATGAAGTTATTCCTACGCTGATAAAGGCTAGGAAGGATGTGACAGCTCAACATTATCACCGTATATGGCGAAAATATGTGACTTGGTGTGAGGCCAGTAATGCCCCTATGGAGGAATTCCAGCTGGGCCGTTTCCTTCACTTCCTACAGGCGGGAGTGACTTGGGCCTTAAATTGGGTTCCATTAAGGTTCAGATTTCGGCCTTATCCATTTTCTTTCAAAAGAACTGGCTTCTCTGCCTGAAGTTCAGACGTTTGTAAAGGGAGTGCTGCATATTCAGCCCCCTTTTGTGCCTCCAGTGGCACCTTGGGATCTTAACGTGGTGTTGAGTTTCCTGAAATCACACTGGTTTGAACCACTTAAAACGGTGGAATTGAAATATCTCACGTGGAAGGTGGTCATGCTATTAGCCTTGGCTTCAGCTAGGCGTGTGTCAGAATTGGCGGCTTTGTCACATAAAAGCCCTTATCTGGTTTTCCATGCGGATAGAGCAGAATTGCAGACCCGCCCACAATTTCTGCCGAAAGTGGTTTCATCCTTTCATATAAACCAACCTATCGTGGTGCCTGTGGCTACTACTGACTTGGAGGATTCCGAGTCACTGGATGTGGTCAGGGCTTTGAAGGTTTATGTAGCCAGAACGGCTAAGGTCAGGAAAACAGAATCTTTGTTTATCCTGTATGCTTCCAACAAGCTTGGGGCGCCTGCTTCAAAGCAAACTATTGCTTGCTGGATCTGTAACACGATCCAGCAGGCTCATTCTGCGGCTGGGTTGCCGCTGCCTAAATCAGTTAAGGCCCATTCCACAAGGAAGGTGGGCTCTTCTCGGGCGGCTGCCCGAGGGGTCTCGGCATTACAGCTTTGCCGAGCGGCTACTTGGTCAGGTTCAAACACCTTTGCAAGGTTCTACAAGTTTGATACCCTGGCTGAGGAGGACCTTGTGTTTGCTCATTCGGTGCTGCAGAGTCATCCGCACTCTCCCGCCCGTTTGGGAGCTTTGGTATAATCCCCATGGTCCTTACGGAGTCCCCAGCATCCACTAGGACGTTAGAGAAAATAAGATTTCCTTACCGGTAAATCTATTTCTCGTAGTCCGTAGTGGATGCTGGGCGCCCGTCCCAAGTGCGGACTTCTTCTGCAATGCTTGTATATAGTTATTGCTTAAATAAGGGTTATGTATAGTTGCATCAGGGTTGATCTGATGCTCTGTTGTTGTTCATACTGTTAACTGGGTAAAGTTATCACAAGTTATACGGTGTGATTGGTGTGGCTGTCAGGTCTTCCGGGCACAGTTTCTATAACTGAGGTCTGGAGGAGGGGCATAGAGGGAGGAGCCAGAGCACACCAGAATCCAAATTCATTCTTAAAGTGCCCTGTCTCCTGCGGAGCCCGTCTATTCCCCATGGTCCTTACGGAGTCCCCAGCATCCACTACGGACTACGAGAAATAGATTTACCGGTAAGTAAAATCTTATTTTTTGTGTGCTAAGACAAAATTAGCATAGGTCCAGATTGCAAACTCAGGCCAATGTGGACCACAGAATCCACAAGTTAGTGAGCACTAGCTTTAGCTTTCACTTTTGTTTGTCCACAAATAACCACAAAAACACATGAGGCTAAATGTAATAAGGTGCGATTTCAGAAAACGTGCGATTTTTACCGCAAATTTGCCCGTTTTCCGAAATTTGCAAATGTAATAGCTTGCGATTTTGCTTAAAATCGCAAGTTTTTAACATATACCAAAAATAGCAAGTAAAAAATCACATCCAGATTTTTCCCATTGAAAACAATGAAAATCGCAAATGTAATAGGATGTGATTTTTTCACTTGCACACAAAACTTTAGACCTAGGAGGCTGTGGAAAGTGCTTCACTCAGCTGAACGGCGGTGGCTAGCGATGATGCTGGAGCGCACATCCGCACTCATCGCCCGGCCATACACACATGATGAGTTTCAGCACAAAGTACCTCAAAATGCCAAAAGTGAGCTACTTTGAGCTCAAAATCACCCAGTGTGTATGGGCCATTAATGTTTCTCAGTGTATCTCTTTAATTGAATACAATGTATTCCTCATCAGAACACAGCACATTCTATTTCCAGCTCATGTTGGCTTTGAGCATGATATATCTGTACCGCAACTTTGTTGAGCTGTAAATGTAAGTGACACTAATTTGAGAATATGATTAGGTTGTCACACGCTAAATTGTATATACTATCAGAGTAGCCTAATATACTGGTTATGGCTCAAATAGATAGTAATTGCACAGTTGCCTAACACTATTATAGTTATACAGAATGTGTCTTAGTGCTCTTAGATAACAATATATTTGCTACAACCACAGCATAGGTTTAGTTGTGGTGCAAATGAGCTTAGAGAGACATATATGTATTATAGGCACAGCGTTAGTTTTGCTGCAATGTGGGGAGGTTGTGAGGAGCCCAAATCTGATTGCGCTCCGCCTGCATCCCACTATCCCATACACCACACTGGTTTGCTGTGCGAACTGACAATTGGACACTACACAATAGTCTATAACGTTAACACACACATGATAGACTGTGAACTGCCAACGCGCGTTTCACAGAACAGTTCCGTCAGGGCTAACCCAAGTGTATCCACTGACTAAACTATACAGATAAGCTTGGAGCAATCGCATGGATCTCCGTCGGTCACATGATTGGCATAGCCAGTCACGGGCACCGCATAAGAGTGAGAGGGCTCTAGTGTCCGTGATTTGCGGTCACATGTTCCCGTTGAGCCAATGAACTCTTTAGATTCTATTTACAAGGGAAATATCCCTTCAAGAAGGGTGGTATTCATGTGACCGCCAGTCAGCTGACCGACAGTCACATGACCTCCTCCACCAGCCCGACGGGTCACTATCCCGATGGTCGGCATGCCGACCAACAGGGACTATTTCCACTCATGGGTGTCCACGACACCAATAGAGTGGGAATAGAACTCGTGGCGACCGCAGGTCGCCACCGAGCCCGCAAGGGGCTTGCTGCACTCGCCCCTCCCCGCCGGGATCCCGGCGTTGGTATGCTGCCGCCGCCGGTCAGCAGTACTACACCCCTTCAAGAATATGGTCTCCAATAAGTCTATCATGTGTGTGTTAATGTTATTGACTAATCTGTAGTGTCCAATTGTCAGTTCGCACAGCAAACCAGTGTGGTGTATATAAATAAATAAAAGTTATATTTTATACAATTCATCTTGACTCATTTATCTTTCCTAGCGCCACTAAAAGACCAATCCTTTTTCTTTCTTGAATTGATATTATATATGATATGGGGCCTAATTGGATCGCTTATGCGACCCTTACTGCAGTTTTTACAGCTGGTCGGGAAACTGTACACGTGCAGAACCCATTAGGAGGGAAGTATGGGGGCCGGGGCAGCCAGCATTGTGGAAAATGGGGGCATACCACCCCCTGTTTTCTGGAAGTGGTGAGACCAAGGACTGCTTTGCGTATGCAGTTTTCTCAGCCTCGCAAGCCACACTGCGACAGCAAGCCTCAATAAGCTCAGGCTTATTCAGCCTGCCGTCACAGATGAACATCGCGACCAATCACATTACAAATGCAGAAAGGAGGTGGTATGCACCTCCACCTGCATTTGCATTGCAAAGGATTGCATTTGCAAAGCTGCTGCAAGAAGCTTTGCAATTGCAATCCTTACTGAATTATGGGCCTGATTCAGCATGGATCGCAAAAGCAAGATCTTTCTCTAATGGGCAAAACCAAGTGCACTGCAGGTGGGGCAGATATAACATTTGCAGAGAGAGTTAGATTTGGGTGGGTTATTTTGTTTCTGTGCAGGGTAAATACTGGCTGCTTTTTTTACACTGCAATTTAGGACAGTGTGAACACACCCCACCCAAATCAAACTCTCTCTGCATACAGTATGTTACATGTGGCTCTGCTGCAGTGCACATGGTTTTGCCCATTAGAGAAAGATTTTGCTTTTGCAATCCATGCTGAATCAGGCCCTAAGACCATTATTATAAGCTGAAAGAAAGTTTTGCACTTCAGAGACATGGGAGTGCAATGTCCTGGCACACGTAAGGTGACAGAGTGCTTACAGTTGATTTGAACCATTTTTTTCTGGCAATTTGTCAACATGTACCACTACCACTGGGGCCTTTTTTAGAGTATTTTCCATGAGCACATTAAATTCTTTATGCTCTTTTTATTCTTTATCAGTCAGTTAGATGCTGTATTGCATATATGACACTAGAATGATCTCTGTATTATATGTTGGTCTCGTGGATGCTCTCTGATTTGTATAGCGGAAGCTCTGAAACTCTGAATTGTGTATAGAACCTAATATGCCTGCCATGGTAACAATTCCAGACATAAACCCTGGTTTGCATTTGTTGGGCAGGGGGGCATTATGAGTCTATTAGCCTAGGGCAGCTGTAACCATTAATCAAGCCTTGCGATTGGGACCAGGCTCTGGAAAAAAAAAAAAAAAAAGATCTTTATTTGTAAACATTAAAGTTTAATTTTAATGATACTTTAGAATACATAACCTCATTATTATTCTTCTGGGATTCTTTTTGATTTACAAATATTTTTTGATGATTAGACAAATGTATTTCTTCTTGTACAAAGGGGTGCCCCACTTATGATAATCCTTTTTCTCCTGAGGTATGATTCTGTCAGGACTTTTCCTGCATGCACAGTCTGGTGTTTATCTCATTCAGGGGGGGTCGGAATGGGGGGGTCAAGGAAGCAGCTCGTTCCCCCCAAAACAAGAGAGAGGCGCCATCCACCTGGACCCACAACTGCACGCCTGTGCAGCAGCCACCAGCAGCTTCAGCGCTGCCGGCTCTGTATTAGCAGTGCTGCATCCGGCACTGCTACTATTACTTTACACAGAAGCTCTACTGTATTGTAACATGTAAGCTAACGGATGCTAATGTGTGGTGTGGTGCGGTGTAATGTGACGGACGTTACTGTGTGGTGTAATGTGAGGGACGCTACTGTGCGGTGTAATGTGACGGACGCTACTGTGCGGTGTAATGTGAGTAACTGAGGCTACTGTGAGGTGTAATGTGAATTGATACTATTCTATGGCCATGCCTCTTCCACATGAAGCCACACCCCTATATATTCCACTAAGGGGCGCCAAAATATATTTTTGCTTACTAAAAAAACTGGCCAACCCTACCTCGTTTCCTGAAGTGTCTACGCTCTGCAGAGACGTGCTGCTTGTGACAGCAGAGGTAAGCAGCAGCATAACTGCTGGCTGTGGGGAAGGAGTAGGGAGAGGAGCAATAAGGAGGAGGTGCTCTATCTAGCAGATGTGTATAATGGGCTATATCTCGCGTAATGTGTAACGTGTAATGGGCTCCACAAGGCATAATGTGTATAATGGGCTCTACCAGGCATAATGTGTAACGTGTTTTGGGCTCTACCAGGCGTAATATGTATAATGGGCTATATCTGGTGTAATATGTATAACTAGGTGATTCATCGCGCCCTACAGGCGCTCTTCACACCGTCGTAAGGGCTACGCCCCCGTAATCCCTCCAGAAACGTTAAGGTGTACAATAGTAGTTGTATAGTTTGTTTTGGTGGAATGGGAGTATTGCTCGTGGGGAAATTTAGCATCACAAAAGGGAATGTGATGCTGAATGGGGTGTAGGCACAGCGCACAGTGTGGCAATGTATATGTGGCACTGTGGAGGCATTGTATATCTGGCACAGGGGGCCATGCACAGCGGGGGGAAATGTATATCTGGCACAGCGGGGCATTGTATATTTGGTACTGTGGAGGCATTGTATATCTGGCACAGGGGGGCATTGTATATGTGGCACAGCGGGTGGGAATGTATATCTGGCACAGCGGGCCATTGTATATTTGGCACTGTGGAGGCATTGTGTATCTGGCACAGGGGGGCATTGTATATCTGGCACAGCAAGGGGGGGGAATGTATATCTGGCACAGCGGGCATTTTATACCTGGCACTGGGGGGGCAATGTGTATTTAGCACAGGGGGGCATTGTATATATGGCACAGTGTCGGCATTGTATACCTGGCACAGTGTGGGCATTGTATATCTGGGACTGTGGGGGAATGTATATATGGGACTATGGGGGCAATGTATGTATGGCGCTGTGGAGGCATTGTATATCTGGGACTGTGGGGCATTGTATATCTGCCACAGTGGGGCATTGTATATGTGGAACTGTGGAGTGAATGTATATCTGGCACAGGGGGCCAATGTATATCTGGCACAGTGTGGGCATTGTATATCTGATACAGTGTGGGTATTGTATATCTGGGACTGTGGGGGCAATGTATATGTGGGACTGTGGGGGCAATGTATATCTGGCACTGTGGGGGCAATGTATATCTGGCACTGTGGGGGCAATGTATATCTGGCAATGTGGGGGCAATGTATATCTGGCACTGTGGGGGCAATGTATATCTGGCAATGTGGGGGCATTGTATATCTGGCACAGGGGGCCAATGTATATCTGACACAGGGGGGCAATGTATATGTGGCAATGTGGGTGCATTGTATATGTGGCACTGTGGGGTCATTGTATATCTGGCACTGTGGGGGCATTGTATATCTGGCACTGTGGGGGCAATGTATATGTGGCACAGTGGGGGCAATGTAAATCATACACAGTGGGGCATTGTATATCTGGCACTGTGGGGGCAATGTATATATGGCACTGTGGGAGCAATGTATATGTGGCACAGGGGGGCAATGTTTCTGTGGCACTGTGGGGGCAATGTATATCTGGCACTGTGGGGGCAATGTATATCTGGCACTGTGGGGGCATTGTATATCTGGCACAGGAGGCCAATGTATATCTGACACAGGGGGGCAATGTATATGTGGCAATGTGGGTGCATTGTATATGTGGCACTGTGGGGTCATTGTATATCTGGCACTGTGGGGGCATTGTATATCTGGCACTGTGGGGGCAATGTATATGTGGCACAGTGGGGGCAATGTATATCATACACAGTGGGACATTGTATATCTGGCACTGTGGGGGCAATGTATATATAGCACTGTGGGAGCAATGTATATGTGGCACAGGGGGGCAATGTTTCTGTGACACTGTGGGGGCAATGTATATCTGGCACTGTGGGGGCAATGTATATCTGGCACTGTGGGGGCATGGTATATCTGGTACTGTGGGGGCATAGTATATCTGGCACAGGGTGGGGGGCATTGTATATGTGGCACAGTGGGGCATTGTATATCTGTCACGGCGGGTTCTGGGCAGCGTGTCTGTGTTGCGCCTTCACGTAGGTGGTGGTGCTGGGCTTTTGGGGAGGGGGGATTGGTGGTGTGGTGTGCGTCTGCAGAGTGTCTTCGTCCGTGGTGCGGACGGCGGGGCCCGGGCAGCGTGACCCTAGCGCGGCTGCATGTAGCAGGTGCTGATGGGCTTGTGGGGAGGGGGGGATTGGTGGTGTACAGTGCAGCTGCAGAGTGTGTTCGTCCGTGGTGCGGACGGTGGGTCCCGGCCAGCGTGTCCCTGGCGCGGTTGCATGTAGCAGGTGGTGCTGGGCTTGTGCGGAGGGTGTGTTGGGTGCTGTGGGGTGAGGGTGTCCAGGGTGTGCTCGTGGAGATTGGTGCAGGGGTTTTGTAGAGGGCGGGTGTCGGGGGTGTGGGGTGCGGGTGTAATTTGGGGTGTAGGTGGCTGTTTTTGGGGTTAAACCTAGGGAGAGGTCCATGGTTACTGGGCACTGTGCTGCGTCCGTCCACTGGTGGGTTCCCTCTGGGGATGGTGGCTGGATTCTGTGGATGCTGCTCCCTGTGCACGTACTGCTAAGTGGTGTGCTGGCACAGGGCAGGAGCTGTTAACTCCCCCCAGGCCTGTGACTCCACCCAGCTTTAGAGGGCCAGGCACAGAGTCACAGGGCTAAAATATAGGAGATGGGCTCTACCTGGCTTAATGTGTACAAGCGGCTCTACCAGGTGTATTGTGTACAAGCATCTCTTCCTGGCATAATGTATGTAATGGGCTCTACGAGGTGTAATATGTATAATGGGCTCTACCCGGCGCAATGTGTAACATGTGTAATGGGCTCTACCAGGCGTAATGTGTACAAGCGGCTCTACCAGGGTAATGTGTACAAGCGGCTCTACCAGGCATAATGTGTATAATGGGTTCTACCTAGCAAATGTGTGTAATGGGCTCTATCTGGCATAATGTGTATAAGGGGCTCTACCAGGTGGTATGTGTACAAGGGGCCGCACACTCCCAGCTGCTCCATAGAGTTCCGTACAGGTGAAGTGACCCATCTATGGAGGCTAGAAGCTAGAGGCGCCAAATAGAGATTTTATCTTGCCCCCCACCCCCAAGCAAAAAATGTTCTGACGCCCCTGATCTCACCTCACACTTCTATTCTCATTAAGGGGGAGAAGATGCCCAAAGCAACCAGTCATGTTATTTATCTAGCACACTCTTTAAAATGACAGAAGCTTATTGGTTACTGCACCCATT
Organism: Pseudophryne corroboree; assembly: GCF_028390025.1. Classification (NCBI taxonomy): domain Eukaryota; kingdom Metazoa; phylum Chordata; class Amphibia; order Anura; family Myobatrachidae; genus Pseudophryne; species Pseudophryne corroboree. The sequence continues at coordinate 663,786,260 of NC_086444.1, read as the reverse complement.
ATAGATACACCAGTGCTGTCTACAACAATTGCCATGTTCCATGCATGCTGGTCATACTCACTCTAGTAGCCCCTCTCTAGAAATCAAATGATTTTCAGTGAGACTCTCTGAAGTTCCAGGAAAGTATGGTAATATTACTCTATATTTAAATTTCAACAAGAATGGCTAGGTTGCACTAGAGCAATGTTATACCTGCTAACTATAGCCTTTTTTCTAAATGTTTTTACCATTTCCTTATTAGATTAATATGAATATGTATTCAAATATGCATTCATGTAGCAACTACTATTAAGGTGTTGGTCCTGGATTACGTTTTCTAATCAACGAACACAAAGTATTTGCAGTCTCAGGTTACAAAATTACATTCTGTTGAAGAGGAAATAGTTATTTGTAGTTATTTGTGAAAGGTAGAACTCATGACTGCACACGTCCGTACTTTCTTTTGTCTATCACAATAACAGCTATCCCACCTCTGTCACACCTATTACTAGTGACTCACACGGTGATGTATTTTCCTTACTTGTGATGTGAATGGTGATATCATAGTTTGCACAGCACCACAGTTTGCTAACTGGAAAATTGTTTGAAAACATTCAGAAACGTGTAAGTGAACATACTGTAAATAATATAATAGTATCGCCTTTATCTAGCATGAAAGAAAAAATCTTTATTTTCAGCTAAGCAATTTGAAAATCATCAATAGCATTTGTAATACGTTCTTATAATTACTTAGTGCCTTACAAATAGAAGGTACAGAGTAATTATTCCAATGTTAAGTAATATCATGTAATCAAGATTAAGGGGCAGATTCAATTAGACTGATTTTTTGAGGTAGTAGTATCCAGTAAGGTAGTTTGCAGCTCTCTTACGAATTCACAACAGAAGCAAATAGAATATATGGATATACCACTTCAGTATCTAAAGGCCCATACACACTGGGTGATTTTGAGTTCAAAGTAGCTCAATTTTGTCATTTTGAGCTACTTTGAGCTCAAACTCGGCCAGTGTGATGCGTGTTCCCGCATCGTCGCTGGCCGCCGCCATCCATCGGCTTGTTTTACAAGCCGAGTGAACCACTTTCCACAGTCTCCTACTGTGGAAAGTGGTTCACCCCCATGAACTATCCATGTAGTAACCGCATGCTAGCCCCATACAAATTAGGCTGCTTTAGATGTCCATGTACCACTTGTAAACATCTTATCATTGGCGATAGGTTTTGTCATCCTCATTTGGCCCATAAAATACAGATACAACATCGTTTGACGTGTGAATCCACTTTCGTGGTGTATCAGATTATTTGCCCTTGCGGCCTGTGCTACATAGGCAAAAAAATCCGAAAATTTAAGGAGAGGATGACGACTCATCGCTCCGCTATCAGAGCAGCTCTAACTAATGGAACTGGTGACCAACCAGTGGCACGCCACTTTGTGGAAGCACAACATTCTTTCACTAGCCTGAAGTATCGAATGATCGATCATATACCCCCAAGGTTTAGGGGAGGTGACAGACATCAAGCACTACTAAGATGTGAGACAAGATGGATAAAAAAATTGTACGTCATCACTTCTAAGGGACTGAATGAGGCCCTGTCATTGGCATGCTTTCAATATTAGTCTTTTTCCACTAATTAATCCTTTCCTCATTTTGGGAGCAGGACTATGGTATCCATTAATCACTAGATTACTGCATGTCCTCTCTCTATTATTACTATGTTCTTGCAGCCCGCCCTTTGCTTATGCTGCATTAGATATTGGGGGTGATTCAGAGTTGTTCGCTCGTTAGTGTTAGGGTCTCCTGCCCTGTGCTGCCACGTCGTCATGGCAACCGGGAGACAAGTGCTAGTGGAGTAACCTGAGCGCAGCTGATACTCCGGTTCGGGTCTTTTGCTGTGCAGTGGTTATAGGCTCTGTGCACGGCAGGGGATCCGGTGCTGGTTTTTGTGCTCACAGTCTGTGAGGTCTGAGTGGGGCGTGGACAGCACCTGCTTTATAAGGCCTCTTTTCAGGGTAAGCAGATGCTGCTGAATCTCTGTTGGTTAGTCAGTTCATGAAAGTTAGCCAGTACTGTGTAGCTTTGTATTTGTTTGTTGCTTACTGCAAATAGGCCTGGGGATTTGGTATTACACTCTGCCAATCCAGACCTAGCAGTAAGACTGGAGTCAGTCGTTTAGCTTGCTGGGGTTCTGTTATTACTCTGTGAACTTAGCAAGTTTGCGGCTGTATTCTAACACTTGCCTGTCTAATCCTGTCTCACTGTGCTAGGTGTCAGGGGTCAGTTTAGTGGCAGTAAGCTTAAACCTGTGCACTGCAAGTGAGAATCAGGATTGTGGAGGCTCTCCTTGTGTCTATCATTCCATCTCTGACCAAGGAGTTTACTGCCACACCCGTTGGTAACCCTTTAGGGTTTTGCTGTTGCCCTTAGCAACAGCATTTCGGGTTCTCTACGTATTAAAACACAACATCTTGCTTTTTACATCTGAGCAGTTCTAATACAAGGGAGATACCCAGTTCCTTAGCCTCTGGGCTTCTCTGTTCACTGTGTGTGTATTTTGTTACCCTATCACCTTCTGTGTACGTTATGTCATATTCCCCAGTTTGTCTGTGAGTCCATTTGTTTTGCATAACAGTTCAAACACTAGTACTTTCCTGCAGGCACTGGTGTGCATAACATATTCAGCAGCCTAATACTCCTGTTGAAATTTTGTGGGAATATGGAGCATACCCCTCAAAATACGTTGCAACAGGTGGTCGATCAGGTGCAGGTCCTGACTCGGCAATTTAATGATTTGTCCATTAAAATGCACACCTCCCAGGCTGCTGGCGGAGCTCCCGCAGCAGCAGCACCTGCAGGGGTTAAGGAGCCGAAAGTAAATCTCCCGGATCGTTTTTCTGGAGATCGCTCGCAGTTCTTTTGTTTCAAGGAGAGCTGCAAGCTATACTTCCGGCTTAGGCCTCAGTCTTCTGGGTCGGAGATTCAGCGGGTGGGCATAGTGATTTCCTTGCTACAAGGAGACCCACAGGTCTGGGCATATGGGTTGCAGCCTGACTGTCCGTCGCTTAAAAGTGTTGATGCTTTTTTTACGGCACTTCTGTGTACGTTATGTCATATTCCCCAGTTTGTCTGTGAGTCCATTTGTTTTGCATAACAGTTCAAACACTAGTACTTTCCTGCAGGCACTGGTGTGCATAACAGTTAGCTGCTTTTAGCAGCATTGCACACGCTAAGCCGCCGCCTACTGGGAGTGTATCTTAGTTTAGCAGAATAGCGAACGAAAGATTAGCAGAATTGCGAATAGAAATTTCTTAGCAGTTTCTGAGTAGCTCCAGACCTACTCACAAATAGCGATCAGTTCAGTCAGTTTCATTCCTGGTTTGACGTCACACACACGCCCAGCCGAACGCCAGCCACTCCCCCGTTTCTCCAGACACTCCCGCGTTTTTCCCTGAAACGCCTGCGTTTTTCCGCACACTCCCAGAAAATGGCCAGTTTCCGCCCAGAAACACCCACTTCCTGTCAATCACACTACGATCAGCAGAACGATGAAAAAACTTTGTTACACCGTGAGTAAAATACCAAACTTTTGTGCTAATTTACTTTGCGCAGGCGCGCTGCGTACGTTGCGCCTGCGCAGTTTGAGACTAATCGCTCCGTAGCGAAAAAAATAACGAGCGAACAACTCGGAATGACCCCCATTATACTAACATTGGATGTGCAGCTCTGTAGCTTGAGCATCTGTAATTACCTGAATATAGTTATATGCCCCTTACTTCCATTACTTCTATATCTCTATAAGTATATTTATATGCATTGCTCACAGTTCACCCTATTTGGTTAATAGTTTTGTCTTGCAGTCTGTTTACTATAGGGATTTAATATACGGTATCTGGTCTATGTGATGCAGTGCCGTAACTAGGCATTTTAGCGCTGTGTGTAAGAAACGGTATTGGCGCCCCCCCACCTATGCAAGATAGGGGCAGTGTGCGCCGTTGGTGCACGAAAAATATATAGGGGCGTGGCTTCATGGGGAAGGGGCGTGGCCACAACATAATACCAATTCATACTACGGTGCACAGTAGTCTCCATTATTCAAATTACGCTGCACAGTAGCGCCACTACACCAGGTAGAGTGCCTTTTACACATTACGGCAGCCAGTCCCCCTTTTTACACATTATGGCAGACAACGTCCCCCTTTTTACACATTACGGCAGACAGCGTCCCTCTTTTTACACATTACGGCAGCCAGTCCCCCTTTTTACACATTATGGCAGACAGCGTCCCCTTTTTACACATTACGGCAGACAGCATCCCTCTTTTTACACATTACGGCAGACAGAATAGAGAGAGAGACATACTTACCATCTCTCCCCGCTGGCAGTCAGGTTTCTCGTGCTGGCAGATCTCGGGCAGCCGCAGGGGAGGAGGAGGGAGGGGGACTGGAGCCGCAGGAGCGCTATGTAATTGGTAGTGGCGCTGCTGCATCAGTCCCCTCTCCTTCCGCATTGGCTGGCCGCCGCTGTGAATACTGGGATGAGGGAAACGTATCCGAGCATTCACAGTAGCGCCGGGCAGCCAATGCGGAAGAAGAGGGGACTGCTGCAGCGGCGCTACTACCAATTACATTGCACTGCTGCGGCTCCAGTCCCCCTCCCTCCTCCCCTGCCTCAGGCGCTGCTACTCTCCTCCAGCGTGGCGCACACAGCACAGAACAGGCGGCTTGTAATGAGTCAATTTGACTCATTAGAAGCCGCTGGCCGTGCGCCCTCAAGGCAACTGCGCTGTGTGCCAGGCACACCTGGCACACATGTAGTTACGGCGCTGATTTGATGGACATATATGAGCTTCGATGGACATTTATCATTTTAACACTAGAGTTATGTGCTGTTTATAATATAGGATGCTGCTTCTCTATATTATCCTGCTGGTGTCTCCTCCATCATTAGTTTTATTTATATTATGTACACATCTCGGGTTTCAATGGTGATGGGTTTCCGGGATGACAAGAGCCGCGCACAATGCGCTGACATCATCTTCCAGCATCTCAGCCGCCGGGTGCACACCGCCGGACAGGCACCTCTGTCATTCACAATGGTGGGGATATAAGGTAAGCACTTTTGTTATTCTTGCTATCCTGACGACAATTTTTATTAAATTGAAACGTTGAGCTACTGCCAGTGGTCCCTTTGAAGCGTTCATCACCCGAGTGCCGCACATTAACCGCATTGTATATTTTCCGACTGGAAAGTGAGGGCACCGGGGACAGTTATCATTATTATTCTGGAGTGCCGAGCCTGACATACATTATATATATGGTTTGGGACTCACCCTGCCTGAAAATAAATTGCTCCGGTGCCCTCTGGAAAACAGTCGTATAAGGATACCTCTAACAAGCAGTGGCACTCAGAGACTGTCACAGTAGATATTTTCAAAAAGGTGTGCTTTAATTAATCACATCACATCTAAAAAAACAGCCAGTGTTTCGGGACACTAACGCCCCTTTGTCAAGGTGAAGCAAAAGTCAGCCCATTATGAAAAGTCGTGCAAGATGGAATTGTCCTTGGGTCCTCTCACCCACTTTTATGTTGGATACTGAAAAGGACATGTACAATTTAACACACCAAGCACGTCAGTGACAGGGACTGGCACTTTTCGTGGCTGAAATGCTTGGTTTCTTTGGGCCCCCACAAATCAATGTTTTGGAAGTACTACCTCCAATCACTAAAGAGGAGGTTGATGATGAGCGTGTTAATTACATTATAATCTTGTAAAATAAATTTCATGAACTTGCCGCAAATGAAGTAACATGAAGGAGGTGTCTAGATGGTTACTGTCCCTACCTCTACTAACTTTGGCCTCTTAAATGGAGCTGATACCTTCACAAGAATTGTCAGTATTAAAACTAATCCTACACCCAAGAGGTGGCTTTTTTTGGTCTTATGCCCAGCCATCACAATCACTTTCTTTTTATCACGGGCAAGAACTGCAGACACTGGTGGCTGATTTACTGCAACAACAACATCATCAACATCCTCAGAATTAGATAATAGTACTACAAACCTATCCACCTCATCCTGTTCCACTTCCACACAAGCATCCTCAATTTCTATTTTGTCCTTATCATGATCTTTACTTGTACTGCTCGCCACATGTGCAGATGGAGCAGACAAGGTGGAAGGAGGCATAAGAGGCTTCTCTACAAGGACAGTGTGAGAAATGTCAGACTCACATGTGGACACCCTTAGACTCTCCTCAGGGATATGTGATGGGTCTGAACACACAGTTTGTTCTACTACCTTTGTTTTAATTTTTTTACACCTCTTCTAGACTCTGAGAAGGGCTTACATTGTCATGAGAGACAGAATAAGATGCCTCACTGACAGTTGCAGAACCACCACTCATAAATAAAGGCCAAGGGGGGTCATTCTGAGTTGATCGTAGCTGTGCTAAATTTAGCACAGCTACGATCATTCACACTGACATGCTGGGGGACGCCCAGCACAGGGCTATCCCACCCCGCATGTCAGTGCCACCCCCCTGCAGAAGTGCAAAGGCATCGCACAGTGGCGATGCCTCTGCACTTCAAGAATAGTTACCGACCAGCGCAGCTTTAGCGTGCTGGCCGGGAGCTACTCATCGCTCCCCGGCTCGCAGCGGCTGCATGTGATGTCATGCAGCCGCTGCGGTCTACCTTCGGTCCGGCCACGCCTGCGTTGACCGGACCGCGCCCACGCCCCCATCCGCCCAGCCACCGCCTCTGCCTGACAATCAGGCAGAAGAGATTTTAGCGGCCCGACGGCCTTCGGCCATCTGGCATGCACCGGCGCAATGCGGCACTGGCGCAGTTGTGACCCGATCGCACCGCTGCGATGAACTGCAGCGTGTGATCGGGTCAGAATGACCCCCAAGGTGTGAGCCTTTCCGTAACACTGTGTGTAGTGAATGGCATATTGCCAATTTTATATTTTATTTCAGATGCCCTGTCTTACACCTTGAATGCCCTTGGGCATTGGCTTTAATAGATGAAGAACTAGTATTATGACTGGTGGCTCTGGCAGCAGCTGGAGTGCTAGCATGTGGTTGCTGCTCCTGCTCTTCTCTCATATCAACGACCACACAGAAATAGTGCAAACAACAGAACAATATTTTTATTTTCTACTTTCTTCACTGGGAGACAGCACACAGATGTAGCACAAACAATAGAACAATATAAATTTTTTCTACTATTTTTTTCTACTTTTTTCACTTCGCAGCTCAGCTTCTCATACTGTGTGGAGCCACAGCGCTTTTATATGTACGCAAATAAACGCATTGGGGTACAATACACAGAAGTAGCGCAATTAATAGAACAATATATTTTTTGACTACTTTTTTTTCAAATGACAGGAATTATATGTATGCAGACAAGCACAGTGGTGTACAGTATACACAACAATTTGTAAAAAAGAACAAAATTTTTTTCTAGAGATGTGTGGGTTTGGGTTTATCCGGATTCGCCCGAATCTCAAAATGGCATCTTATTGGCCCCCCAGATGTCACGTGTTTTGGATACCCATAAGAAAAATCTGGATAAATACGAATTCACGTTAATTTTGACATAAGAACCGATTAATCTGAACCAACACAGACTCACACCACTTATATTTGGAGTGGACACAGCACAACACAGCAGCCACTGAATGGTGTGTATGGACAACGTATAATGGAGACAGCACAGCCCAGCAGCCACTGACTGGAGTTTATGGACAGTGGCACAGCACAATGGAGACAGCACAACACAGCAGTCACTGAATGGAGTGTATGGACAGTAGACACAGCACAGCCCAGCAGCCACTGACTGTAGTGTATGGATGGACACAGTACAATGGGCACAGCACAGCCCAACGGGTGGTCTTCATTATGCCGGCTGTCGGGATCCCGGCGCACAGTATACCAGTGCCGGAATCCCGACAGCCGGCATACCGACACTTATTCTCCCTCGTGGGGGTCCACGACCCCCCTGGAGGGAGAATAAAATAGCGTGGCAAGTGTAGAGCGCCACCGTGCCAGCAGCGCGGTGAGCGCAGCGAGCCCGCAAGGGCCTCATTTGCGCTCGCCACACTGTCGGTATGCCGGCGGTTGGGCTCCCGGTGCCGGTATGCTGGTCACCAGGAGCCCGACCGCCGGCATACCATACTACACCCCAGCCCAACAGCCACTAACGAGTGTACATATAGACACAGTACAATGTAGACAGCACAGCCCAGCAGCCATCACAGCAGCGTGGACAGTGAGAAATGGCACTGAGTCACCACCGCAGGGTCCTTATATAGAATCCAAAACCCACGAGAATCTCATGCTGGGATGATTAAGTTTTGCCTCATGTTGGAATCCAAGCAAAGTGAGAAAACCCGAACCGTCGCTTGAATTCCCTTGGGTCGGCAAAGTTCAGATGGGCTCGGATTTCTGATATCCGAGCCTGCGCATCTCTAAAATAAATAAATATATATATATATATATATATATATATATATATATTGCGACAGGAATCCAGGAATCACTTAACTTCATCAGTTTATTTATTTTTTTGTTAGGCAGGACTGCGCAGGGATCTTTCAGCGTATAGCAGTACAGGATCACAACAGTACATGTTCATAGCTATACAGGACCACATCAGTACAGGTTCACCTTAGTACAGGTCCAGTGGCGCTAACGTCCCCACACCCCCTTCTGGTTGCTAGTCACCGTCAGAAGCATTGTCCCCTTGTGCCTGGAAGCCTTTTAACACACTCTGGCCCTCATTCCGAGTCGTTCGCTCGTTCTTTTTTTTCGCATCGCAGTGAAAATCAGCTTAGAGCGCATGCGCAATGTTCGCACTGCGACTGCGCTAAGTAATTCTGCTATGAAGAAAGGATTTTTACTCACGGCTTTTTGTTCGCACCGGCGAACGTAGTGTGATTGACAGGAAATGGGTGTTACTGGGCGGAAACACGGCGTTTTATGGGCGTGTGGCTGAAAACGCTACCGTTTCCGGAAAAAACGCAGGAGTGGCCGGAGAAACGGGGGAGTGTCTGGGCGAACGCTGGGTGTGTTTGTGACGTCAAACCAGGAACGACAAGCACTGAACTGATCGCACAGGCAGAGTAAGTCTGGAGCTACTCTAAAACTGCTAAGTTTTTTTTGTTCGCAATATTGCGTAAACTTCGTTCGCACTTTTAAGATGCTAAGATACACTCCCAGTAGGCGTAGACTAAGCGTGTGTAACTCTGCTAAATTCGCCTTGCGACCGATCAACTCGGAATGAGGGCCTCTTACAGGTGCCTGTAAATACACTGCTTCTCAACCATGAGCAACATTACCACCTGACCTGGAATCTCATTAGCCATAATGCTGCAATTCTAAATCCATGGCAGATGTTTGCTGTTTCTGCCACACTAAGTGTATATATATATATATATATATATATATATATATATATACAATACACTGATAGTAATTAATTTAAATAGGACTTTTTGCATTTTTAGATAAAATCATTAATCTGGCTCAACTCAAGAAGCCTTTAAGTTGTTGTTACTAATAATAACACAGTCTGGAGCCAAATGGAAATCACTAGATCACATATACAGGTTATAGGCTCAACCTCTTATATCTGTTTACTTTAAGCTGACTGAATCCAGAAAAACTGGAATAGATCATTTCCCAAATATCCATATAAGTCAACCAAAGTGGCTATGAATAAGCCTTCCAGATATAATTAATCATATGTTGCCCAAAGTTATGTGTATTCTGATGTCAAATCAACTGTAGGGGTCTATCCATGAAGCAGTGATAAGAGTGGAGAAGTGAGCCTGTGGAGAAGTTGCCCATGGCAACCAATCAGCTGCTCCGTTCAATTGTATAGTATGCAAATTATAAATGTTACTTCAATGCTGATTGGTTGCCATGGGCAACTTCTCCAATGACTCTTTTCTCAAAACTTTTCACTGCTTCATGAATAAACCCCTAAGTTGTGTAAGAACAAGATCACACCGATGTCAGTACTTTAACAGTGTCATGAAACAGGGACCGGCTGCTCTACCCTGCCGGGTGCTCTCTCATTTCTCCCGCTGCGGACGCTCCTCCTGCATTGCATTGACTGGCTGCTGTGCCTCCAAGTCCGGTCATTCTCCATTGCAGCCACGGTAGTCTGCATTCCGCATGGAGCCGGCACCGCCATCTTGGCTTTTGACGTGCGCTCCAAGTGCACCAATGGGAAATTAGAGGAAGAGGCATCATTGGTGAGCAGTCAATGGCCAGAGACCTGGGGGTATTAAGTTCCTTCAGAAGCACTTCCCGTTATCAATGATTTGTTGTCCATACCTGCTGAGACCCACTCGGAGTATCTCTCTGACTAAACGTTCAAATATATGACTCCAGTGCACTTCCCACCTTTGGCACGCACTGATTCTCTCTAGTAAATTGGCTTAGCTGGTCCTGCACATTCCAGTGCTCTATCATCTGTGGTACTGCATCAACCAAGCAATCCTGCCTAACTGGTCCTGCACATTCCAGTACTCTAGCTTATCTGGTACTGCATCAACCCAACAATCCTGCCTAACTGATACTGCACATCCCAGTGCTCTAGATTATCTGGTACTGCATATCCCAGTAATCCTACACAGCTGATTCTGCACCATACTCCATCACCAAAGTCTAAATATTCTGTTCTGCTCCACATCCTGGCAATCCTGCAAGCTGGTTCTGCTCCTTATTCCAGCATCAAAGTCAAAGTAGCCGGTAGTGCTCCGCATCCCGGCAATCCTGTATAGCTAGTGCTGCTCCATATTCCAGCGTCAAAGTCCAAGTAGACGGTTCTGCTCTGCATCCCGGCAACCCTGCAAGTTGGTTCTGTTTCGTGCCCCAGCAACACGTAATTTACAAGCCTATCCATCCTTTCTCACTCACCAATTCAGCATGAGGAGGAATTACATCAAGCCGCCTAGTTTCCAACCCAAACCTTCGCACCCTTCTCCTACAACATCACCTAGTCTGAATCCACAAACCAGTCTGAGCCTGACAAACAGTTGAAGAGGGCCACCTTGTCTGTATTGCATTCACATTTAATAGAAGAACCTATTTCCAGCTAAAACTAGAGATGTGTACCGGACACTTTTCAGGTTTTGTGTTTTGGTTTTGGATCTAGATCTCCTTTCACATTTTGGATCAGGATTGGTTTTGCCAAAATCACCCTTTCGGGTTTTTGTTTTGGTTTTGGATCTGTATTTTTTTGAAAAAAACAAAAACAGCAAAAATCGCAGAATTTGCTGTTTTTTTTTGTTTTGTTCCTTCCTACAGTATTATTAACCTCAATAACATTAATTTCCACTCACTTCCAGTCTATTCTGAACCCCTCACACCTCACAATATTATTTTTAGGCCAAAAGGTTGCACCGAGGTAGCTGGATGACTAAGCTAAGCGACACAAGTGGGCGGCACAAACACCTGGGTCGTCTAGGAACAGCACTGCAGTGGCAGGCAGGATGGCAGTTTTAAAAACTAGGCCCCAAAGAGCACATAATGCAAAGAAAAAAAAGAGGTGCAAGATGAAATTGTTCACCCACCCTTATGTTGTTTAAACAGGACATGCACAGTTTAATAAACCCCATCATTTCAGCAACAGGTGGGAACCCTGGAAAAAACTTGCCAACTTCTCCGAATTATAGCTAGCTACAAATATACCACCTCCATATTTGATGACTTTTCACATTATGAGAAGAGGCAAGAGGAAGAGGACAACAAGAGTGTCAACAAGATGATTAAAAATTAGAGAGGCACACGCTATCAAGAACAACACACAGGCTTTCACCTCCACTCCTATCTTGGTGTGGAACAGAAAGACCTTTAACCAAGCAAATGTACAGTATAATTACTACATTACTGGACAAACTGAAAAACTAGAGTCCAAAGCCTCCGAATTTGGGCCCCCTTCTCCATTTTCAGGGATTACAATAATCTCGGATTTAATGCTGGGATGCAAATAAACTGGTTTATACCACAGGATCAAGATTGGATATTTTCCCCTCCTTGGGGGTAAATTTACTAAGATGGGAGTTCTATTTAAGATGGAATGTTGCCCATAGCAACCAATCAGATTCTACTTCTCATATCTAGCACCTTCTAGAAGATAATACCTGGAATCTGATTGGTTGCTATGGGCAACATCCCATCTTAAATAGAACTCCCATCTTAGTAAATTTACCCCTTGGAGTCTGGAGACTTATTTTGTGAAAATCTCATGGGCCTCTTTTTTTCCATTTTTTAATTGCATTTTTATTTACATATTTTGTGGCAGATAACTTATTTTCAGTTTTCATAGCTCCCAGTTACCCGCATGTGAGCATACCTGTGTGTCCCAGTTACACACATGTGAGCATACCTGTGTGTCCCAGTTACACGCATGTGAGCATACCTGTGTGTCCCAGTTACACACATGTGAGCATACCTGTGTGTTTTGTTTATTTTATTCATATTTTATTTTTGAATAAAGCAGCCCCTTAGATGTTTTAGCAGTCCCCCGTGAGCCCCCACAGCAGCCCCGGATCGGGTAAGTTGAGTTCGGGTGGGTTCGGTACAGTACTAAACAGGAATTTCCAGTTAATTTTTTGTTATTCAGCCCCTGCCCTAGTGGGTAAGTTGAGTTCGGGTGGGTTCGGTAAAGTACTAAGCGGGACTGTGCAGTGAATTTTTTGTTATTCAGCGCCTGCCCTAGTGGGTAAGTAGAGTTCGTGTGGGTTTGGTACAGTATTAAGCAGGACTGTGCAGTGAATTTTTGTTATTGAGCCCCTGCCCTAGTGGAGCTTACCACTCTAGAGTCCAAACTCATTTCATACTACAAGTAGGACTGTGGGAGGAAGCAATGCTAACCTCTGTGCAACCAGCATGCCTCAGCCTGGCAAGCCACACAGCTTCCTGGCTGTAAGCCACCATGAGACTCAATACTGGGTCTTTATTCAGTAACTGTGTGTGCATCACAGGAGCTCCTGGCCCATCTAGTGCTGCAGTGCAACAGAAAGCTGAGATTTAATTTTGCAATGCAAGATCACTGAAACTTTGTTCTAACACCGCGAGGTCTTACAATAACCCTACGCAGCTCTTACATTTTACAATTATTAAGGAGAAAATATTTACAAAATAAAGGAAAAGAACCCTGCACAACAAATGCGCATCTTGTAAATAATCCCAAAATGTGGAACATTAATACATCAAAATTGAGGTTGACTAATTGGAGCCATTAATTTGAGTCCCTAACATAAAATAATTGAGAAGAACCTCTCTCTAATGCTGGGTACACAGTGCACACTAGAAGATATATCTACTGGAGATGAGCGGGTTCAGACAGGGCACCCCTGGAATTATATGACAGACATATAGACATACAGTAGGTGTGTTTGGAAAATCTATTTTCTCCAGCAGTTGCCAGAGAAAATGAAGTAGAATATGTTGCCATGTCACGTTCCGCTGGATTATGATTCTGTCTCTTCTGACTGACTTTGGCCACAATTGTGGTCTCTCCCCATTTTGTACTCAGAGTTGTATGTTTATTGGAAAACACTTCGTCAAACTTGGAGTTTCCATTTCCACCTTTGCGGCTATATGTTTTCACAAATCTGGTTGTGATGTTGAAGCTTGTTTCATATTCTGCTCTAGGCTTTAGTTTAAACCTGTGATCAAGTACAGCAGCACCCCTGGATTATACGGCAGCGCCTTTGGATTTATACAGCACATAGGCAACATCCCTAGACATATACAGCATAGGCAGCTGGAGAATTACACAGCACAGCAGACAGGCAGTAGCACCCCTGGACTTAAACGGCAGTGGGGCAGCATTCCTGGACTGATAGGGCAGAGGGACATCACCCCTGTACAGCACCCCTGTCTCTTTTGTCTTGCTCCTGGACTATGGACTGCATCTTTCAGTTGACATCCACCCTTATCTTACAATTGTCTGGATTGTACTCCAGTACGTCTTCAACCAGCTAACTAGTTAGTTACACAGCACAGCAGACAGGCAGCAGAACTTCTGGACTTAAATGGCAGAGGGACAGCACCCCTGGACTTATAGGGCAGCAACCCTGGAATGATATGGCAGACAAAGAAAAGACATGCAAGATCGAATTGTCCTTGGGCATGCACACTTTAATAAACCAATCATTTCAGCGACAGGGTCTGCCACATGACTGTGGCTGAAATTATTGGTTTGTTTGGGCCCCCACAAAAAGAAGCAATTAATCTCTCCTTGCACAAACTGGCTCTACAGAGGCAAGATGTTGTCCTCATTATCCGATTCCTTAACCCCTTCAGTGTTTTCATCCTCACAGAGTATTAATTCGTCCATGCTGGAATCCACCATCACAGGTCCCTGTGTACTTTCTGGGGGCAATTGCTGGTCTTCCTGGGGGAAGTTATAATTCATTTTGATGAACATCATCTACTCCACATTTTGCAGAAGTAACCTCCTATTCCAATCGCTGACAAGGTGACCGGCTGCACTAAACACTCTTTAGGAGTACACACTGGAGGGTAGGCAACTTAGGTAAAATGAAGCCAGTTTGTGCAAGGGCCTCCAAATTGCCTCTTTTTCCTGCCAGTATACATAAGGGCTGTCTGAGATGCTTACTTGGATGCTGTCACCGATATAATCCTCCAACATTCTTTCAATGGTACGGACTACACAGGAACCCCTAGTTTGCACAAAATTCATTGCATCAAAGCGTGCATTACGGACGGGGAACCAGCAAGTCAGCCAGCCGGCAATTATAACCGCCAGCCGCTATCCATTCTTCAGCCGCACGGACGGAATAACATCAGTCAGCTGGCAGCTAATCAAAGCCGCCAGCCAGCCGCTATCCACCCTTCAGCAGCACAGACGGGGAGACATCAGTTAGCTGGCAGCTAATCAAAGCCGGCCGCTAGCCGCTCAGCTATAAATTATACAGCAGCAAGATCACTGCTACTTGTGGAAAAATAAAACCGCTACGTGCGCACTGAATATCTGGACTTCTACTATATAGGGGTAAGGAACTCCTTATATAAATACCAAAATATATATATATTTTTTTTTTCATATGGACTGATCAACATTTAGAGAGGGATAGATATTTATCCAGGTCCCTTATTGGCTGATTTGCAATCCAATCTTATATAGTCCAAAAAGGGCTGTAAACATCTTACTAACCTTCCTTTTTTTTACAGGTTTTGCGCATACACATAAGTATACATAACAAGCGCTCTTTTTATTTCTATATTCTTTTAATGGTGACAGCATCATATGCAGTGACAGTAAACATGTCAGTAATTGTTGGCAGCTCTTTCAGTCTGGGACAGATGTCAAAACTTGCTCCTGACTGCCCTGCATCACTGCCAGTGGGTCGGCAAGGACATTTTAGTTTTTTCCTTGCAGCTCCAATTGCGGGAGAAATTGAAGGAGGAGCTGTTGATGTGTCACGTTCCGCTTGAGCTGACAATTTTCTCACCAGCAGGTCTTTGCACCTCTGCAGACTTGTGTCCGCCAGAAAGAGAGATACAACATAGGCTTTAAATCTAAGATCGAGCACGGTGGCCAAAATGTAGTGAACTGATTTCAACAGATTGACCACCCTTGTATCCTGGCAAAGTGAATGAAGGGCTCAATCCACAAGTCCCACATACTTAGCGGAATTGCTCCGTTTTAGCTCCTCCTTCAATTTCTCCAGCTGCTTCTGCAAAAGCCTATTGAGGGGAATGACCTGACTCAAGCTGGCAGTGTCTGAACTGACTTCACGTGTGGCAAGTTCGAAGGGTTGGAGAACCTTGCACAACATGGAAATCATTCTCCACTGTGCTTGAGTCAGTTGCATTTCCCCTCCTTTGCCTATGTATTTTTGGAGGTGCAGATGTTTCAGGATGGCATATAAACATCTGCACCTCCAAAAAGGTAAAATTCTATAACTAAGAACTTTTTATTAGAATCAGGCCTTTTTGAGGTGTTTTTTTCTGATGGCTTGGGCTATTGCTATGTTTGTTTTTAAACGGAAGCTATTTATTTTTATTTTTAAATATTTTTGTACATTTGTACATTGGATGTTGCCCATCCTGTTTGGGGAATTGTGTGTTATACATTTTTTTCTGGATTGTACATCACGTTGTGGATTGTACATCATCTTGAGTCAACATATCTTATACACCATTTAAAAGTCACCCTATGAAGATTCAAAGTGAAAGATACCTTGATGTGCTTTGAAAACAACTCAATATTGTGAGTAGGGTACGCTTACCATATTTACTAACATAGAAATCCATTTTGGCTGATATTCATTTTGCATCAATAAGAGGGTACTACACGTTGGTTGTCTTTTCTCCTGTTTTTCACACATGTGTGAGATTGAGACATCTGGTGAAATCGCTTGATGATATACTTCTAAGACCCTCAAAAGATACCTTGATGGGCTTCAAACTCTCCATATCATTGCGAGTGGGGTACGCCCTATTTATGCTTCATCATAGAAGTTAAAGATACCTTTATGAGTCTACTTTATCTCTCTATTCGAGTGAGTGGGGTACACCCTTCCTCTTCTTCATCTTCTTCAATATATTAGTAGTTCTATCAAGCTTGGAAGCACTGTGATTATTTCAAGGATAAAAGAACTGTGCACACTTTTGACACTTTTTTCACATTAGGAACATTTATTAGAATGGAAAAATGTTCATAATAGTATGGTCTAAATGTTATCACACAATGTGTATCTGTATTTTTGTTTTATATATGCATAACGTCACTTTAAATGAGGACTGAGCACTGAATGGACCCAAAGACAGGCATTGGAAAATCTTCCTAATAAAAAGTAGTGATGTGCACCTGAAATTTTTCGGGTTTTGTGTTTTGGTTTTGGGTTCGGTTCCGTGGCCGTGTTTTGGGTTCTGACGCGTTTTGGCAAAACCTCACCGAATTTTTTTTGTCGGATTCGGGTGTGTTTTGGATTCGGGTGTTTTTTTCAAAAGACCCTAAAAAACAGCTTAAATCATAGAATTTGGGGGTCATTTTGATCCCATAGTATTATTAACCTCAATAACCATAATTTCCACTAATTTTCAGTCTATTCTGAACACCTCACACCTCACAATATTATTTTTAGTCCTACAATTTGCACCGAGGTCGCTGGATGGCTAAGCTAAGCGACCCTAGTGGCCGACACAAACACCTGGCCCATCTAGGAGTGGCACTGCAGTGTCACGCAGGATGGCCCTTCAAAAAAATACTCCCCAAACAGCACATGACGCAAAGAAAAAAAGAGGCGCAATGAGGTAGCTGTGTGACTAAGCTAAGCGACCCTAGTGGCCGACAAAAACACCTGGCCCATCTAGGAGTGGCACTGCAGTGTCACGCAGGATGGCCCTTCAAAAAAATACTCCACAAACAGCACATGACGCAAAGAAAAATGAAAGAAAAAAGAGGTGCAAGATGGAATTGTCCTTGGGCCCTCCCACCCACCCTTATGTTGTAAAAACAGGACATGCACACTTTAACGAACCCATCATTTCAGCGACAGGGTCTGCCACACGACTGTGACTGAAATGACTGGTTGGTTTGGGCCCCCACCAAAAAAGAAGCAATCAATCTCTCCTTGCACAAACTGGCTCAACGGAGACAAGATGTCCACCTCATCATCATCGTCCGATTCATCACCCCTTTCACTGTGTACATCCCCCTCCTCACAGATTATTAATTCGTCCCCACTGGAATCCACCATCTCAGGTCCTCGTGTACTTTCTGGAGGCAATTGCTGCTGGTGAATGTCTCCATGGAGGAATTGATTATAATTCATTTTAATGAACATCATCTTCGCCACATTTTCTGGAAGTAACATCGTACGCCGATTGCTGACAAGATGAGCGGCGGCACTAAACACTCTTTCGGAGTACACACTGGAGGGAGGGCAACTTAGGTAGAATAAAGCCAGTTTGTGCAAGGGCCTCCAAATTGCCTCTTTTTCCTGCCAGTATACGTACGGACTGTCTGACGTGCCTACTTGGATGAGGTCACTCATATAATCCTCCACCATTCTTTCAATGGTGAGAGAATCATATGCAGTGACAGTAGACGACTTGTCAGTAATCGTTGGCAGGTCCTTCAGTCCGGACCAGATGTCAGCATCAGCAGTCGCTCCAGACTGCCCTGCATCACCGCCAGCGGGTGGGCTCGGAATTCGTAGCCTTTTCCTCGCACCCCCAGTTGCGGGAGAATGTGAAGGAGGAGATGTTGACGGGTCGCGTTCCGCTTGACTTGACAATTTTGTCACCAGCAGGTCTTTGAACCTCTGCAGACTTGTGTCTGCCGTAAAGAGAGATCCAAGGTAGGTTTTAAATCTAGGATCGAGCACGGTGGCCAAAATGTAGTGCTCTGATTTCAACAGATTGACCACACGTGAATCCTGGTTAAGCGAATGAAAGGCTCCATCCACAAGTCCCACATGCCTAGCGGAATCGCTCTGTTTTAGCTCCTCCTTCAATGCCTCCAGCTTCTTCTGCAAAAGCCTGATGAGGGGAATGACCTGACTCAGGCTGGCAGTGTCTGAACTGACTTCACGTGTGGCAAGTTCAAAAGGTTGCAGAACCTTGCACAACGTTGAAATCATTCTCCACTGCGCTTGAGACAGGTGCATTCCACCTCCTTTGCCTATATCATGGCCAGATGTATAGGCTTGAATGGCCTTTTGCTGCTCCTCCATCCTCTGAAGCATATAGAGGGTTGAAATCCACCTCGTTACCACCTCTTGCTTCAGATGATGGCAGGGCAGGTTCAGGTGTTTTTGGTGGTGCTCCAGTCTTCTGTACGCGGTGCCTGTACGCCGAAAGTGGCCCGCAATTCTTCTGGCCACCGACAGCATCTCTTGCACGCCCCTGTCGTTTTTTAAATAATTCTGCACCACCAAATTCAAGGTATGTGCAAAACATGGGACGTGCTGGAATTTGCCCAGATGTAATGCACTCACAATATTGCTGGCATTGTCCGATGTCACAAATCCCCAGGAGAGTCCAATTGGGGTAAGCCATTCTGCGATGATCTTCCTCAGTTGCCGTAAGAGGTTTTCAGCTGTGTGCCTATTCTGGAAAGCGGTGATACAAAGCGTAGCCTGCCTAGGAACGAGTTGGCGTTTGTGAGATGCTGCTACTGGTGCCGCCGCTGCTGTTCTTGCAGCGGGAGGCAATACATCTACCCAGTGGGCTGTCACAGTCATGTAGTCCTGAGTCTGCCCTGCTCCACTTGTCCACATGTCCGTGGTTAAGTGGACATTGGGTACAACTGCATTTTTTAGGACACTGGTGAGTCTTTTTCTGACGTCCGTGTACATTCTCGGTATCGCCTGCCTAGAGAAGTGGAACCTAGATGGTATTTGGTAACGGGGGCACACTACCTCAAGAAATTGTCTAGTTCCCTGTGAACTAACGGCGGATACCGGACGCACGTCTAACACCAACAGGATGACTGCTGTGATATTTCATCTTCCTCGCAAAGGACTGTAGGACAGTCAATTGCTTACTGGAAGTAGTACAAGTGGTCTTCCGACTTCCCCTCTGGGATGGCGATCGACTCCCAGCAGCAACAACAGCAGCGCCAGCAGCAGTAGGCGTTACACTCAAGGATGCATCGGAGGAATCCCAGGCAGGAGAGGACTCGTCAGACTTGCCAGTCACATGGCCTGCAGGACTATTGGCTTTCCTGGGTAAGGAGAAAATTGACACTGAGGGAGTTGGTGGTGTGGTTTGCGCGAGCTTGGTTACAAGAGGAAGGGATTTACTGGTCAGTGGACTGCTTCCGCTGTCGCCCAAAGTTTTTGAACTTGTCACTGACTTATTATGAATGCGCTGCAGGTGACGTATAAGGGAGGATGTTCCGAGGTGGTTAACGTCCTTACCCCTACTTATTACAGCTTGACAAAGGCAACACACGGCTTGACTCCTGTTGTCTGCATTTCTGTTGAAATACTTCCACACTGAAGAGCTGATTTTTTTGGTATTTTCACCAGGCATGTCAATGGCCATATTCCTCCCACGGACAACAGGTGTCTCCCCGGGTGCCTGACTTAAACAAACCACCTCACCATCAGAATCCTCCTTGTCAATTTCCTCCCCAGCGCCAGCAACACCCATATCCTCATCCTGGTGTACTTCAACACTGACATCTTCAATTTCACTATCAGGAACTGGACTGCGGGTGCTCCTTTCAACACTTGCAGGGGGCGTGCAAATGGTGGAAGGCGCAAGCTCTTCCCGTCCAGTGTTGGGAAGGTCAGGCATCGCAACCGACACAATTGGACTCTCCTTTGGGATTTGGGATTTCGAAGAACGCACAGTTCTTTGCTGTGCTTTTGCCGCAAGTCTTTTCTTTTTTCTAGCGAGAGGATGAGTGCTTCCATCCTCATGTGAAGCTGAACCACTAGCCATGAACATAGGCCAGGGCCTCAGCCGTTCCTTGCCACTCCGTGTCGTAAATGGCATATTGGCAAGTTTACGCTTCTCCTCAGACGCTTTTAATTTTGATTTTTGGGTCATTTTTTACTGATCTTTTGTGTTTTGGATTTTACATGCTCTGTACTATGACATTGGGCATCGGCCTTGGCAGACGACGTTGATGGCATTTCATCGTCTCGGCCATGACTAGTGGCAGCAGCTTCAGCACGAGGTGGAAGTGGATCTTGATCTTTCCCTATTTTTTTAACCTCCACATTTTTGTTCTCCATATTTTGCGCACAACTAAAAGCCACCACAGGTATACAATGTAGATGGATGGATAGTATAGTATAACTTATACTTATGGACGACGAGTGACGACACAGAGGTAGGTACAGCCGTGGCCTACCGTACTGCTGCTTAGTGCTTATATATAAATATAATATACTGTATAACGGACCTGGTGGACAGTGTCAGCAGCAGACTGCTAAACTAGTATGAAGAAAGAAAAAAAAAAAACAACACCACAGGTATACAATGTAGATGGATGGATAGTATAGTATTACTTATACTTATGGACGACGAGTGACAACACAGAGGTAGGTACAGCCGTGGCCTACCGTACTGCTGCTTAGTGCTTATATATAAATATAATATACTGTATAACGGACCTGGTGGACAGTATCAGCAGCAGACTGCTAAACTAGTATGAAGAAAGAAAAAAAAAAACACCACAGGTATACAATGTAGATGGATGGATAGTATAGTATTACTTATACTTATGGACGACGAGTGACGACACAGAGGTAGGTACAGCCGTGGCCTACCGTACTGCTGCTTAGTGCTTATATATAAATATAATATACTGTATAACGGACCTGGTGGACAGTGTCAGCAGCAGACTGCTAAACTAGTATGAAGAAAGAAAAAAAAACCACCACAGGTATACAATGTAGATGGATGGATAGTATAGTATTACTTATACTTATGGACGACGAGTGACGACACAGAGGTAGGTACAGCCGTGGCCTACCATACTGCTGCTTAGTGCTGATATATAAATATAATATACTGTATAACGGACCTGGTGGACAGTGTCAGCAGCAGACTGCTAAACTAGTATGAAGAAAGAAAAAAAAAAACACCACAGGTATACAATGTAGATGGATGGATAGTATAGTATTACTTATACTTATGGACGACGAGTGACGACACAGAGGTAGGTACAGCCGTGGCCTACCGTACTGCTGCTTAGTGCTTATATATAAATATAATATACTGTATAACGGACCTGGTGAACAGTGTCAGCAGCAGACTGCTAAACTAGTATGTAGAAAGAAAAAAAAAACACCACAGGTATACAATGTAGATGGATGGATAGTATTACTTATACTTATGGACGACGAGTGACGAGTCGACACAGAGGTAGGTACAGCCGTGGCCTACCGTACTGCTGCTTAGTGCTTAATTATATATATAATATACTGTATAACGGACCTGGTGGACACTGCAGTGTCCGCAGACTGCTAAACAAACTAGCATGAAGAAAGAAAAAAAAAACACCACAGTGTTTTTCAGGCAGACAAACGTATACTGGACTGGTGGTCACTGTCAGCAAAACTGTGCACTGTACTCCTGCTATAACTGCTCCCCAGTCCCCACAATTAGGCAGTGTGAGCAGTGCACTCAGCACAGATATATCATGCAGCAGTGCAGCACACTGAGTGAGCACAGATATGGTGGAGCGTTTTTTTTCAGGCAGAGAAACAACGGATTAAACTCAAAACCCTGCACTGTACTCCCTAACAGCTGCTCCCCGTCCCCAATCCTCCCCACAATTATAACTAACTAAGTTGTAATATAATACAACGGACTCGGAGAGGACGCCAGCCACGTCCTCTCCCTATCAATCTCAATGCACGTGTGAAAATGGCGGCGACGCGCGGCTCCTTATATAGAATCCGAGTCTCGCGAGAATCCGACAGCGGAATGATGACGTTCGGGCGCGCTCGGGTTAACCGAGCAAGGCGGGAGGATCCGAGTCGCTCGGACCTGTGTAAAAAAAAAGGTGAAGTTCGGGCGGGTCGGATTCCGAGGATCCGAACCCGCTCATCACCAATAAAAAGGAACGTATTGTATATCACAAATTTCCTCTACCTAAATTTTGCACTTTATTACTTTTTGTTTTTTCATAATACAAGCGCCTAGGGCTATATATTTTCCACGTTGTTTTTTCCTTGTGTAGATTGTGATGTATGGTGACATCTGAGGGAAATTAACAGTCTAGAGCAGCTTCATCAAGCGCCAGTGTAGCAGGAATCCTTCAATCTTTCTTTGCACATACAGTATAAAGTTGTAATGATGGAAAAAAAAGAATCATCTGGCCCTTATCAATCAGGTGCCGTCCCTCACGTGCCTAGTGGGAAATCCACTACTGGGTACAACCGCACTTTGAGGACACTGAGGTCACTTTTCTTAATGTCCCTGTACAGTCTGGGAATTACTTGCCTAGTGAAGTGGAATCTAGATGGCATTTGGTACCGGGGACACAGTACGTCCATCAACTGTCTAAGAGGGTGATTTACATCTGATTGCTGCTGTGTGTTTTTGCACAGCGAGCAATCAGGTCCTAACTGCGCATGCATTTGCACCACAATGCGCACGCGCATGGCACAACAACAATGGGCATCGCTGGTCAGTGACGAGATGGTGCTAAAAATCCGTTCGCACGGGCGTTCGCAAGGTGATTGACAGGAGAAGGCCGTTTGTGGGTGGCAATTGAGCGTTTACAGGGAGTGTCCGGAAAAATGCAGGCATTACCAAGCATTTTCAGGGAAGGTGTCTGACGTCAGCTACGGCCCTAATCAGCCCGTTCTCATCACACTGGAGGACTAAGTCCTGTGTTGCACACAGACTGCACACACTCGATTTTGGCAGCTCGGCATACACATGCCATCACACAATTGCACGACGAATTTACACTCCCCCTGGAGGCGGCAACTACCTGATCGCAGGACAGCAAAATTAGCAGCCCAGCGATCAGATCTGAATGACCCCCTAAATCCCACTGCACTAATGGCGGGTACCGGACACACGTCTAACACCAGAATAGTTGTTATGGCCTCAGTGATCCGCTTTACAACAGGATGACTGCTGTCATGCTTCATCTTCCTCGCAAAGGACTGTTGAACAGCCAATTGCTTTTTTACAGTAGTACAACAGCAGCAGCATCAGTAGGCGTAGCACTCAATGATCCTCTGGAGGAATCCCGGATAAGACAAGAGTCAGTCATGCCTATGACATGGCCTACAAGACTACCTCTGATACTGATTGAGGAGGAAATTGACGATGAGGGTGTTGGTGGTGTGGATTGCAGGCTCTTGGATACCAGAAGAAAGGGAGCTAGGTGTCACTGGACTGGTCACACACTCCTAGCCACAGTTTCTGAACTTGACAATGACTTTTGATGAATGTGCCGCAAGTGATGTATAAGGGAGGATGTCCTAGGTGGTTATTGTCCTTACACCTACTTATTATGGATTGACAAAGGCAACACATGGCTCGACACTTGTTGTCCGAATTTATGGAGAAATAATTCCACATCGAAGGGGTGGATTTTTTGGTATTTTGCCCAGGCATGACAATGGGCTTTTTCATCCCATGGCCAACAACTGTCTCCACTGGTGCCTTATTCAAACAAACCACATCACCATCAGAATCCTCATCGTCAGCTTCCTCCTCAGTGCCAGCTAAACCAATATCCTCCTCATCCTGGTGTACTGCTACAGTGACATCCTCAATATCAGCAACTGCACTGGCGATGCTCCTCCCAGCAGTTGCAGAGGGCTTGCAAATGGTGGTAGGAGCCTTCTCTTCCCATACAGTGTTGGGAAGGTCAGGCCTAGACATCACAATCGCGGACACACTTGGACTCTCCTTGGGGATTTGTGATAACTCTGAACACACAATTGTTTCCTGTTCTTTAACAAGCTTTATGTTTTTACTTTTTCGAGAGGGAGGAGGGCTTCCATCTTCATGAGAAGCTGAACCACCAGTCATGAACATAGGCCAAGGCCTTAGCCTTTCCTTGCCACTTTATTATTATTATTTATATGGTGCCACAAGGGATCCGCAGCACCCAATTACAGAGTACATAATCAAATAATCAAAACAGTAAAACAGCAACTTACAGTTGAAGACAATATAGGACAAGTACAGGGTAAATAAACATAGCTACAACAGCAGATAACACTAAAATGCAGATGACACTTCATGTCCTGAATGGCATATTGCCAATTTTATGTTTCTCATCAGATAATGAAAAAAATGTTTTGGTCATTCCTTTTTGCTTCTTCGATTTTACATGCCCTCTATGACATTGGGCATTGGCCTCAGCAGATGACGTTAATGAAATTGCATCGTCAATGTCATGGCTGGTGGCAGCAGCACAAGACAGCACCTCTGTACAGTACCCCTGTACAGCACCCCCAACAGCACAGGACAGTACCCCTACAACACACACACACACACACACACACACACACACACACACACACACACACAGTGACCACACCGGACGCCACCACCCACAGAGAGACAAAGGTCTGTCTTGCTCACTCTCCAGTGCTGGAGTGAAGATGGCGTTGATGGGTGGTGTCTTATATATGGGATCCCAAACCCGCGAGATCTAACAGTGGGATGATGATGTTTTGCCTCGATCTGAGATCCGAGTCTGGCAGATAATCCCGAGCCGGACTCGGATCCCGGCTCGGACCGTAAAGTTCAGGAGGGTTCGGATCTCTGAGATCCGAACGCGCTCATCCATAGCTAAAACAGCCCTTATATTACGGGGTACATTTACAAAGGTGTGAGTTTACAAAAATGGAGGTATTGCCCATAGCAAACATTTATTTGATGCATTCTAGAAAATTAGAATTAGAATTTGATTGGTTGCTGTGGACAAGACCTTCTAGTATTCACATTTAATAAATAACCCTCAATTTCCCTAATCTCAGATACACATTCACTTAATAGCCTTCAAATCATGCCAGCATTAAAAAAAACTAATACCATCACTCCACATGAGGCACTATGAAAAACCCCAATTAAATTAAGTAATCTCCCCAAATAAAAATAATTTGCCTCCACCTGTACAATAATTACATATTTCTCACTCCAACCACAATAGATCTTCATTTTGAATTAAATAAATGGCACCTTTTGCTGCCACTACATTTTATAAAAGCCCTTTTTAAAGTTTTCTCTTGTGCCGGAGCGCTGGATCCTGTGGAGCAGAGTGAGTAGGGTAAGAGAGCAAACTCTCCTGAGACTTCCTCCTCTCCCTTCTGTGTTTAAATCATCAGATTAGCAGCATAGGAAAGTGGCGGCCGCAGGGAGATGCGGGTTCTGGCGGTTGCCTAGTGACCGGGACGCGCCTCTCTCCCGCCCACTAGGGCTGCTGGTCCCCGCCTGGCACCTAGCAACAGGCCGGCGCTGGGCACTTTGCATGGTGGAAACCGCCGGGTGCCTAGCAACGGGAATGCCAGAGGCAGACAGCTTTCGCCATTGCTCAGTAATTAACTGTGGGTATACATGCAGCAAGACAGCGGCATAAGATTAATATCATTAGTACTCCTGTGTCTGGATTGGTGCTGCTAACGCCTTTTATATTCTGTTCCTGTACTCTTCTCCAATTCTGGTTATAGTTCCTGATTCTAGTGAAAAACTGCTAGCCCTGTGAACCTCGTGCTGAAAGAATCTTTGCTGGACCCTGACCTGTCTGAATTTGGTCTACCCTTAGCATCTGGTGTAGTTTGAATTTTTTCACACAATATTTATTCTTTGTCTACCTTTATCCTTTGTCTTTCTGAAGTCCTCCATTGTCCTTGTTATTTGCATACAGCTGCTTTATACATTACCACCACACTTGTCTCTTTCACCACAGTACCACTGCACTACAGTGTCTCTCCCTGGTCCCTTGCATATTCATACTTTATCTCGGTTCTGTCAGCCAGTCCTCTGACTCATACTTGGTTTCAGCCATTCTCTTCCTGTCCCTGTTCTTTCTACTGACAGATAACGCTAGTCATCTTGGGGGTAAACCTGTACTGTCGCCAGTGGTATATGTCCTGGTGGGCATCCCAGTACCGGTAGGCGTATAAAGTCTTAAGGGAAAATCGGGTCTTATAGGCAAGAAGACCTGGTGCACTCTACGAGTCTTACACTCAGGTGTCTAGGGTTATTGTCCAGAAGATAGACCACGTGTCAAGTTCGGGTGTGGTTCATCAAATCGACAGTATCTAGGTCGACAATGTTTAGGTCGACCACTATAGGTCGACAGTCACTAGGTCGACATGGATGGAAGGTTGACAGGGTTTCTAGGTCGACATGTGCTAGGTCGACAGGTCTAAAGGTCGACATGAGGATTTATTTATTTTTTGGTGTCGTTTTCTTCGTAGAGTGACCGGGATCCCAAATTAGTGCACCGCGTCCCCTCGAATGGCTCGCTTCGCTCGCCATGCTTCGGGCATGGTGCCTTCACTCCGCTACCGCTTCGCTCGGCACACTTTACCGTTCCAATCGTAGTCCACGTGGATCGTGAAGTATGAAAAAATTCAAAAAAAGAAAAAATGTGAAAAACTCATGTTGACCTTTAGACCTGTCGACCTAGCACATGTCGACCTAGAAACCCTGTCGACCTTCCATCCTTGTCGACCTAGTGACTGTCGACCTATAGTGGTCGACCTAAACATTGTCGAACTAGATACTGTCGATCTTCAGACCGGATCCCGTCAAGTTCACCCACTCATCACCTGCAATCACCCAGTTCTCCGCATCATCCAGTCTAGGTATATCCCTCAGATCTTAACAACTGCTGATTGGCCCCTGAACACCTCTTGCCTCCTGCAGGGCCCACAGTTTTATCTTTCGAAAGTGTCCTGTAGTCACATTTCAGAAAGAGTACTAATATGTCTTGCCAGTTGGAGAAGCACTGCCTTAGGTTGTATGCCGGAACCTCCAGTAGTGGGGTTTGAATGGGCCAGTAAATAAATGATATTTACCATATCATCCCTTTAGACCGGAACACTCATGAATTACACAGGTTCTGTGGCTGGATGACTTTAATCCTGAGTTTCACCTGCTTGTAATCTGCCACAGAACCTGTGTAATTCATAAGTGTCCTGGTTTAAATGGAATGTATGGTAAGCCTATTTTCTGTATTTCTATGCTCCTGTTTTCAATGCAAATAAATTGTACTGCATATCCTTCCAACAAGCACAATCATAACAACCATATTATGCTTCCTTTACATAGAAAAGCAGGGTAGAAATTAGAGATGTGCGACGGACACATTTTCGGGTTTTGTGTCTTGGTTTTGGATCTGGATCCCCGTTCGTGTTTTGGATCTGGATTGGTTTTGGATCTGGATGACTTTTTAAAAAAACATAAAAACAGTTAAAATCACAGAATTTGGGGGTAATTTTGATCCTATGGTATTATTAACTTCAATAACATTCATTTTCACTCATTTCCAGTCTATTCTGAACACCTCTCACCTAACAATATTGTTTTTAGGCCAAAAGGTTGCACCGAGGTGGCTGGATGACTAAGCTAAGCGACACAAGTGGGCAGCACAAACACCTGGCCCATCTAGGAGTGGCACTGCAGTGGCAGACAGGATGGCAGTTTTAAAAACTACGCCCCAAAGAGCACCTAATGCAAAGAAAAAAAGAGGTGCAAGATGGAATTGTCTTGGGCCCTCTCACCCACCCTTTTGTTGTTTAAACAGGACATGCACAGTTTAATAAACCCCATCATTTCAGCAACAGGTGGGACCCCTGGAAAAAGCTTGCAAACTTCTCCGAATCATAGCTAGCTACTAACATACCACCTCCATATTTGATGACTTTTCACATTATGAGAAGAGGCAAGAGGAAGAGGACAGTGTCAAGAAGTCTACTTTGAGGGATTATGATAATCTCGGATTTAATGCTGGGATGCAAATAAACTGGTGTATACCACAGGATCAAGATTGGATATTTTCCCCTCCACGGAGTCTGGAGACTTTTTTTGTTAAAATCTCATGGGTTTCTTTTTTTCCATATTTTTGCATTTTTATTTACATCTTTTGTGGCAGATGCCTTATTTTTGTTTTTCACAGCTCCCAGTTACACGCATGTGAGCATACCTGTGTATCCCAGTTACATGTATGTGAGCATACCTGTGAGTCTTGTTTATTTTATTCATATTTAATTTTTAAATAATGCAGCCCCTTAGATGTTTTAGCAGCCCCTCCTGAGCCACCACAGCAGCCGCGGGTGGGACAAGTTGAGGTCGGGTGGGTTCAGTAAAGTACTAAGCACGACTGTACAGTAATTTTTTTTGTTATTGAGCCCCTGCCGTAGTGGAGCTTACCACTCTACAGTCCAAACTCATTTCATACTATAAGTAGGACTGTGGGAGGAAGCAATGCTAACCTCTGTGCCCACAGCATGGCTCAGCCTGGCAAGCTAGACATCTTGCTGGCTGTAAGCCACCATGAGACTCATTCAGTAACTGTTTGTGCCTCACAGGAGCTCCTGGCCCATCTAGTGCTGCAGTGCAATGGAAAGCTGATGCAATGCATGATCACTGAAACTCTGTTCTTCTAACACCGCGAGGTCTTGTGATAACCCTACGCAGCCCTTAGGAAAAGAAGATCCAACAAATGCGCATCTTCTAAATAAATAATCCCAAAATGTGGAACATAATAAATCAAAATTAAGGTTGACTAATTGGAGCCATTCATTTGAGTGAGTCCCTAACATGAAATAATTGAGAAGAACCTCTCTCTAATGCTCTGGCAGAAAATATCACTTTTACCTATCCGGAAGTTGCGTGGACTATGATTCAGTCTCTTCTGAGTCACACTGACTTTGGCCACAAATGTGGTCTCTCCCAACTTTATCTAAAAACATTTCCACCTTTGCGGCTAGTTTTCACAAATCTGTTTGTGATGTTGAAGCTTGTTTCATGTCTGCTCTAGGCTTTCATTTAAACATAGGATCAAATACAGCAGCACCCCTGGAATTATACGGCAGCACCCCAGGACTTATACAGCATAGGCAGAACCCCTGTAGAATTACACAGCACAGCAGACAGGCAACAGCACCCCTGTACTTAAACGTCAGTTAGGCAGTAACCCTGGACTGATAGGGCAGAGGGGAAGCACTTCATATAGGGCATTACCCCTGGAATGATGTGGCAAAGAAAAGACGTGCAAGATGGAATTGTCCTTGGGCCCTCCCTTATGTTGTATAAACAGGACATGCACACGTTAACAAATCAATCATTTCAGCGACAGGGTCTGCCACACGACTGTGGCTGAAATTATTGTTTTGTTTGGGCCCCCATCAAAAAGAAAGCAATTAATCTCTCCTTGCACAAACTGGCTCTACAGTGGTAAGATGTCATCCTCATCCTCAGATTCCCCCCCCCCCCTTTAGTGTTTACATCCTCATCCTCATGGAGAAATACTATTCAAACAAACACACCACATCATTTAGATGTCAGTGGACTGCTTACGCTATTACCCAAAGTTTCAGAATTTGACAATGACATGATGAATGCGCTGCAGGTGACGTATAAGGGAGGATGTTCCTAGGTGGTTAATGTCATTACCCCTACTTATTATGGATTGACAAAGGAAACATATGGCTTGACACCTGTTATCTGGATTTGTGGAGAAATAATTCTACACTGAAAAGGTGGCTTTTTGGTATTTTGCCCAGGCATGATAATGGGCTTTTTCATCCCATGGGCAACAACTGTCTCCACTGGTGCCTTATTCAAACAAACCACATCACCATCAGAATCCTCATCGTCAACATCCTCCTCAGCGCCAGCTACACCAATATCCTCCTCATCCTGGTGTACTTCTACAGTGACATCCTCAATATCAGCAACTGGACTGGCTGTGCTCCTCCCAGCACTTGCAGGGGGCTTGCAAATGGTGGTAGGAGCCTTCTCTTCCCATACAGTGTTGTGGAGGTCAGGCCTAGACATCTCAACGGCGGACAGTGCCAGCACCCCTGTATTTTCACAACACTCCTGTAAGTTTACAGCATACAAGACAAGGCCAGTGTACATTTATTTTCACTGCACCCCTGTATTTTTACAGCATACAGGACCAGTGTACTTTTATTTTAACAACAGCATCCCTGAAGTTTTACAGCATACAGGGCCAGTGTACATTTTTTTCACTGCACCTCTGAATTTTTACAGCATACATACAGGTCCAGTGTACATTGATTTTCACTGCACCCTAGAATTATTACAGCATACAAGACAGGGCTAGTGTACATTGATTTTCACTGCACCCCAGAATTTTTACAGCATACAAGACAAGGCCAGTGTACATTGATTTTACTGCTCCTCTGAATTTCTACAGCATACGGGGCCAGTGTAATATTATTTTAACAGCAGCACCCCTATATTTTTACAGCATACAGGAGCAGTGTGCTTTTAATTTTTAACAACTGCACCCATGAATTTTTACAGTATACAAGGCCAGTGTAATGTTATTTTAACAGCAGCACCGCTATATTTTACAGCATACAGAAGCAGTGTGCTTTTATTCTTTAACAACTGCACCCCTGAATTTTTAAAGCATACAGGGCCAGTGTAATGTTACTTTAACAGCAGCGCCCCTATATATGACAGCATATAGGAGCAGTGTGCTTTTAATTTTTAACAACTGTGTGCTTTTAATTTTTAACAACTGCACCCCTGAATTTTTACAGCATACAGGACCAGTGTAATGTTATTTTAACAGCAGCACCCCTATATTTTACATCATACAGGACCAGTGTGCTTTTAATTTTTAAGAACTGCACCCCTGAATTTTTAAAGCATACAGGGCCAGTGTAATGTTAATTTAACAGCAGCACCCCTATATTTTACAACATACAGGACCAGTGTGCTTTTAATTTTTAACTGCACCCCTGAATTTTTACAGCATACAGGGCCAGTGTAATGTTATTTTAACAGCAGCACCCCTATGTTTTACAGCATACAGGACCAGCTTTTAATTTTTAACAACTACACCCCTGAATTTGTATATCATACAGGGCCAGTGTAATGTTATTTTAAAAGCGGCACCCCTATATTTTACAACATACAGGAGCAGTGTGCTTTTCATTTTTGACAACTGCAACCCTGAATTTTTACAGTATACAGGGCCAGTGTAATGTTATTTTAACAGCAGCACCCCTATATTTTACAGCATACAGGAGGACAGCTACACCCATGTACAGCTGCAGCACCCATAACAGCACATGAAACACCAGTGGCAGCCAGGATAGCACCCCTAACACAGCACAGGTACACCACAGTGACTGCAGCAGCACAACTACAGAGCACACACTAACCCCCCCTGATGCCACCACCCACAGAGAGACAGAGGTCTGTCTCCCTCACTCTCCAAGTCCGGAGTGAAAATGGCGACAACGTGCGGCTATTTATATGGAATCCAAAACCCACGAGAATCCGACAGTGGGATGATGACGTTTGGCCTCGTTCTGGTTTCCGAGTCTGGTGGGAAGTCCTGAGCCGGACTCCGATCCAGGCTCGGAATGGGATGTTCGGGGGAGGGGGGTTCGGTTGCTCATCTCTAGCAGTAATAGATAAATTTACTTGCCAAAACATGTGAAACTATTGTGCCTTAATAAGACCAATACAGTAAAAACAGTTTGCTCCACAATTTTAATGAATTTATGCACAGCATGTAAAATACATCTACAATAAATTCATTTTTATATTTGAATGTGTTTAATGTTATGTACAGTACTGGTATCATTTTGGCTTCTCTTTTACACCATTATCGTTATTGCAATGGAAAGTGTTAGTGTTTTATCCCAATTGTTCATTGTAATAAAAATTACATAGGTCTGTGATTTGGCTTTATTTTATGTTTGCAGTGGCCAAGACATTAGTTGGATACACTCTGTAGTAGACTAGTAGACTTTATCGAATGCTACCTGAGTCTTTAAGGAAGAACCTCAGTTAACTAAGGCCCTCATTCCGAGTTGTTCGCTCGTTGCCGATTTTCGCTATGCTGCGATTTGTTGCAAATTGCGCATGCGCAAGGCACGCAGGGCGTATGCGCTTAATTATTTTACTGAAAACTTAGCAGTTTTGCTGTGGATTCTGCGGCGCTTTTCAGTCGCTCTGCTGATCGTTGAGTGATTGACAGGAAAGGGGCGTTTCTGGGTGGTAACTGAGCGTTTTCCGGGAGTGTGCTAAAAAACGCAGGCGTGTCAGGGAAAAATGCGGGAGTGTCTGGAGACGGGGGAGTGGCTGGCCGAACGCAGGGCGTGTTTGTGACGTCAAACCAGGAACTAAACGGACTGAGCTGATCGCAATCTGTGAGTAGGTCTGGCGCTACTCAGAAACTGCAAAGAATTATTTAGTAGCAATTCTGCTAATCTTTCGTTCGCTATTCTGCTAAGCTAAGATACACTCCCAGAGGGCGGCGGCCTAGCGTGTGCAATGCTGCTAAAAGCATCTAGCGAGCGAACAACTTGGAATGAGGGCCTAAATAGGCAATATGCCCTGATGCATTATATCAAGAATATCAGCAGGTATAAATTCCATAAGCAGATCACACTGAAGACTAATTTTTAACAGGGAAGATTCTTTAAGATAATACACCCAACAATATAAACCAATCTTAAAGTAAATAAAATAAGAAACCCTACCTTATGGTGGGATGTAGTCAGGATCCATCGTCACCATCCTGACTGTCACAGTCCTGGCTGAGATATACTGACAGTGTAAATCCCAAAGAATCCCAACAGTGAGTATTACGATTAATGTGAGGGTTAGCCACTAGGCTGAAGGTTAAGGTTAGGCTACGGGAGGGGATCGTTAGGTTAGACTGCCAAAGGGAATGGTTAGGGTCAGGCTGCAGGAGTGGTGGGTTAGGGTTACAATACTCATCAAAATCCATCAGGATTTTGACCGTTGTGATGGCACTGACAGCATTGTGACCATAGGTGTGCGCAGGGGGGGTGCCTGGTGCGCACAGGCACCCCCTAATGTCCGGCACCCCGATCTCACATGCCTGATGCAGTGATTGTCGAGCAGACTGATTACTGTCCCCTCTGCGCTGCACCCTGTCAGGACTGCATTACTGATCAGATGCCTGGGTTAATCAAGTGTGCCACTACCACCGGCTTTCAAACTCCCAGCTCCACCTCCATGTACAAAAACAGCGTGATGTGATTACGTCATGCTGCTCGCACGCCCACCCGCCACATGCCCACCTCTCTCCTTCTATGCTATGCCAACGCCAGCCACAGATGAGGATCAGCATGCAGCCAGCATTCCTCTTAGGAAGACAAATTCAATACTGGCAGGCGGACGGCAGCAACATTGACACGTCACTCGTTTTTCCAGCAGCAGCAGTACTAGTCTGCGACTGTCAGTGTCAGTGAGTGACTGACTTGTAAGTAAGCTGCTGCAGCTTGCAGGGAAAGAGACGGGGAGCCAGACCAGGCTGAGGAGGAGCACTGTAATTGCAGTGAGTGCCATCAGGGGTGTTTGTTTGGTTCACACCACAACATCTGACAATGTATCTGCTTTATTAGGATTGGTACAAGGGTGGATATTTTATATTGCGTCGACCGTCAATAGATGGTGCTAGACACGCCCAAAAGGCGGCGCTAGACACACCCCTCCGACGGTGCACCCCCTAATAAAATGTGCTGCGCACGCCTATGATTGTGACTATCGGGATGATAACCGCCAGATTATGGTTAGAATGTAAATAAATCAAAGGTGGATATATCTGTAAGGACCTTTCAGCTCTTTGTCATTTTGCTAATTAAAGGTCATTAAAAACTTAAGGAGGAAAAATGTCCCCTACCCTTTGTTTTATCCAAGAGAAGATCTTGTAAGTCAGGTCATTACTATAATAACCAGGACGGTTTACATGTCCTTCAGACAACTTAGAATGCTTACCACAAAATGCACAATTATTATTATTATTATTATTATTATTATCCTTTATTTACATGGTGCCACAAGAGATCCACAGCGCCCAATTACAGAGTATATAAACACATAATCAAAGCAGGAAAACAGTGACTTACAGTTGAAGACAATATAGGACAAGTACAGTGTACATAAACATAGCTACATTAGCAGACGACACTGGCATAAGTATCAGGGTGGCAGAAATGCGCAGGATTTGGTGCAGTCTAAGATTATTAAACTAAGAAAAGGATAAGCTTATGAAGGAAGAGGACCCTACTCGTGAGAGCTTACATTCTAAATGGGAGGCGCAGACAGACAGGGGTGACACAGATGGGGTAGACAGTGAGCGTGGAACCGAGGGATAGAGTGAGACTTGGCTCAGTTTGGTGAAGAAGTCGGTCTTGAGAGCCCGTTTGAAGATTGGTAAAGAGGTGGAGAGTCTGAGACGTTAAGGTAGAGAATTCCATGGAAAGGGAGCAGCACGTGAAATATCTTAGGGGTAGGAGTGGGAGGAAGTAACCAGTAGGCAGGATAGGCGGTGTGCAAAAGCAGAGCGAAGGAGGGCGGGTGGGCATGTAAAGGGAGATAAGGGCAGAGATGTAAATGGGAGAGGAGTGGGTGAGGGCTTTGTAGGCGAATGTGAGAAGCTTGAATTGGATTCTGAAAGGGAAGGGAAGCCAGTGAAGGGCTTATAGGAGAGAGGAGGTGGACATAGTGCATTTGGTGAGGAAGATGAGCTGGGCTGCAGCATTGAGGATAGATTGGAGTGGAGAGAGGCATTTGTCAGGGATGCCAGTCAGGAAGAGATTACAGTAGTCCTGTCTGGAGATGATCAGTGAGTGAATAAGGGTCTTAGTAGTATCCTGTGTCAGAAAGGGTCTGATCCTGGAAATATTTTTGACATTAAAATGGAAGGTTTGTGAAAGGTGCTGAATGTGTGGTTGGAAGGAGAGGGAGGGGTCAAGGATTACTCCAATATGGCGCACTTGGGGCCTAGAGAAGATAGTTGTGCAATTAATAGATAATAAAATTGTGGGAGGTTAGGTTTTGCGCGAGGGTGGGAAGATGATCAGCTCAGTCTAAGAAATGTTAAGTTTGAGAAAGCGCTAGGACATCTAAGAAGAGATAGCAGATAGACATTTAGAGATATGAGTGAAGAGAGCAGGGGATAAGTCCGAGAAGGAAAGGTAGATTTGAGTATCCTCAGCATAGAGATGATATTGGACGTCAAAAGAACTAATGACGTATAGAGAGAGAAAAGGAGAGGACCAAGAACAGAACCTTAGGGGATACCTACAGATAGTGGAAGTGGGGGGAGGTGGAGTCATGAGAGGAGACAGAGAAGGAATGGTCAGAGGGTTAGGAGGACAGCCAAGAGAGGGCAGTATCACGCAGTCCAATGGAGTGATGGATTTGCAGAAGAAAAGGGTAGTCCACAGTGTCAAAAGCAGCAGAGAGGTCAAGAAGAATAAGCAGAGAGTAGTGACCCTTAGATTTGTCAGTATGGAGGTCATTGCAGACTTTTGTGAGGGCAGTTTCAGCTGAGTGGAGAGGATGGAAGCCAGACTGGAATGGGTTAAGTAGTGAGTGGGAGGAAAGAAAGGAAGCAAGGTGGTTGTAGACAATATACTTTAGAGTTTGGAGATGGGTCGGTAGTTGGAGAGTGTTTTTGGATCAAAGGTAGGTTTTTAAGAATAGGAGAGACAAGTACATACTTGAAGGCAGGGGGACAGTGCCTGATGAGAGGGAGAGATTGAGAAGGTGGGCAAGATGGGAACTGGCAGAAGGAGAGAGGTAGCGGAGGAGGCGGGGTGGGGATGGGGTAAAGTGGAGAGGTGGTTGGGGGGAGAAGAGATGAGGGCCATGACTTCCCCACCAGATACATGGTAGAAAGCTGTCAGAGTTGGTGAGAGGGATGGGGAGGAGTGTTAAGGGATAGGAGGTGGCTGGTTGCTGATTGTCTGGTGGGATTAGAGGTCCTGACATATGGAGTCAATTTTGGATGTGAAGTAAGTGGAAAAGTCAAGACCAGGGAGTGAGGAGGGGAGACGAGGTGGAGGTGGGTAGAGGAGGGAGTTGAGAGTGGCAAAGAGGCGCCGGGGGTTGGAAGATTGGGTGGAGATGAGATTCTTGAACTATGACTGTATTGAAAGGGAAAGGACAGTACTAATGACGAAAACATACATTTGAAATGGGGGAAGTCTACCTTAGAGCGTGATTTCCTACAGTGTCGCTCAGCAGTTTGTGAGCATTTTTGCAGATATCTGATGCATTTGGTGTGCCAGGGTTGAGGTGTTAATTTGCGTGGGTGAATAGTGGTTGGTGGCACGACAGAGTCAAGAGCAGGAGTAAGGGAAGCATTATATTGGGAAGTGGTTTGTTCAGGGCATGAGAAAGAGAGAATAGGAAAGAGATGTGAGTTGAACAGGGAGGATAGGGATGTGGTGTCAATAGCCTCAATGTTATGCTTAGTGATGGTTGTCACAATCCTGTCTAAATTAATATAATTTGATGACTTACCATCTGTCCTGGATCCTGCATGTTTTCTGTTCACTGGGATAAACAGCTCACCAGTATCATGGGTTCCTTAAGTGCTGAGTTCTCTGTCTGGAAGGTGAGAGTTGCTAATGACTCGAGTTGCACTTGTGTTGAATAACCTTCTGTGTGAATACTGAATTCAGCAAGTCTCTCCATGCTGTGTTTACACAGCAATCATTGAGGATTGTTCATGCTTTGCTATGCTACCGTGCCAGCATCCACAAGTCCAGTGGCCATAGCACATCTATGCAAACCATACCATGCCGGAGTTTCCTCCAAAACCAGCTATGGACGTCACCATGACAGTTCCTGGTCAGCTGATCTCCCTGGGTCCAATCCGGAATCCTTTCCTCATCATGTGAGTCGCTCATCCAGTCAGCAGTGAGCAAGGGGTTTAAGTTCCAAGTCCCAGCACTGACAAGCTATCAGTGCTTTGTTGTCTCTCAGCCTGGTGTGAGCTCCAGTATCTCCTGCTGGTAAAGAATTACAATATCCATCTCCAGCACTACCTGACTCCCTGGATGATCTTAAAGGGCCACTACTGCAATTACACTGCAGCATTTCCAGATTCACTGGTGTGCTATTCCAGCGATCCAGAGGGACTGACCCGCATATCATTGCGGTCATAGTGACTTTGCTGTTCCATCCAGTATCCATAAAACCTGCTGTGCTGGTTACGCCCAGCCTTCTGCAAACCTACTCCGCTGGTTCCGTCCAGCATCTGGAAAACCTGCTGTGCTGGTTCGGCCCAGCATTCTACAAACCTGCCTTGCTGGTTCCGCCCAGCATTCTGAACTCCTGCTGTGCTGGTTCCACCCAGCATTCTACAAACCTGCCTTGCTGGTTCCATCCAGCATTCTGAACTCCTGCCTTGCTGGTTCCGCCCAGCATTCAGAGAACTTTCCTTGCTGGTTCTGTCCAGCATGCTGAGCTCCAGCCTAGTCAGAAAGCCAATACCGACATTCTGAAAACCTGCCTAGTCGGAAAGCCAATCCTGACATCCTGAAACCCTGCCTTGTTGTAAAGCCAATCCTGACATCTGGAAAATCTGCCTTGTCAGAAAGCCAATCCCGACATCCTGAAAACCTGACATGTCGGAAAGCCAATTCTGACATCTGGAAAACCTGCCCTGTCGGAAATTCAATCCCGACATCTGGAAAACCTGCTGTGCTGGTTCCGTCCAGCCTTCTGCAAATCTACTCCGCTGGTTCCATCCAGCCAGTAGCGGATCTTGCCACGGGCAAGCAGTACTTTTGCCCGGGGCGCCGCCTTCCGGAGGGCGCTGGCGCCGTCCGGAGGGCGCCGCACCATGGCAAGATCCGCCACTGCTGTGCCCTCCGCTGCCCGCTGTGTCCCCCCGGCTCCTGCGGCTCTGGTCCCGTGAAGGGAACTAGACACGTAGCATCTAGTTTCCCTTCGCAAAGAGGACCATTACTGAGCGGTGCGCGATGATGTCATCACGCACCGCACAGCAAAGGTCCTCTCCGCGAAGGGAACTAGACACTACGCATCTAGTTTCCCTTCGCGGAGAGGACCTTTTGCTGTGCGGTGCGCGATGACGTCATCGCGCACCGCTCAGCATTTAAGCGGCGCTTCTGCTGTACAGGGGGCGTGACTGACCACGCCCCCTGTAGTAAGCCATGCCCCCATTCCCTGCCCGGGGCGCCGAGGGCATTCGAACCGGCCCTGCATCCAGCATCCGGAAAACCTGCTGTGCTGGTTCTGCCCAGCATTCTACATTTCTGTCTTGCTGGCTCCATCCAGCATTCTGACATTCATCACCAAAACATTTCAGTCTTCACAAAGACATTCCATATTGGTGACAACCCAGCTATCTATTGCACTGGTGAGTCACTCCACCAGTGTTCCAGTACCCTCTTAGCTGGTCATCTTCTACCCTAATCTCTCAGCCAACCTGCCATGTCTGCATGAGTAGATCATTTATAAAGCCTGCCCAGTTCTGTCCACAACTCTCAACACCAGACCCAGTATCTAGTCCTAGTCCGGATTCACAAATAACTACAGCCGTGACAATGGTAGCCTTAGGAGGTAGAGATGGGGAAGCAGAGAGAGATAAGTTCAAGGAGAGCAGATGGTGGTCAGAGAGGGGAAATGGGGAGTTGGAAAAATCAGAAATATCACAATGGTGAGTGAAGACCAGATCCAGTGAGCTCCCATTCACATGGGAGGGTGAGGAGGACCACTGTGAGATACCAAGTGAAAATGTGAGGTTAAGGAGTTTAGAGGAAGAGGATTGTGTGGGGATATCGATAGGGATGTTGAAATCTCCAAGGATAATGGAGGGAATGTCAGAAGAGAGGAAGTGAGTGAGCTGGGAAGCAAAGTTGTTGTGGAATTTAGAAGCAATGCCAGGGTGGCGGTGAATTGCAGCTACTCTAAGATGGGCAAGTTGGAAGATGCGTATAGCATGAACCTCAAATGTACAGAATGTAAGGGACAGTTCTGGGGGTATGAGTTGCTAGGAGTATCTAGGGGGTAAAAGGACCCCAACACCACCACCATGGATACCCCTGGGTCAGGTGTGTGTGTGTGTGTGTGTGTGTGTGTGTGTGTGTGTGTGTGTGTGTGTGTGTGTGTGTGTGTGAATGTGAGACCCCCAGCAGAGAGAGCAGAAGTAGAAGTAGTATCGGGGGGAGTAATCCAGGTTTCAGAAATGGCGTGTGGACCAATTTATTAAAAACTAATCTGGCATTCCAGAGGGCACAGGATAGGGGGTATGAGTTTGTGGGAGAGATGTGAATGAGATTAATAGGGTTGCTGTAGCATTGAGGTGAGATTAACTTGGAGGGCAGGGATGATGAGAGAGTAGTGATGGTGCGGGTGCCTGAGCTAGGAAGGGAAACTGCAGGAAGTGGGCAGCTAAGGAGTTCAGTGTGATGTGGATAAGGGTGTGGTCTGCAGGGGGGGGGGGCGGCACTGACATGCGGGGCGGACTAGCCCTGTGCTGGGCGCCCCCCCCCCCCCCCGCATGTCTGAGTTCATGATCGTAGCTGTGCTAAATTTAGCACAGCTATGATCAACTCGGAATGACCCCATAGTGTGGAGTAGGTTAATAGGTGGAGGGAAACTGGAACTAGAAGTGTAGGCTGTAAGGGATCCAGAGCAGAAGATTTGCAGAAACGTAGGTGAGAAAAGCAGTGTAAGCTCAATGGGTTTAAATTTTGTTTGAAGTGAAACAAAAGCATAGATAATATTGGTGTAGAAATTGATTTGTATTGTAAGAAATAAGAAGATGTGACTGAGGGTAAAAAAAGCTATGGGAATTCAGACAGGACTTTTAAGTGTTTGAAGGTAAAATTGCATTGGTACAGATGTGAATAAAAAAAAAATACAAATCAAAGCATGTCTTGGTAAAATTTATGTTTTTTGAAATGTCCAAGTCAGGTCATACAGTGTTATTTTATCAGATTAAACAATCAGGAGATGAATGATATGAAGAGTAAGTGGGTATTCAGTTAGCACCGGTAATCTCTGAGCTATTGAATTATCTCCCCTGCCTAATCAATTGAGTCCCGTTTTCACCCGTTTTTTAGGGACATTTTCGCCAATGCCTTTTCACATTTTTTTTTGTGTGAAAAGGCATTGGTGAAAGATGCATCAAAATCGGCAAAAACGACCCACGTTTTTGCAAGCGCAGGTGAGAGAGCATGTGGATTGGCCAATCCATATGTTTTTCGCTCCTGCTGAATTTTTTGCCTGGGCGAAAAAACAGCCCTGCTATTGAATAGGACAAATCCCCATCTGCCCTAAAAATAGCGAAAAGTCAAATTTTTTCACCTAAGCGAAAAAAACGGACCTAATTGAATACCTCCCTAAGTGAACTAATATTTGTTTTTTAAAATTTGTCCTACAGTTTTCTTTTTTTTTTTTTTTATATAGATTGGTCTCCTTCTGTTATACTTCTGTTTCACTGTGGTTGAACGCTGGTAGAACGCTGCAGTTATGTGTCAATTTCATCGCACTTTGATAAATACGCACACTTGGATAATATATGCACAGTCTACATGATGGAACTTAAATAGAGAAATGCTGCATGTGATCCCAATAATTGGAATCAACAACTACTCTCCACCCCCTGGAATGCCAAGCAATAAAAAATTACCTTAAACAAATAAGCAAGGCATACCACATAGCTAACAACTAGGTCTATACATTTCAAAACTAAAGAAAGTACATCTTTGAGATACTATGCAGTAATGTTTCAATTTGCATTACCTAGGAGTTTCAGGATGCCTATAGAAGTATAAGGCAGTCGAATATGTTGAGAGCTGTAGTCAAATTACCTGTAAATGCAGAGAAGAGGAGTCAATTCTCAATAAGTATCAGCCGAAGATAAATGAACGCTGGAACGCTGCAGTTATGTATACATTTTATTACACTTTGATAAATATTCACACTTCGATAATGTATGCTCAGCCTACCTGCTTTGCAAAGCCTACAGAATGGAACTTAAATAGAAAAAATGCAATGCGCTCACTCCCCACAGATGCCGCCCTGATCTATGTCAGTGCCCAAGTTTGGATGACTAAGGAGCAGGGACGGAGTATTGGCCAATGTTAAAATAACAATAAGTGTTCCTCTAACCAGTCACTCTTTCAGTTGAACCATTTTTTTTAATATAGGTTTTAAGCAAGAAAAACACAGGTACCTGTCTTGTAAATATGTTGCAGACAGCTGCAATATTGTTACAACAAAGTAAAAAAAACGAATCTGTTGTGACTACCTTTCAGGTCTATATTCTATTGTAGTGATAAAAGAGTGGAGAGCCCAGGTGAATACCATGACAAAAGTACTAGATTCAGTACGTGTAAGCTGAAATTAAGTGGTCTCAAATAAATAGGGTAAGAGGTCATTCCTATTAGATCAGGCTTTTTCAACCAGTGTGCCGCGACCAGTTGCAAGGTGTGCTGCGGATCAGTCGTGCTCCGGCCGTGACCTATGCCTTGATGACGCGGCGGTGTGATATCATAGGTCACGGCCGCCGCATCTCACCACCCAGCCAGCCCACCCGCCTGCATACACATCTTCCAGTTCCTGCCTGCATCCACAGCTTTCCTTGCCAACCCACATCCACATCTGAAAAGACTGACAACTGCTGAGTAGCGCCTCAAGTGATGATATGAATATTAAATAGATATGTGGGTATGTAATTGCTCTATCAGCTGCGCTGCCGTAAAACACTGTGTGTGTGTTTGTTACAGGTAAATGACTTGTGACGAAACGCGTCAGGACCCCGTCTCCCTGCACACCTTGATCGTGTTACCTACTTGGTAGCAAGCTGCTTACTGAGCTACTGATATCCCGGCTCCATATCCTGGTCTATTACACGGCTGCCGGCAATTTCCCTCTGTACGCCGCTGATACTGCACTTTCCATCGCTGGCTGTCTGGCCACAGCACGTCCATCTCCTTGCCGCACAGACGGGCACTGGGCACTGCAGGACCGCACTACCGAGGACGCTCGGTACGGACCAGCCCGAGGAGAGGTATTTAATCATCTGTAAAACTACAACTTTCCTTTGCCTTTGAAGCCACCATTACGGCATTTACTATCAGCATGATACTGACCGGCTGCTAATTGGAACTGTGGATACTCAAGTAGAGTTAACAATTGGATCCATGCTTCTTTCCTCCAACAAAAGACATTACTTTGCAGTTCAACTATTCATTTGATCGAGGTGTTGTTACATTTAATCTATGTATGAATGTTTCTACTGAATTTTATACTTAGTTTCAAAGTGTTATAATTAATGTTATTAATATAATAAATTCTCTTTTACTACACGTCAGCTCTTATCATTAACTACTCACTACCAATTCTTATTAATTGCTCTTATACATTTGCGCAGCCGTTCTCTTTTTCCACATCCACACCTGCCCGACCGCCCGCTGCTCAGTATTTGCAGCACTCCACTATGAACAATCCCCGCCACTGAGGGACAGGGAGGAGGACAGCTGACCGGTAGGGGCTAATATTTGTTATTTTAGTTCTCCTGTGGGGAACAATAGGATTTATGTGGGTAGAATAAGGATTAATGAGGGGAACAATGTGAATCATTCATGTGGGGAGCAATAGAATTTATGTGGGGAGAAATGTGATTGATTTATGTGTGAGCAACATGATTTATGTGGGGAGCAATGTGATTGTTTTTTCTGTGTAGGCCAATGTATATGTGGATTTTTTTTTTACTGTGGGGAACTGATGGTGTGCCTTGGCAATTTTAAAATATTGTTCGGTGTGCCGCGAGTAAAAAAAGGTTGAAAATCACTGTATTAGATGATAGCAAAGCATTTATTAGTTAAAGAATATACATTTTAAAAAGTTTAAATTTCCATATAAATAAATATAATAATTTATGAAAAGTAAATCAGCTGAAGCTTTGCAAAAAAATTCTATCCTAGAGTTCTAGTAAAGTGTAGTGGTTAACATTTGTGCAGAAATTTCCACGCCTAAAGGGCCTGATTCTTGTTTGTAAGTAAAGCTAAAAAAGCACGTAAATTTTATCTGGAACAAACCATGTTGCCATGCAAGGGGAGCAAATACATTTATACTTTTTCTGTGCAGGTAAATACTGGCTACTTTTGCATGTAGCCCACAAATGTTAGACAGCTTTATTTTTACACTGCAATTTAGATTTCAGTTTGAACATACTCCACCCAAATCTAACTCTCTCTTCACATGTTATATCTGTCCCCCCTGCAGTGCAGCATGGTTTTGTCCAGCTGCTTGCTTTTTGCTTTACTTACAAACACGAATCAGGCCCAATGAGTGGCCTTGGGCAAACCAAGAGCATTCCTTGCTACAAAGTAGTGCCAAAATGAAAAGAAAAATATTATCCTTTAAATTGTGACACCATGGAAACCACAACATTTTAACAGATTCATCAAATCAGTGATGCTCAACTGATATGGGAAAAAGGGTTAATAAATAAATGCTGTGTAGAGTCCTCTACACAACAATATATCAACTGTATTAAATTCATATTAAAACAATCTTCATAAAAATGTAAATACAAAATGTGGATTTTGGAGTATGTTAAAATCTATTGATGATATTGCACAAGTGGTCAGCAATACTAGTATTGTCAATTAGCATACACATAATAGCTGATTTTGTTAACGATTCATTAATTATTTTTACAGTCTATAATTCCTATCTAAACTTATATGTTTAATGTAATATACTTCATATATTATAATACTGTTAATACATCCCTAGAATGTATTTCCCCTCACATTTTATGGGCATCACTGATTTGATGAATCTGGTAAAATGATTTGATCGGTGTGCCTCACATAAAAAAATGATCTGTTACAAAATGAAGGAATTCTCCCTCCCTTCATTGAAAGGATTAGTGTGATTCCAGATTTAACTTTTGATTTTTGGTTTTCACAGGGCATAGTAAAGTTACAGGATATAACGGAGTTGGGTACCCTGATGTCGTACTCTCAAATTCAATCTAAGTTCTCAAATCCCCAGACTTTTATAAATATCTTCAGTTGAGACATTGGTTCAAGAGCGTATCACCACCTCCCTATCAATTGTCACCTATCCCTAGATATGTACTTGATCTGATTGCTAAAGCAAAAAGTAGAGGTGCCATTTCTAGATAGTACTCCCTTTTGATTACCTCAAACACATCTACAAAACTATCCTCACTAAGCAAATGGGAAATAGACCTCACTTGTACCATATCAGAGGTCATCGAATGTGGCCCGCTACATCTAATGAATGTTGGCGTAATTGTG
This sequence comes from Pseudophryne corroboree, assembly GCF_028390025.1. NCBI lineage: Eukaryota > Metazoa > Chordata > Amphibia > Anura > Myobatrachidae > Pseudophryne > Pseudophryne corroboree. The sequence continues at coordinate 663,741,494 of NC_086444.1, read as the reverse complement.
GAAGAATGGAGGGAGAATATATGTCGGTATGCCGGGTGTCGGGATTCCGGCGCCGGTATACTGTGCGCCGGGATCCCGACATTCGGCATACTGAAAACCACCCCTGGAAATAATTTCTCCCACTGACAGATATATAATGGGTCATATTTTAGCTTCTGTGAAGCTTCTACTAGCACGAAATTGGCGCATGCCTTTATGCCAAAGTAAGTATATTTACAGTGAGTTCATTCAGGAAAATGAATGCAGGAAAATCATGTGTAGTCACAAGTAGTCCAGTATTTGCTATCAGCAACATGAACAGATATTACATACAGTCTTCACTGCCAACACCTTTATCATCAACCTTCTCATTAGTACAGTATGTTGTCCTGCATACCAAGTGCATAATACAATCTATGATTCCCAAGATGAATTCTTCATGTACACTAGGGCTGCTACAGCTTATGGGGATAAAATATCATTGCAGGAGGGTTCCCAGACGACTAAGCATCATAGTTTTAGGCAACAAGTATGGATGCCTGCATACTGTCACAGAGCAGATCACTAAAGTCAAGACAAATATGTTAGCATTGGATCGCTGTCCAGTGTGCATTCCATGAATGTATATGGTTTTGGAAGATTAGTTGTGACCATGGGTTCATAGAACCAAAGTCCATCTTGATTCCATTTCTCCTGAACAGCACTTCCTCAGCTATACCAGGAGGTTAAAGGCATAGTTATTCCCTATGTCACTGTTCCGACTATCCAATTAAGTATGAATATGTGGATTAATTATTAATTATGAACAGTAGTTGTCATTGTCAAATACAAGGCAGCATCATCATCCTCCTCCTCCTCAGGGACAAAGATAGGGGAGTTGGTGGGGCTTGTGTCTCAGGTGACGGATCTTGGAGGCATCAGCGGGGCTAGAAGATTAGTCCAACTGCTTTTGCCATTGTTATGTGGGCTTGTGAAATGTTTGTTAAGTCTATATGTAGGAACAATACTATTTATTTTGTCTTGTTGGTAGTGTCTACCTGTAAGGGCTGTGCCGAGCTGAGCCTGCCCCAGGTGAAAGGAAGCTTAGCTTTGCCCCGATCCTCCCCAGTTTAGTAATGCTAGCACATAACACCAGGCAAGCTATTTTTGTTATTGCTGACATCACTAAGGGGGAGATTTTTCAAAGCTTGGAGAGAGATAAAGTGGTCTATTTTCCAAGCCTTGGGCAGAGATAAAGTGGACAGAGGTAAAGTACCAGCCAATCAGCTAACTGCCATTTTACAGGCTGTTGAAAAATGACAGCTAGGAACCATTTGGTTGATGCTTTATCTCTCTCCACTATATATTACTGTAGATACTCCCTCTAGAAACGTTGGAAAAACCTGTTGGAAAACTCCAGAATGTCATAGCAAAACGTCTCTCCTGAGGATTTCTCTTTACCGATAACAGAGTGAGCATTGTGCATGCATAACAACATGTATTATGCTTTGCACATACAACTGACTTGGTGTGTCAGTATTTTATAAAAATTGAGAGATGCTGCACTTACCATTTCTGGGTACTGTTGGCATTCAGTGACTGCATGTAGAACATTGCTGCAGCATAAAGAAAATATAACCTGCCATTCTACCAAATGAAGCAATAGACAGTAACAAGGTAGAAATCAATACTTTGGACACAAACATGGTGGCTGCGTCTTTCGGTGGTCACCCATCTGTGACTTCATGAAAATGCAGCTACACACCTTGGCCAGTATTTACTAAAAATCAGAGTTTGGCCGATTTGTGTTTTTTTTTCTAAGTCCCAATCCGGGAATTCACTAAGCACCAATCTCGGCAGTGTCTGGTCTATTCGTAATGGTTTGAATGACAACGTTCCGAAATACGAATGAATAGACCATCGGTCAAACGCGGCTGTTATTTCATAGAATACGGGAATTCACTATTCATTCGTATTTGGGTATTAGTCTCTGAGTGCTCAAATGCGGTCGTATTTTTTTGCGATTCGTTAAAAAAAGCGGCAAAAAAATAGACCTGCTTTTTTCAGTCGTGTTTACATGTGTTGCAAATAAAAAAATCACTCACACCTGAATTAGGATGCCTATAAAAGGATGTTAGGCCCATTTCAATACACCTACACTCAGAAATGGCAGCAGGACTGTGGGCCAGTGATCTTTTGTGTGCTGTGGGATTCCTCAGACTCAGACATCAGCCTGTAAGTAAACTGAACATGGTCAGCAGGTTGTACAGGTTCCGCGGAGGCTGCGCAGGCCTCGTTTTTTTAGGGGGCGTTTAAACTTGAACGCATTGTCCGATGATAAGGTCATACAGATGTTCCGTCTAAATCGTAACAACATTTTTCGTCTGTATGACCTTGTCAAAATGGGCCTAGACCCTGAGACAGCACGCTCTCGCCCTGTCTCAGGCCTGCACAAACTCCTGGCTGTGTTGCACTTTCTGGCTACTGGCAGCTTTCAGGCTGTGTCTGGGGATGTCATAGGAATCTCACAGCCCTCATTTTCCAGAATCTTAACACAGGTGATGTATACCTAACTACCTCTTCTGTTTTGTGTTTGTTTTAATTTCTCGGTGGCCAGTTCTGTCCTAAAATCTCATGTTTATTGTTCTTTCAAATATACACACAGGTGTTGGCTGTTTTGCAGCCCCACATCGAGGCCTCAATCTGCTTCCCTACCCAGGAGTCTCAGTGGCATGCCGTCAGGGTAGATTTCTATGAGCTGGCTGGCATGCCCAATGTGCTTTGAGCCATAGATTGCACACACATTTAGCTGAGACCACCTAGGGACAGGCAGCACATATATACAAACCGCCATTTCAAACACTCCACAAATGTGCAGGTGGTTTGTGATGCAAATCTCAAAAAAATGAGTGTTGTTGCTGGTTACCCTGGGGGCTGCCATGACTCCTTCATCCTCAGTCAGTCATCCCTCTTTGATAAGTTTGAGGACGGACAAATGCCAGATGGATGGCTGCTGGGTATGTAATTTGATATGTGTAGGCCTGCGTATACTTTGTCCAAATACAGGTGCAGATGTATTAACCTGTAGAAGGCATAAGGAAGTGTGAAACCAGTGATCTGTGCAAGGTGATAAAGGCACCAGCCAATCAGCTCCAATATGTAAATTAACATTTAGGAACAGATTGTCTGCTGCCTTTATTATCTTGCATATATCACTGGTTTTTCACTTCCTTATGCCTTCTACAGGTTAATACATCTGCCCCACAGTGTGTTACTTATGTGTTGCTGTATCTTAACATGAATCACGTTACTATATCTGTCTTTTAGGTGATGGAGGATATGGCTGTTTCTCTTGGCTTCTAACTCCATTGTCCCGACCTGATACCCCTGCTGAACACAATTACAATCATGCACATAAGTCCATGTGGAATGTGATAGAAAGATGTTTTGGTGTGCTGAAATCTAGGTTTCGGTGTCTGGATAAGTCTGGTGGCCTTTTGTGGTATAGTCCCTCCAAGGTGACTCAAATTGTGTTCTGCTGCTGCTTTCTTCATAACATGTGTTTGCAACAACATCTGCCACATGTTGAGGAGGAGGAGGAGGAGGAGGAGGAGGAGGAGGAAGAAAGCAGCCAGCAAGCAGAGGAATTAGAGACATCTGGTGATACTTGGAGTACTGATGTAGGGAGGCAGGTTAGGCAACAGATCATCAATCGCTATTTCTAAGGTAAGCTTGGTTTGCTTATTTCATTTGTTGTGTAATCATAAATAGATGTTTTGCCTTTTTAACCAAAAACCATTACTCAGAATGTGTCTGTCTCCTTGACACATACAAACATACCCTCGCTATATGAAAAACAAATGTCGCATGTGTATTGTGTGTATTTTTAATCTCAAAACAACAGATTATGAGTGGCATGCATTAAGTCTGGATAAGTGATCATAAACTTGCAGTGCTAATTTCTTACAAGCCCACATCATCCATTTAGTATTTCACTTTATCATTGTGTGTAACGTCCTAATGCACAGGTTCACAAACTCGGCCCTCAGGACCACACACAGTGCATGTTTTTCACGTAACCCAGTAGAAGCACAGGTGTATGAATTACTCACAGACATATGTTATAAGGTTCACAGGTGGAGGTAATTATGTCACTTGTGATTCTGTGAGGAGACCTGCAAAACATGCACTGTGTGGGTTCCTGAGGGCCGAGTTTGAGAACCTGTGTTCCCAAAAAACACTCCTCAACATATAATATGTTAGCCTTGAGGAATACATATGTCCCTATGTGTGGTGCACCATCATATTTAAGACTCACAAACTTTCTGTAATCAGGAATAATTTATTTCCTAATGTTTGATGCTGTAAACTTGATGATGTGTAAGTAAATACACAGTTTGCCACACATATACATTATTATACACAGTTTGTGTTTTTTGTTGTAAAATTACATATTTGTTTGTTTCAGCATCACGTGTAAAAACATTCTTAATAATTTTTAACACACACAAACATGTCCCAACAATACTGACATTCATTTGGACAATGTTTTCAGGTTTTTTTGGTGGCTGCATGTCCTGCCCTTTGCCTTTAGCACTGTCATGTTGTCGTGCTCTGGTGGACCGTCTTGGTGGTGATGAGACTGGCGTGATATTTGGAGTAGTCGTACCAGAACTGCTGCTTGTTTGCTGTTGGTGCATGCATCTGAGTGTTTCATTCAGGTTAGTGAGGGTGGCATTGAGTTCACGTGTAGCAGCATTTTGATTGTCTACTATTCGGAATAAACTTTCATTAATCTTTTGATTGTTTTGAAAAATGCTCATATAACTTTGCTGTTGTCTGTGCTGTTCTTCCATTATGCGCTGTAAGTTGCCCATGACCTGTGTAATGTCTGTACGCATGAGTTCCATGGTATTGCCTATTCTGGTTGTTTGTTCATTTTGTCTACTCAGATTTCTTGATATTCTTCTGAGGTGAGATGGTAGGCTTGCAAACATTTGTGTCTGCTTACGTGGCAATCTTCATTAGTGGCCTGCTGTCTAGCCCAAATAGTCCAAAACACCTGATCAGGGCCTTGTGTTCCTGGTGTTGTTGGGCTGTGTTGTGGTGGTGGTGTGCTTTGCTGTGGTGGTGTACTCACAGGTGCTGGGGGACTCATTTCTTGCATTAATGGCTGCATTTCTAAGATGTTTGTCTCCTCCATGTCACTGTGTTGGTGTTGTTGCGGAGGGATGCTGCTCCCAGGACTCGAAGCTGAAATGTTAAACAAATCTCCGTTAGCTATCCATATGTTTGTGAAATGTTTAAAAAAACACTACACATGGAACACATGTCATTCACTGTTGCTTTCAACTATTCTGGCTAGCAACATCATCACTCATAGCTTAAATACATACATATGCCTGTTTGAGGCAAATGTGTCTGGTTACTTAATTGGGAAAGCAAACACTTTTATTTTTATTGTAGCTCACACATACTCCACCATAAAAACACATTGGAATACATAATGTGTTACCTTATAGCTTTGTTCAAACAAACATAGTAATGTTTTTATATGTATTTTGCAATGTTACCTCAAACACACATGTGAAATATGGAAAAACAACCTTACTTTTTGCAAACAAACCAACATGCTTTTTTGTTGCAGCATCTTACACCCAATTTCATACTGTATGGCTCAAGTGGACATACATATCTTTACTGAATGTGGACAAGGCCATTTAGCTTGGATTCCATTTCTGCTTTTACTTACTGCAGTAAGTATTTTAGTTTTTGATGTGTTTTGACTTAATGCGGTTATGACTGATTTTGATTATGTTCTGACATTTAACTCATTTTTTTCAGTTTGATACTCACAATCAAGACGAGGGCAGTGTGAATGACGTTTTGGAGGTGTGTCCAAAATTTGGAGTGGGGGTACAGAACACACGGACGATAATCTTCGTGGCGGGGTAGCCTGCTGTGTTTGTGCCGGAACATACGACCTTGCTTTCTTTTCGGCCACAGGTTTTTTGTGGTGATGTCTTACAGAAGTGCCACTTCTGCTGCTCCATACTTCTTTTGATGGACCTTTTAATGAAAGTGCAATTTTGTTATGCCCATTCCTTTACAAGCATACCCTATACTACAATGGACACTTTACCTGCTTCCGCAGCGTCATCATCATCAGATGTGCTAGGAGTTACTGGGCGACGAGTAGTACTGCTTTTTTCAGACACTGTATAAAAAAAAAAAAAAATCATGCTATTGTGTATACATCCACCCATTATGCTTATAAACATTTATTCTTTTAGAAATGCTTGGTTTTTATTTAAAACAAACATAATGACCAGAAATTTAAAAAAAAAAAAAAAAAACAATGACCAAAACACATATGCACTATGGCAACATCAACACAGGAAAACATGTACAGGACACTGACATAGGCCACAAGTTCAAGAAAAGATTTAAAAAAAAAAAACACACACAACTTCATTTTGTATTGGTTTGAAAAATATTACAGATGCAATATATAATTTGCTCTGTGATGTGGCACTCCAAAGACACATTACCACTATATGAGCAAAAACAAAATGCAGAAATTTATATAAAAATTACACTGCAGTGTGGTGTCACGGTACAAATACAAGCAAAAAATAAAAAAAAAAAATTTGTTTTGAAAATTAAATAATTAACATTATCTAAAGATGACATTACACATGTAAGTGGTTTCCAAACCACTTTCCAGTACTCCAGCCTCTAACATGACAACCACTGTTTTTAAAAAATTGCACATGGATCACTTAAATATAAAACATAGTCACAATTTTTAAAAATAAAACGCCCAAAAGGAAAACATTATTGCAGGACAATTCAGAGACACACCAAGTCCAAACTACACATGCAAAATATCTGTCAGAAAAACACATGACATACAATAAAGTAAGATGTTACATTGGCTTTTGTATAAAACATTAACCAAAACAATGTATTTGCTGACACACACTTGAAGATGGGAGTAATATGCAACGTCACATGACACACATTTAAAAAAAATAAATTAAAAAAACCATAGAATGTAAATGCAAATACACATGCTCACCATTCTTCCTGGGCCTATCTGAATCCCGGACATGGGTTGCAGAGACAACTTCTGGAGGGATTACACTCCGCATGGGCTCCTCATACTCCAGATAACTTGCAATATAGGGCTGCCCACCACCGGTTTTCCGAGCCGACTTGGCCTCCTTGGCCATTTTGGACTTGACACGTCACTTTATGTACCGTTTGCGGCACGTGTCCTCTGTCCGCTTGACCACCCCCTTACTATTGATAGCAGCAACAACTTTGCCCACAACACCGTCTTCCTCCGTGTTGGCACCTTGGCGGACTCAGGGCCAAATAGCTGCCTCTGATACTTCATCAGCTCACGCACCAATGCCACATTTTCAGCAAAACTAAACTTTACATTCCGCCCAGTCTTAGTAGTGGTGCGTAGCTGCGGAGCACTCTGACTGTCACTATCACTTGAGGCTGCTGCAGCAACCTCACCCACCTCCTCCACCTCACTAACCTCACTAACACTCACCTCCTCCACCTGACCAACCTCCTCCCCCTCACTCACACCCTCCACCTCAAACATAATTGTGTGTGTAAACAGTTAACACAGGGGGAAAAAAAGACAAACAACACACTCCTCCACTACCACTACACAACTCACACACACACACACACACACACACACACACACACACACACACACACACTGACAAGGGACTATAAAGAAAAATAACTTGGACTAAAAATGAGACAAAACCACAAAAAACAAGACAACAAGAATGACAAGACGACTTTCAAACACAATACCACACTCAGAAATCGCTACCAACACTCCTCACCAAACCACAAATTCACCTACCTCCACAGCACAACCTCCCTCCTCCTCACCACTAACTAAACCCACGAGGTGCGGACGGTTTGGGGCGTATTTATTAGAGATGAGCGCCGGAAATTTTTCGGGTTTTGTGTTTTGGTTTTGGGTTCGGTTCCGCGGCCGTGTTTTGGGTTCGACCGCGTTTTGGCAAAACCTCACCGAATTTTTTTTGTCGGATTCGGGTGTGTTTTGGATTCGGGTGTTTTTTTCAAAAAACACTAAAAAACAGCTTAAATCATAGAATTTGGCGGTCATTTTGATCCCAAAGTATTATTAACCTCAAAAACCATAATTTACACTCATTTTCAGTCTATTCTGAATACCTCACACCTCACAATATTATTTTTAGTCCTAAAATTTGCACCTAGGTCGCTGGATGACTAAGCTAAGCGACCCTAGTGGCCGACACAAACACCGGGCCCATCTAGGAGTGTCACTGCAGTGTCACGCAGGATGTCCCTTCCAAAAAACCCTCCCCAAACAGCACATGACGCAAAGAAAAAAAGAGGCGCAATGAGGTAGCTGTGTGAGTAAGATAAGCGACCCTAGTGGCCGACACAAACACCGGGCCCATCTAGGAGTGGCACTGCAGTGTCACGCAGGATGTCCCTTCCAAAAAACCCTCCCCAAACAGCACATGACGCAAAGAAAAAAAGAGGCGCAATGAGGTAGCTGTGTGAGTAAGATAAGCGACCCTAGTGGCCGACACAAACACCGGGCCCATCTAGGAGTGGCACTGCAGTGTCACGCAGGATGTCCCTTCCAAAAAACCCTCCCCAAACAGCACATGACGCAAAGAAAAAAAGAGGCGCAATGAGGTAGCTGTGTGAGTAAGATAAGCGACCCTAGTGGCCGACACAAACACCGGGCCCATCTAGGAGTGGCACTGCAGTGTCACGCAGGATGTCCCTTCCAAAAAACCCTCCCCAAACAGCACATGACGCAAAGAAAAAAAGAGGCGCAATGAGGTAGCTGTGTGAGTAAGATAAGCGACCCTAGTGGCCGACACAAACACCGGGCCCATCTAGGAGTGTCACTGCAGTGTCACGCAGGATGTCCCTTCCAAAAAACCCTCCCCAAACAGCACATGACGCAAAGAAAAAAAGAGGCGCAATGAGGTAGCTGTGTGAGTAAGATAAGCGACCCTAGTGGCCGACACAAACACCGGGCCCATCTAGGAGTGTCACTGCAGTGTCACGCAGGATGTCCCTTCCAAAAAACCCTCCCCAAACAGCACATGACGCAAAGAAAAAAAGAGGCGCAATGAGGTAGCTGTGTGAGTAAGATAAGCGACCCTAGTGGCCGACACAAACACCGGGCCCATCTAGGAGTGGCACTGCAGTGTCACGCAGGATGTCCCTTCCAAAAAACCCTCCCCAAACAGCACATGACGCAAAGAAAAAAAGAGGCGCAATGAGGTAGCTGTGTGAGTAAGATAAGCGACCCTAGTGGCCGACACAAACACCGGGCCCATCTAGGAGTGGCACTGCAGTGTCACGCAGGATGTCCCTTCCAAAAAACCCTCCCCAAACAGCACATGACGCAAAGAAAAAAAGAGGCGCAATGAGGTAGCTGTGTGAGTAAGATAAGCGACCCTAGTGGCCGACACAAACACCGGGCCCATCTAGGAGTGTCACTGCAGTGTCACGCAGGATGTCCCTTCCAAAAAACCCTCCCCAAACAGCACATGACGCAAAGAAAAAAAGAGGCGCAATGAGGTAGCTGTGTGAGTAAGATAAGCGACCCTAGTGGCCGACACAAACACCGGGCCCATCTAGGAGTGGCACTGCAGTGTCACGCAGGATGTCCCTTCCAAAAAACCCTCCCCAAACAGCACATGACGCAAAGAAAAATTAAAGAAAAAAGAGGTGCAAGATGGAATTGTCCTTGGGCCCTCCCACCCACCCTTATGTTGTATAAACAGGACATGCACACTTTAACCAACCCATCATTTCAGTGACAGGGTCTGCCACACGACTGTGACTGAAATGACGGGTTGGTTTGGACCCCACCAAAAAAGAAGCAATTAATCTCTCCTTGCACAAACTGGCTCTACAGAGGCAAGATGTCCACCTCATCATCATCCTCCGATATATCACCGTGTACATCCCCCTCCTCACAGATTATCAATTCGTCCCCACTGGAATCCACCATCTCAGCTCCCTGTGTACTTTGTGGAGGCAATTGCTGCTGGTCAATGTCTCCACGGAGGAATTGATTATAATTCATTTTAATGAACATCATCTTCTCCACATTTTCTGGATGTAACCTCGTACGCCGATTGCTGACAAGGTGAGCGGCGGCACTAAACACTCTTTCGGAGTACACACTTGTGGGAGGGCAACTTAGGTAGAATAAAGCCAGTTTGTGCAAGGGCCTCCAAATTGACTCTTTTTCCTGCCAGTATAAGTACGGACTGTGTGACGTGCCTACTTGGATGCGGTCACTCATATAATCCTCCACCATTCTTTCAATGGTGAGAGAATCATATGCAGTGACAGTAGACGACATGTCCGTAATCGTTGTCAGGTCCTTCAGTCCGGACCAGATGTCAGCATCAGCAGTCGCTCCAGACTGCCCTGCATCACCGCCAGCGGGTGGGCTCGGAATTCTGAGCCTTTTCCTCGCACCCCCAGTTGCGGGAGAATGTGAAGGAGGAGATGTTGACAGGTCGCGTTCCGCTTGACTTGACAATTTTCTCACCAGCAGGTCTTTCAACCCCAGCAGACTTGTGTCTGCCGGAAAGAGAGATCCAAGGTAGGCTTTAAATCTAGGATCGAGCACGGTGGCCAAAATGTAGTGCTCTGATTTCAACAGATTGACCACCCGTGAATCCTTGTTAAGCGAATTAAGGGCTCCATCCACAAGTCCCACATGCCTAGCGGAATCGCTCCGTGTTAGCTCCTCCTTCAATGTCTCCAGCTTCTTCTGCAAAAGCCTGATGAGGGGAATGACCTGACTCAGGCTGGCAGTGTCTGAACTGACTTCACGTGTGGCAAGTTCAAAGGGCATCAGAACCTTGCACAACGTTGAAATCATTCTCCACTGCGCTTGAGACAGGTGCATTCCACCTCCTATATCGTGCTCAATTGTATAGGCTTGAATGGCCTTTTGCTGCTCCTCCAACCTCTGAAGCATATAGAGGGTTGAATTCCACCTCGTTACCACTTCTTGCTTCAGATGATGGCAGGGCAGGTTCAGTAGTTTTTGGTGGTGCTCCAGTCTTCTGTACGTGGTGCCTGTACGCCGAAAGTGTCCTGCAATTCTTCTGGCCACCGACAGCATCTCTTGCACGCCCCTGTCGTTTTTTAAAAAATTCTGCACCACCAAATTCAAGGTATGTGCAAAACATGGGACGTGCTGGAATTTGCCCATATTTAATGCACACACAATATTGCTGGCGTTGTCCGATGCCACAAATCCACAGGAGAGTCCAATTGGGGTAAGCCATTCCGCGATGATCTTCCTCAGTTGCCGTAAGAGGTTTTCAGCTGTGTGCGTATTCTGGAAAGCGGTGATACAAAGCGTAGCCTGCCTAGGAAAGAGTTGGCGTTTGCGAGATGCTGCTACTGGTGCCGCCGCTGCTGTTCTTGCGGCGGGAGTCCATACATCTACCCAGTGGGCTGTCACAGTCATATAGTCCTGACCCTGCCCTGCTCCACTTGTCCACATGTCCGTGGTTAAGTGGACATTGGGTACAACTGCATTTTTTAGGACACTGGTGAGTCTTTTTCTGACGTCCGTGTACATTCTCGGTATCGCCTGCCTAGAGAAGTGGAACCTAGATGGTATTTGGTAACGGGGGCACACTGCCTCAATAAATTGTCTAGTTCCCTGTGAACTAACGGCGGATACCGGACGCACGTCTAACACCAACATAGTTGTCAAGGCCTCAGTTATCCGCTTTGCAGCAGGATGACTGCTGTGATATTTCATCTTCCTCGCAAAGGACTGTTGGACAGTCAATTGCTTACTGGAAGTAGTACAAGTGGGCTTACGACTTCCCCTCTGGGATGACCATCGACTCCCAGCAGCAACAACAGCAGCGCCAGCAGCAGTAGGCGTTACACGCAAGGATGCATCGGAGGAATCCCAGGCAGGAGAGGACTCGTCAGAATTGCCAGTGACATGGCCTGCAGGACTATTGGCATTCCTGCGGAAGGAGGAAATTGACACTGAGGGAGTTGGTGGGGTGGTTTGCGTGAGCTTGGTTACAAGAGGAAGGGATTTACTGGTCAGTGGACTGCTTCCGCTGTCGCCCAAAGTTTTTGAACTTGTCACTGACTTATTATGAATGCGCTGCAGGTGACGTATAAGGGAGGATGTTCCGAGGTGGTTAACGTCCTTACCCCTACTTATTACAGCTTGACAAAGGCAACACACGGCTTGACACCTGTTGTCCGCTTTTCTGTTGAAATACCTCCACACTGAAGAGCTGATTTTTTTGGTATTTTCACCAGGCATGTCAACGGCCATATTCCTCCCACGGACAACAGGTGTCTCCCCGGGTGCCTGACTTAAACAAACCACCTCACCATCAGAATCCTCCTGGTCAATTTCCTCCCCAGCGCCAGCAACACCCATATCCTCCTCATCCTGGTGTACTTCAACACTGACATCTTCAATCTGACTATCAGGAACTGGACTGCGGGTGCTCCTTCCAGCACTTGCAGGGGGCGTGCAAATGGTGGAAGGCGCATGCTCTTCACGTCCAGTGTTGGGAAGGTCAGGCATCGCAACCGACACAATTGGACTCTCCTTGTGGATTTGGGATTTCGAAGAACGCACAGTTCTTTGCGGTGCTTTTGCCAGCTTGAGTCTTTTCAGTTTTCTAGCGAGAGGCTGAGTGCTTCCATCCTCATGTGAAGCTGAACCACTAGCCATGAACATAGGCCAGGGCCTCAGCCGTTCCTTGCCACTCCGTGTGGTAAATGGCATATTGGCAAGTTTACGCTTCTCCTCCGACAATTTTATTTTAGGTTTTGGAGTCCTTTTTTTACTGATATTTGGTGTTTTGGATTTGACATGCTCTGTACTATGACATTGGGCATCGGCCTTGGCAGACGACGTTGCTGGCATTTCATCGTCTCGGCCATGACTAGTGGCAGCAGCTTCAGCACGAGGTGGAAGTGGATCTTGATCTTTCCCTAATTTTGGAACCTCAACATTTTTGTTCTCCATATTTTAATAGGCACAACTAAAAGGCACCTCAGGTAAACAATGGAGATGGATGGATACTAGTATACTTATGGATGGACTGCCGAGTGCCGACACAGAGGTAGCTACAGCCGTGGACTACCGTACTGTGTCTGCTGCTAATATAGACTGGATGATAATGAGATGAAATCAATATATATATATGTATGTATATATAATATCACTAGTACTGCAGCCGGACAGGTAGATAATATATTTATTAGGTAATGATGACTGATGACGGACCTGCTGGACACTGTCAGCTCAGCAGCACCGCAGACTGCTACAGTAAGCTACTATACTATAGTAGTATGTACAAAGAAGAAAGAAAAAAAAAAACCACGGGTAGGTGGTATACAATTATGGATGGACTGCCGAGTGCCGACACAGAGGTAGCTACAGCCGTGGACTAACGTACTGTGTCTGCTGCTAATATAGACTGGATGATTGATAATGAGATGAAATCAATATATATATGTATGTATATATAATATCACTAGTACTGCAGCCGGACAGGTAGATAATATATTTATTAGGTAATGATGACTGATGACGGACCTGCTGGACACTGTCAGCTCAGCAGCACCGCAGACTGCTACAGTAAGCTACTATACTATAGTAGTATGTACAAAGAAGAAAGAAAAAAAAAACCACGGGTAGGTGGTATACAATTATAGATGGACTGCCGAGTGCCGACACAGAGGTAGCTACAGCCGTGGACTAACGTACTGTGTCTGCTGCTAATATAGAGTCTAGACTGGATGATAAATTATTGATAATGAGATGAAATCAATATAATATCACTAGTACTGCAGCCGGACAGGTACTATATATATTTATTATGATGACGGAGCTGCTGGACACTGTCAGGTCAGCACAGCACCGCAGACTGCTACAGTAAGCTACTATAGTAGTATGTATAAAGAAGAATGAAAAAAAAAACCACGGGTAGGTGGTATACAATATTATATATATATATATATATTATATACAATTATATATATATATATATATATATATATATTAAACTGGTGGTGATTGATTATTAAACTGGTGGTCACTTCAGGACAGGTCACGTTGCAACTTGCAACTAGTACTCCGAGGCCTAAGCAGACAATCACAAAATATATTATTATACTGGTGGTCAGTGTGGTCACAACAATGGCAGTGTGGCACTGACTCTGGCAGCAAAAGTGTGCACTGTACGTTATATGTACTCCTGAGTCCTGCTCTCAGACTCTAACTGCTCCCCACTGTCAGTGTCTCCCCCACAAGTCAGATAATACACTTACAGTCACACTATCTAATCTATAAATATCACTTCAGCAAGTAGTATAGTAGTATACAGTAGTACTCCTCCTAATAATGCTCCCCGAAAATACTGTGTCTCTCTCTTCTCTAAACGGAGAGGACGCCAGTCACGTCCTCTCCCTATGACTCTCAATGCACGTGTGAAAATGGCGGCGACGCGCGGCTCCTTATATAGAATCCGAGTCTCGCAATAGAATCCGAGCCTCGCGAGAATCCGACAGCGTGATGATGACGTTCGGGCGCGCTCGGGTTAGCCGAGCAAGGCGGGAAGATCCGAGCCTGCTCGGACCCGTGTACAAAACTTGAAGTTCGGGCGGGTTCGGATTCAGAGGAACCGAACCCGCTCATCTCTAGTATTTATATGGTTGCGCACAGACACTCCTACCATCTGAAACACAACCAATCACGAACGGGGTTGAAAATCGAAACTGAAAGTGAAAATGCGGCCGCTGGAAAAAAAAAACCCGGCCGCATTTAACGTAGGAAAAAAAACAGCAAATACAACAAAAACACGTACGCAAACGACAATGACGGCCGTAAATGTGGCAAAAAAACCAAACTACTGGCATCGACATCGGAAAACACGAAAACCATAAAGTCGACTGCTTCGTAACTTTGCGTATATGGATTCAAAAAGTTGCATGAAAATGCACCCGATACAAAACGAGTTTAAACACTACACAAACCGACTCAAACACGAATATTAGTAAATATTGGCCCTTATATTTACCCTCTTGTGAGTGTATTTATGTGCAAGGACTGAGACACCCACTTTCATTGTCCGTACATGCTGCTATACCATCTGGTGCCTCTTTAGACGACCACCATTGGTCGCACCATTGAAAGATGCTCCATCCCTATGGCAGGTGCAGATTTAGGCAAACATCAATGACATTCTCATGCCACTCTCTATTCATCTGACCATCTCTATTCATCTGTTTAGCCACCACTCAGCATGGTTGAACTGGCCCATAGGGGTACAGAGGAAACCTCTGGTGGGCCCCACTGCCTGAATGGGTTCACTACGGCTGGCCGGCGGTCGGGCTCCCGGCGACCAGCATCCCGGCGCCGGGAGCCCGACCGCCGGCTTACCGACAGCTTGGCGAGCGCAAATGAGCCCCTTGCGGGCTCGCTGCGCTCGCCACGCTACGGGCACGGTGGCGCGCTACGCGCGCCACACTATTTTATTCTCCCTCTATGGGGGTCGTGGACCCCCACGAGGGAAAATAATTGTCGGTATTCCGGCTGTCGGGCTCCCGGCGCCGGTATACTGAGCGCCGGGAGCCCGACCGCCGGCAAACAGAAGACCACCCGCCTGAATCCCCATCCATTCCTCTAGGGATCAGGTTTTAGACTGCGCACATGCATTATATATATGTTACATTATACTGCACAGTATTCACTACAGTACATTGATGCATTGCTGTTATTAATCTGATACATTATCATGCATGCACTAGCACTATTTACAAGATATATATTTATAAAGGGGCCCAGATTATGCACTCTCTAATAGTTAGCCAAGCCTCTATGGTGGATGACCGCACCACTAAGCATGGGCCCCTATCACTAAATTTATGCCCGAGTTTGACACTGCCCCTCAGTCACTGACAGAAATGGACAGCACTTTTTCTAGACCTCTCTGGTACCATGCCTCTCAATCACAATAGGGCCTTTTAGGGATGAGCGGGTTCGGTTCCCTGAGAACCGAACCCTACCGAACATCACGTCCCGAGTCCGGATCCGAGACTTCCCACCAGACTCGGAAGCCAGAACGAGGCAAAACGCCATCATCCCGCTGTCAGATTCTCACAGGTTTTGGATTCCATATAAAGAGCTGCGCGTTGCCACCATTCTCACTCCGGAATTGGAGAGTGTAACGAGAGGACGTGTCTCCATCCTCTGTGTCTGTGCGGGAAAGTGGGGTGGCGATTTTAGTGCTGTCTTGTACTGCTCAGTCCAGTGTAGTGTCTTATGCTGCATCGGTCCAGTCACAGTGGTGGTGTCCACTGCTGCCATATGTCCAGTATAGCTGTATAAGTCCAGTGCAGTGGTGCTGTGTTGTCCTGCATCAATACAGTGGAAGTGTCTTGTGCTGCATCAGTCCAGTCACAGTGGTGGTGTACCTCTGCTGCCATATGTCCAGTGCTGCTGTATAAGTCCACTCCATTGCAGTGGTGCTGTGTTGTCCTGCATCAGTGCAGTGGTGGTGTCCCTGTGCTGCCATATAAGCCCAAGGGTACTGCTGTATAAGTCTTGGTGTACTGCCGTATAAGTCCAGTACAGTGGTGCAGCTGTATAAGTTCAGGGGTACTGCCATATAAGTCTTGGGGTACTGCCATAAAAGTCCAGTACAGTGGTGCAGCTGTATAAGTTATGGGGTACTGCCATATAAGTCTAGGGGTACTTCTGTATAAGTCTTGGGGTACTGCCATATGAATCCAGTATAGTGGTGCCGCTGTATAAGTTCAGGGGTACTGCCATATAAGTCTAGGGGTACTGCCATATAAGTCTAGGGATACTGCCATATAAGTCTTGGGGTACTGCCATATAAGTCCAGAACAGTGGTGCAGCTGTATAAGTTCAGGGGAACTGCCGTATAATTCTAGGGGTACTGCCGTATAAGTCTTGGGGTACTGCCGTATAAGCCCAGTACAGTGGTGCAGCTGTATAAGTTCAGGAGTACTGCCGTATAAGTCTAGGGGTACTGCCATATAAGTCTTGGGGTACTGCCGTATAAGTCCAGTACAGTGGTGCCGCTGTATAAGTTCAGGGGTACTGCCGTATAAGTCATGGTGTACTGCCGTATAAGTCTTGGGGTACTGCCGTATAAGTCCAGTACAGTGATGCAGCTGTATAAGTTCAGGGGTACTGTCGTATAAGTCCAGTGGTACTGCCATATAAATCCATTCCAGTGATACTGCAGTATAAGTCCAGTAGTACTGCCGTATAAATCCAGTGGTACTGCCATATAATTCCAGTGATACTGCCGTATATGTCCAATGGTACTGCCGTATAAGTCCAGTGATACTACCGTATATGTCCAGTGGTACTGCCGTATAAATCCAGTCCAGTGGTACTGCCGTATAAGTCCAGTGGTACTGCCATATAATTCCAGTGGTACTGCCATATAATTCCAGTGATACTGCCATGTAAGTCCAGTGTTACTGCCGCATATGTCTAGTTGTACTGCCGTATAAGTCCAGTGATACTGCCATGTATATCCAGTGGTACTGCCGTATAAATCCAGTGGTACTGCCGTATAAATTCAGTCCAGTGGTACTGCCGTATAAGTCCAGTGGCACTGCCATATAATTCCCGTGGTACTGCCATATAATTCCATTGATACTGCCATATAACTCCAGTACAGTGGTGCTGCCATATAAGTTCAGTGGTGCTGTCCTGTGCTGTATATTATTTACTCCAAATAAAGGTGTTATTAATATTTAATCCAAATAATTTTTACAGGGTTTGCCCTGTGTGGTGTAGAGGTACGCTCTCCTGTGCTGCATTTTGTTATATAACTCCAGAAAAATAATGGAGAACAAAAATTTGGAGGATAAAATAAGGAAAGATCAAGAACCACTTCCTCCTACTGCTGCCGCTGTTGTTGTTGCTGCTGGGAGTTGATTGTCATCCCAGAGGGGAAGTCGGAAGATCACTTGTACTACTTCAACTAATCAAATGACTGTCCAACAGTCCTTTGCGAGGAAGATGAAATATGACAGCAGTCATCCTGTTGCAAAGCGGATAACTGAGGCCCATCTTGGGTATCTTCTAAAACCTATATCCTATCAGCCAGTACTCTGCCTATGTGTTTGAAAGGTGTTGGGTGCTTGTTAGGTTAAGTTGTAAATGAATGTAAATGAATGTTAATGAAATAAATAGTAACATAGGAACAAAAGGGGATGCAATCAATATACTGGCTGTTTGGATCCTGGCGTTCTGGACACCGACACTGGAATCCCGACAGCTGGCATTTTACTGACAAACAGAATCCTGGCACCCGCCCGGTATTCACACTCGGTTGGTGGATTCATGCCATCAACCGAGTGGGAATAGAACCTGTGGCGAGCAGAGTGAGCCACTGGGCTCGATGCATAGCCGGGATTCTGGCAGACGGGATAGTGACGGCTGGAATCCTATCTGCCGGGATATCATATGTATCCCGAACAAAACAGCTCCAAAATACTTGCTTTTATTTGTTTTGAAATAAAACAAAAAAAATGGTTTTGCCAAAACCAAAACTCAAAGATGATTTAGAACCAGTAGCGCACGCAGGGGGGGGGGGGGGGGGGGGGGTTCTGGTTGCACAGAAACCCCCCCTGATGGACTGAATTTGCTTTTTAGAGATGGAGACAGCTGTGTCTCCGTCTCATGAAAAGCCGGCTTCGCGATCCCAGCTACCGCTGCAGGGAGCTCTTGCCAGCAGTCTCCCTACAGCGTCTGTCAGTGAGAGGGAGCTGCTCGTGCATAGCAACTCCATATGTCCTCCTCACTGTGTCCTCTGCAGCTTCCGGCTACTGTATGTATACTATTGTGAATACAGTAGCCGGAAGCTGCAGAGGACACAGTGAGGAGGACATATGGAGTTGCTATATATGTGTGTGTGTGTGTGTGTGTATATATATATATATATATATATACATATATATATATATATATACATATGTATATATAATATGTATGTATATGTATATATAATATGTATGTATGTGCGTGTGTGTGTATATATATATATATATATATATATATATATGTGTGTGTGTGTGTATATATATATGTATATATATATATATATATATTTAAATAAAATATAGAAACCCCCCTCAGTAAATCCTGCGTTTGCCCCTGAGAACCATCGGCATTGCATCATAACTTAGGCCAGGGACGTGCAGTCAGGGAAGGTAGTGCCTCCCCTGTCATACTACTCCAGAGTTTTGACTATAACAATTAATAGAATAATGCAAACAAGATATTTATAACTTACATATCTTCTTTGCAGTATTCTACTAATGTTCATAGTTTCTGCAGGGAGAGGAGGCAGGGAGAAGCCAGGCAGAGGCAGTGAGCAGCGCTGCCTCCTCTCCTTATGACTGTGGCTGGTGCTGGGGACAGGGCCGTGCTGGGCCGTGCTGCAGCCAATAATGCTGCATAGAAAATGGAGCCTGTGAGTACGGATGGCCATCGACCATTGATGATTCTAAATCATCGATGGTCCATCACGATGGTAACTACTTTTACCATCGATGGGGGAGAACCAGACAGTTTCCCGACATCGATGGTAAAGAGCTATCAAATATTTTTTTTTATTTTTTCTCTAGGGTGTCAGGGACTTGGAGCATAGCTCTGCCCCTGGACACCCATCAAGCCACTCCCCCAGGCTCTGATTGGCCCACGTCCACCTCAATACTAAAGTAATGGGGACCATCGATGTGCAAAACCATCGATGGTTCCCTTACAGATGGTTGACAACCATCAAGGTTATCTACTGATGGCACCATTGATGGTAACCATTGATGGATAGCCCAACGATGGCCATTCCTACTTGTGAGGCTCCATCAGATCTGCCTCAGGAGGGGGCGTGGCCTGTGCTCACACTTCCCTGCAGCACAATCTCAGCAGCCTCTCTCCCCTCGTACTCCCCGCTCCCTTCCCATGCTGCTGATGGAAGAGCCACTGGTTGTCACTCTGGGGGAGGACCCAGCAGCAGCAGCAGAGGACTCAGGAACAGCAGCAGCAGAGGACTCAGGAACAGCAGAAACAGTTGAGGACCCAAGAACAGCAGAAGCAGTTGAGGACCCAGGAGTATCAGCAGCAGCAGCAGCAGCTGAGGATCCACTGGGAGCCTGACACAGTGACAGGAGGCAGCAGTATGTGCTCGCAGTACTCCTGCAGTGCATGGTGTAACCCAGCAGCCGGCTACCACCAGGTACTGTGCCCATCATTTCCCTCCTCCCACTCCAGGTGTTATCCAATTCCCCACTTTGCCACGTGTTACCCTGTGCCCCCTAGGCCATATGTTAACCTGTGCTCCACTTGCCATGTGTTACCTTATGTTACCCTGGGCCATGTGTTAGCCTATGCTCCCCCGTGCCATGTGTTACCCTGTCCTCCCGGCGTAATGTATTAACTTGTGCCCCCATGTACCATGCATTACCCTGTGCCATATGTTACCCTGTGCCCCCTATGCCATGTGTTAATCTCTGCCCCCCTGTGTCATGTTTTACCCTGTGCCCCCCTTGCCACGTGTTACCCCGTGCCAAAACAAAACTGCTACTGCTTACACTCGTATGCTGGGGGCCGCCCAGCACAGGGCAAGGCAGCCCAGCATGCTAATCACCGCCCAGATATGCAATTGTATCTCAGAAATCTGCAATTTGTGGAAGCCCCCTGCATGTATGCAGGCGCATCGCCACCATGTTTGTTATTGCAGAAAATGCAGGTGACGTCATTGGGGCGCCCCAAAAACAGCCATAACACGCCTGCGTTTCCTTCTCACCCGCCCCAATGCTGTGTCGCCACCCCTCGAAGGCCCGCCGCCTGTCACTGAAATTGCGATCGCATCCTTCCGGGATACGATCGCAATGTAAAAGTCCATGCACAAATGGCCGAAAAGCGTCCATCTGCGATTTTAGCAGTTCTACAACTGCTACTGAAATAGGCCCTGTGATTGCTGCCCATTGCTGTGCTGCTTGCAGATGGGATGGACTACATATAGGGTGGTATATGGAGTAATCCTAGCTCTGATACTAGCCAGTGCCTCCCCAGCCATTGACCTCACCGCACGTCACTGGCTCAGGCTAAAATCTCTATTCCAAATGCAACAACATATTTATAAAGCCATACAAATATGTTAATTTAAAGTAAATTTTGCATAGACAAATAATATACCCTACTTAATTTATTAAATAATCCCACAATCCCACTATGTCCTTTAACAATTGTATATACAGTATGACAGGATTTCAGTCCCAAATAGGTAGAATGATGATAGGAATTCCATTCTGCATTGTTGAAAAATGAGATACTGCAATAACCATGGCCCTCATTCCGAGTTGTTCGCTCGCTAGCTGCTTTTAGCAGCATTGCACACGCTAAGCCGCCGCCCTCTGGGAGTGTATCTTAGCATAGCAGAATTGCGAACTAAAGATTAGCAGAATTGCGAATAGAAATTTCTTAGCAGTTTCTGAGTAGCTTGGGACTTACTCAGCCATTGCGATCAGTTCAGTCAGTTTCGTTCCTGGTTTGACGTCACAAACACTCCCAGCGTTCGCCCAGACACTCCCCCGTTTCTTCAGACACTCCCGCGTTTTTCCCAGAAACGCCAGCGTTTTTTCACACACACCTATAAAACGGCCAGTTTCCGCCCAGAAACACCCACTTCCTGTCAATCACACTCCGATCACCAGAACGATGAAAAATCCTTGTTATTCCGTGAGTAAAATACCTTACTTTTGTGTAAAATAACTAAGCGCATGCGCTCTGCGAACGTTGCGCATGCGCAGTAAGCGACTAATCGCAATATAGAGAAAATCGTCAACGAGCGAACAACTCGGAATGACCACCCATGAGTTATCCTTTACATATACTGTAGCAGTACATACAGTATAGCAGTCATTATTTAGCAAAACATATGATTCTCCTCCCCATCCCAAACATACTGTCTCAGTTTACTAATAGTGTTAAAATTAATTCAGTTGAATTCTGCATGACATAGTACAATTCTTGGCAGATGGGTTCTGGCAAAAAAAGATAATAAAATATACATGACACATTAATAGGAATACCTATCTTTGTCTCAAAAATGCTGGTTGCTAGGATTAAGAGCAGTCATGCATGGAGACTGAGCAGGAGTCATGTGCAGATCAGGAGGACTGGCGTAAGATAAGAAGTCAGAAGGTAGGCAACAGGTCCAGGCTAACAAGAAACTATACACATTTACTTTAAGCATCAAGAGTCTGCACTGCTGGTCAAAACTAAAGTGTACATGTTATAAGCCAGTTTGAGTGCAGTCATCATTACTTATTCAATTTTAATAGCCCCAATATGCTATAATATGGCTGCATTTATATATCAGCATTTCGGGACACAGACAGTCCCTTCCTCAGGTAATGAGGTACATTACCTGAGGAAGGGACTGTCTGTGTCCCGAAATGCTGCATCGTTGAATATGCCTGTGCTTTGATTTATTCACACTGCATCACATATATCTGTGGTTGTGCTCACCCAGAATATGTATATATGCAGGCCGTTGATTCACTTTGGATATTAAACATATCCATTGATTTATAGTCCATACATACATACTGTACATACACCAGTGCACAAACACACAGACATACTGTACTTACAAACATACAAATACACACATAAACACTGGCTTCAAACTTACATGATCCATCAGGGGCTGGAAGCAGAAGGACGGAAGAGTGAGGACGGAGGGAGCTGCTGTTGCTGAGCATGCGCAGCCAGCAGCTCCCCCGGGACATTCTGTAAGCAGAGAGCGCCACAGCTCTCTTGCTGCTGCAGCTCCGCTGTCGCGATCGCGGTCACAGCTTTTGCTGAGACGGAGACAAAGCTGTCTCCGTCTCAAAATAGAAATCTCGGCTCATCAGGGGGGGTTTCCAGGTACTCGGAACCCCCCCCTGCGTGCACCACTGCTCATTGATGTCTGCTGTCAGCCACTGGGAAAGCAAGGGTGAAGGGGGCTGCACAGGAGGTATGGCCTTGCATCACTGAAAGGGGGTGTTGTCACAGCTACAGCTGATGACGGCTCGACCTAAGTTTATAAAGACTCAGGTTCCTAGCGTTCATGTGTTGGAGGCGGACATTTTAGCTGGGACAGCAGGACAGGAGGGAGATTCCGCAGTACCCTGGTATTTGGGCGGAGGGGGGGGGGATGGGTGGTCCTAGCCAAACAGCTCCATCACACAAGAAAGCCCCTATGTAAAAAAGTGTCTCCCGGACAGTAATTTCCTGTGCCCCGACAGGAGGGGTAGTCACCCTCATGAGGTCTGAGAGAGGGCAGCTCCAATGAAAAAGAGGCACCATTGGAATCACCCCCTACTTTCAGAAGAGGAAAGCCCTCTGTAAAATAATTGGGTCCCTGTAAGGAGTCCTCATAAATAAGAGGAGAAGTCCCTCCAGGATAAAGAGCTTGTGAGTTCCCCATTCAGAGTAACAGACGAGGGGAGGGATGTCTGTGTAACTAGACTGCTGCTGAACCGAGTGGCTGCAGCTGGAGTGTCCCCGCAAAGAACACAAAGGGGGTGCTGCCAGGCACAATATAGCACGTGAGAGAGAGAGAGCTATAGGGAGATCCTCACCTTTAGGGGTTTCCTAGATGAACAACACCAGGTACGAATCTCATGAGAGAGCGTAGATGGGTGAGCGGTTGGAAGCCACATGTCATGCTTAGGAGCCCCCATTTAAGTAGAGCCTCATTATTTTCCTGCCGTTACCTGAGTGCCTGTGACATTGTCTTTTTCTATGGGGCCTAATATGTTTGCGTTTTTCCTGTAGGTGCCAGTGTGTTTATTTCTTATGTGATGATTTTTGCCTACGCATGCATCAGAGTTCCACTATGCATACATCCCAATGGTGTTCATACAGAGTAGATACACGCACAAAGAAGTGTATTAGAAATGTTTTCCTGGGCGGTTGCGGGGCTTTGACTAAGCAGATGCAGATGAAACATAGTATGGGGCGGCGTGATATGTATGTATGGGCATTTTAGTATTGGAGCAGAGGCCCTAGGTACTGCAACCCAAGCCAAGCCACTGCCAGCTCTTGCAGGAAATTGACAGACCAGCCTCAACTGCAGCTGCACTGCACTGTCACTGAAAAGTTGCTGCCTAGCATCTCTGGTCACCTCAACATCTCATCCCAGCTGAACACAGCACCAGATTGATGAACATACTAGAGTGCCATGAGGCCATGCCCATCCCACCATGAAGTCATGCCCAATTTCCCATGCCTTAGTAACAGCACAGGGGAAGGGGGGGGGGGGGGGGTATACACCAGTGCTCCTTCTGGGAAAGGGCACCAGAATACCTAGATATATTACATATGCACAGTGATTTTTTTCAACGAATGAAGGTTCTCACCAATAATATGTCACTGTATTTTAAATCGAGATGTGCGGCTGACACTTTCCGTGTTTTGTGTTTTGGTTTTGGTTCTAATTCCACTTTCGTATTTTGGTTTTGGCTTGGTTTTGCCAAAACCACCCTTTCGTGTTGTGATTTTGGTTTTGGATCTGGATGATTTAAAAAAAAAAACATAAAAATGAGTAAAATCACAGAATTTGGGGGTAATTTTGCTCCTACATTATTATTAACCTCAATAACATTCATTTCCACTCATTTCCAGTCTATTCTGAACACTGAACACCTCACAATATTGTTTTTAGGCCTAAAAGTTGCACCAAGGTGGCTGTATGACTAAGCTAAGCGACACAAGTGTGTGGCACAAACACCTGGCCCATCTAGGAGTGGCACTGTAGTTGCAGATGACACTATTCAAAAACTAGTCCCCAAACAGCCCTTGATACAAAGAAGAAAAAAGGTGCAATTAGGTAGCTGGATTGCCAAGCTAAGCGACACAAGTGTGCAGCACAAACACCTGGCCCATCTAAAAGTGGCACTGCAGTGTCAGACAGGATGGCACTTTTCAAAATCTAGGACCCAAACAGCACCTTATGCAAAGATGTCGAAGAGGTGCAATGAGGTAGCTGTATGACTAAGCCAAGCGACTCAAACAATTGGCCCATCTAGGAGTGGCACTGCAGTGGCAGACAGGAGGGCAGATATCAAAAAACACCCCAAACAGCACGATGCAAAGAATAAAAAATGGTGCACCGAGGTTGCTGTATGATTAAGCTAAATGACACAACCACCGGGCCCATCTAGTAGTGTCACGCAGTGGCTGAATGTCGAGAGTGGGGCGCAATTGTTCGGTCCACTGACAGCATCTCCAGCACGCCCCTATCATTTTTTTTAAAATTCTGCAATTGCTGGACTTATACGGCAGTACCCCAGGACTAATACAGCAGTACCCCTGGACTCATACGGCAGTGTCAGACAGGATGGCACTTTTCAAAAACTAGGCCCCAAATAGCACCTCATGCAAAGATGTCGAAGAGGTGCAATGAGGTAGCTGTATGACTAAGCCAAGCGACACAAACAATTCCCACTGGAATTATACGTCCAAATCACTGGAATTATACGTCCAAATCACTGG
Organism: Pseudophryne corroboree; assembly: GCF_028390025.1. Classification (NCBI taxonomy): domain Eukaryota; kingdom Metazoa; phylum Chordata; class Amphibia; order Anura; family Myobatrachidae; genus Pseudophryne; species Pseudophryne corroboree. The sequence goes on along the minus strand of NC_086444.1, from coordinate 663,715,873 downwards.
ATTTAAATGGCAAAATCACTGTAATTATACGTCCAAATCACTGTAATTATACGTCCAAATCACTGGAATTAAATGGCAATACCACTGGACAGATACGGAAGTGTCAGACCAGATGGCACTTTAAAAAAATAGTCCACAAACAGCACATGATGACAAGAAGAAAAAAAGGTGCAAGATGGAATTGTCCTTGGGCCCTCCCACCCACCCTTATGTTATATAAACAGGCCATGTACACTTTAACAAACCAATCATTTCAGCGACAGGGTCTGCCACACGACTGTGGCTGAAATGAGTGGTTTGTTTGGACCCCCACCAAAAAAAGAAACAATCAAACTCTCCTTGCACAAACTGGCTCTACAGAGGCAAGATGTCGACCTCATCCTCATCCTCTGATTCCTCACCCCTTTCACTGTGTACATCCTCATCCTCACAGAGTATGGAATCCACCATCACAGGTTCCTCTGTACTTTCTGGAGGCAATTGCTGGTACAGGTCTTCCTGGAGGAATTTATAATTCATTTTGATGAACATCATCTTCTCCACATTTTGTGGAAGTAACCTCCTATGCCGATTGCTGACAAGGTTGCCGGCTGCACTAAACACTCTTTCGGGGTACACTGGAGGGGGGGGGGGGAACTTAGGTAAAATAAAGCCAGTTTGTGCAAGTGCCTCCAAATTGCCTCTTTTTCCTGCCAGTATACATACGGACTGTCTGACATGCCTACTTGGATGCTGTCACTCATATAATCCTCCACCATTCTTTCAATGGTGACAGAATCATATGCAGTGACAGTAGACATGTCAGTAATCGTTGGCAGGTCCTTCAGTCCGGACCAGATGTCAGCACTCGCTCCTGACTGCCCTGCATCACCGCCAGCGAGTGGGCTAGGAAATCTTATCCTTTTCCTTGCAGCCCCAGTGGTGGGAGAAATTGAAGGAGGAGCTGTTGACAGGTCACATTCTGCTTGAGTTGACAATTTACTCACCAGCAGGTCTTTGCACCTCTGCAGACTTGTGTCTGCTGGATAGAGAGATACAACATAGGCTTTAAACCTAGGATTGAGCACGGTGGCCAAAATGTAGTGCTCTGATTTCAACAGATTGACCACCCTTGAATCCTGGCAAAGCGAATGAAGGGCTCCATCCACAAGTCCCACATACTTTGCGGAATCGATCCGTATTAGCTCCTCCTTCAATTTCTCCAGCTGCTTCTGCAAAAGCCTGATGAGGGGAATTGATGAGGGGAATGACCTGACTCAAGCTGGCAGTGTCTGAACTGACTTCATGTGTGGCAAGTTCGAAGGTTTGGAGAACCTTGCACAAGACAGAAATCAGTCTTCACTGTGCTTGAGTCAGGTGCATTTTCCCTCCTTTGCCTATATCGTAGGTGGATGCATAGGCTTTAATGGCCTTTTGCTGCTCCTCCATCCTCTGAAGCATATAGAGTGTTGAATTCCACCTCGTTACCACCTCTTGCTTCAATTGATAGCAGGGCAGGTTCAGGAGTGTTTGCTGGCACTCCAGTCTTCGGCACATGGTGGCAGAATGTCGAAAGTGGTCCGCAATTTTTTGGGCAACAGACAGCATCTCCTGTACACCCCTGTCATTTTTCTAAAAATTTTGCACCACCAAATTAGCCCAGATGTAATGCACGCACAATATTGGTGGGGTTGTCCGATATCACAAATCCCCAGGAGAGTCTAATTGGGGTAAGCCCTTCTGTGATGATGTCCCTCAGTTTCCGTAAGAGGTTGTCAGCTGTGTGCCTCTTACGGAAAGCTGCGATACATAGTGTAGCCTGCCTAGGAACGAGTTAGCGCTTGCGAGATGCTGCTACTGTTGCCGCCGCTGTTGTTGCTGCGGGAGGCCATACATCTACCCAGTGGGCTGTCACAGTAATATAGTTCTTAGTCTGCCCTGTTCCACTTGTCCACATGTCTGTGGTTAAGTGGACACTGGATACAACTGCATTTTGTAGGACACTGGTGACTCTTTTTCGGATGTCTTTGTACATTCTCGGTATCCCCTGCCTAGGGTAGTGGAACCTAGATGGGATTTGGTACCGGGGACACAATACCTCTATCAATTGTCTAAATTCCACTGCACCAATGGCGGATACCGGATGCACGTCTAACACCAACATAAGTGTCAAGGCCTCAGTTATCCGCTTTGCAACAAGATGACTGCTGTCATATTTCATCTTCCTCACAAAGGACTGTTGGACAGTCAATTGCTTAGTTGAAGTAGTACAAGTGGTCTTCCGACTTCCCCTCTGGGATGATGATTGACTCCCAGCAGCAACAACAGCAGCGCAGCAACAGCAGGCGTACCACTCAAGGATCCTCCGGAGGAATCCCGGTTAGGAGAGGACTCCTCAGTCTTGACAGTGACATGGCCTGCCGTACTACTGACATTCCTGACTGAGGAGGAAGTAGACGTTGAGGGAGTTGGTGGTGTGGCTTGCAGGAGCTAGGGTACAGGAGGAAAAAGGGATTTAGGTATCAGTGAAATAATTCCACACCGAAGAAGTGGCTTTTTTGGTAGTTTGCCCAGGCATCACAATGGGCTTCTATATCCCACAAACAGGTGTCTCCCCCAGTGCCTGACTTAAACAAACCACATCACCATCAGAATCCTCATCATCAACTTCCTCTTCAGCACCAGTGTGACGACGCTGCCGGCCAATTCCACAAATATGCCAATTTGAGAATTGTCACGTGTGCGCCGTGCGGGTCACCTTTGACACATGGGATTACTTAAATACCTTCAGCTGCCACCAGCAAAGACTTTTCAACGTGTTACGGATTTTGCAGGCGTCTTTAGCTTTACCTGTCACACACACACTGCAATACTAAGAAAAATAGGTAGGCGTGAGCCACACAGGCCCTGAGTTCATAAGATTCACAGAATCAGAACTAAAAACTAGAATTTTAATTTCAAGAATACTTCAGAGCTTTAGTTACAAAAAGGTTACAAAGATGATTAAGAATATTTTAAAAACACACACAGAATACAGCAATCTCAATAAATGAAAATAAATAAAAACTGCAGAAACCCTAATTCACTTACTCTAAACTAATTTAGTTGTTTCTGTTGTGGGGGAATTCAAAGAATAACTCAGGTCATCTCCAACGTATTGTTGAGTCCCCAAGAGATCACACTTTCTGTTTTCATGAGCTTCATCCGGCCCCCTCCCTTGGGATTTTTAACTACTTCCCTTCTGGACTCTAAACATACACCAGGTTTACATACTTGGTGCTTGGCAACAGCCAAGGGGGGAGGTAAGGGGTGTAGCCCAAAGGTATACTGTATGAATTTCTTTCAAAGAGAGTGAGATTTATGACATTAGCCAGGAAATAGGATTCCTGCATTCCAATCAGGACATTTGGTCACACTTCCCTGGTCTGTTTACAGCTCCTCTGTTGACATAACAAACAAATTGGCCTTATCAGCCCTCAATGTCCAGAGCTTGGCAATATCTGCTTTTGATGTAGAAATGTAATCCCCCTTTACAATGGTCATGTCAGGATCCAGGCCACAGATAATTTATATTTTGGACAGTGATTTCTAACGGAGGTACCTCTCATCAGTTTCCTTTCTACATGTATTTCAGCTCGTGGACGCACGGCTGAATTTTATGAAGCATCAGTGCAGCTCTTAATCAAGGTCTATTAGACTTTTTTTTTACACATATCGGTTCAGGAGTCATGGCAGTCCTATACATATTTATATAATAATTTTTTTATTATCATTGTTCTAACAGTTTATTAGGCTATTCTATGTATTGTATTTTTATGTGCTTAATATAATAACATTTTATTAATAATAAAAAAAATATGGGGGCGTGGCCACGGCGGTGAAGGAGTAGGCAGCGGATCCCGGGAGCTCCCCGATTTTACAACTCCTGCACCCATCCTGTGTCCCTCCGGAGTGTCTACCCCCCGGTGCTGGTCCCCCCTCACCTCCGAGCAGCGGCGGGCACCTTTGTCCGGGATCTCTGGGTGCTGGCTGGCCGCGGCGGACGACTTCCGGCATTGCGGCCTGTGACTCCTCCGGATCCCCGGCCTCGAGTTTGGCGCTCCCGGCCGCGCGGCTCCAGGGCCCTCTTGACGGACGGACGAACGGGCGGGCGGCGCTGTCTGGTGCTGGGCACATTGCAGGAGACACTGAAGGCCCTCCTGTACCTGGCTGAAGGGGACCTGAGACTCCTGGCTGGACAATAAGGCGCAGGTACTCCAGTGAAGGGGTGAAGTGCTTAAAAGCCCGGGGGCCATTTTGGGTGCAGTTCCATAGACAGCCTCAGCACACAGCTCTCCCTGTCTACCCTGCAAGGACTGCATGCACACTGCAACTCAATGCACTATTGTGTTACACTAATAGCTCACAGTGTATTACACACCAATACCCTGCTTCTACCTGGAATTTGCTGCAGGACATTCTCCCCTCAACAACATCAATATCATATACTATTTTTTATTTTTACACAAAGCCTGTGCTCTTGTCCATTGATATTTTGACCCAAAGATCCGTCACGGCTGCTTCCCGGCTTTAAAAGCATATAGCCTGCTGTCTTCTAATTATACTTTATACTACAACTCTACCCGGAGGAGTGGGTGACCGACATCTGTCAATATGGTGAAGGGCGGCCAGAGTGCGGCCGCGGCCAAACTAGAAAGATTTGCTAGGCAACCCAACCCCAGGGGGTCATCGGCTCCACCTCAGGGTGCCTCTCCAACACACTCAAGCTCCCCTCCTGCGTCTACCGCCAACTCCCCAACGGCAGCGGAGGCGCCGTCTATTCAGCAGGTGTTGGAGGCTATAGCCGGTAGTGAGCAGCGTCTCTCCGATAAGATGGAAAAGGTGCAGTGCGACCTCTCCTTACTTCGACAAGATGTTCAGCGTATACGTGAGCGAGTGGGTGAGGCGGAGACGCGTGTCTCCAACTTGGAGGATGTGTGTGGCCCCCTTAAGCAATCCGTGTCCGCAGTGACCCAACAGGTCTCATCTCTCCAAACCAAGCTCCTAGACATGGAGGGTCGACTGCGCAGAAACAATGTCCGATTTGTGGGTCTGCCTGAGAGAGAGGAGGGCTCGCAGCCGGAGGACTTCCTCGAATCCTGGCTCAAAGAGATCTATGGTGCTGAGTCCTTTACAGCACAATTCACGGTGGAGCGAGCGCATAGGATACCATCTCGGCCGCTACCTCCTGGTGCCCCTCCTCGCACCTTCATCGCCAAATTCCTGCACTATAAGGATCGTGACTCGGTCCTCCGCCTTGGCCGTACGAAGGGCCCATTGGTCCGCAACGGAGTCAGAGTGTCGGCCTTCCCGGACTTTGCCGCGGACGTCCAGAAGGACAGGGCCCAGTTTATGCCTATCAAACGACGTCTGCGGGACCTCAACCTCTCATATTCCATGCTGTTTCCCTCTCGGCTCCGAGTGGTGGCGGATGGGGAGACCAAGTTCTTTAATTCTCCTAGAGAGGCGGCCCAGTGGCTGGACGGATATGCGCCGGGTGCCCGTCAGCTAGCTCCGGACTGATTCCCTGCGCTGAAGATGCTGGGATCTTGACCACCGGAGGAGACGACCACAATTCGGGGAGCCCCCCACCTTTTGCATTGGTGGCTCAAGACTTTTCACGTTCAAGTGCTACTGGTTAAGAGGGTTTAGGTTAAGTTGAGAATCTGGGCCTTCTTAGCATTTGGTAGTTGGGATTGGCGTTTTGGGATATAAGTATGCCAGAGTTCGGGGTGGTGTACGGGGAGGGGAGGGATGGTTGGGAAGCTGCTAGTTGCGGCTCTTCTTGTTGTTTTTGGTTTTCTTTCTTTAGTTTATTATTTTTCATATCTATGTTTTTTCTGAAACTAGGATGTTTGATATACCAGATATTATGGCTTATAACGCAGAGCTCTTATGAGATATATGTTACTATGGCTAGTGGTGCTGATTTTTGGATATATATTGTGAGATGTCTATCCGTGTGGCACATCGAGTATATCTGGGGTCATGAGTAACTTGAAATTTCTGGCATGGAATGTCCGGGGTCTAAATAACAAAATCAAACGTTCTTTGGTTCTAAATATGATTAGGAAATATGACCCGGATATTGCATGCCTTAGCGAGACCCACTTGCAGGGAAATAGGTTGTTATCTCTAAGACGGGCCTGGGTGGGATGGGCTTACCATGCCTCTCATTCCTCCTTCTCCAGGGGTGTGTCTGTCCTGATTAAAAAAACGGTGCAATTTGAGTTAATATCGGTCAAAACTGACACATATGGCAGATTTGTATTTCTGGAATGCAAACTGAGTTCCCAGCCCTATTACATTTTGGCAGTGTATGTCCCCCCTCCTTTTTCATACGCTGTATTGCAGCAAGCTGCATCTTTTATAGCTTCCTCCCCTACCACTCCGGTGATATGCCTGGGCGACTTTAACAATATATTAGATGTCTCTTTGGACCGATGGCGGTCTCCGAATGATGTGATGGTGGGTAGTGGTTCTACCAAATTTGCTGATTTCTTGAATAATTTACAATGGGTAGATGTGTGGAGGCTTCGCCACCCTGCAGTCCGTCAGTTCTCCTGTTTCTCCAGCACATATGGCTCCTTTTCTAGAATAGACCTGGTACTGGTGTCCCCCGCCCTTATCCCTGCAATCACTGACGTCCGCTACGAGGCCCGAGGGATCTCTGACCATTCCCCTTTGCTGATGACTCTCGCTGTGAAGGGTCAGAGGGGACACTCTTATTGGAAGTTGCACCCTTCTTGGCTGACTCAGCTAGGTGACTGCGGAGACCTGGAGACTCAGTGGGAGGGTTACTTTAGCGACAACACAGGATCTGCCCTGGGAACTATGGTATGGGATTCATTCAAGGCTTTTCTGAGGGGCTCTTATATAGGACGCATAGCAGCTCATAAAGTGTCCTCTAGAGAAAGGGAAAAGGCCCTGGAGAGTGACGCCAGAGATTTAGAGTCCCAATACTTGCTAGATGGTACCCCCACGACGAAAGCACGTTGGCTGGTGGCCCAGTCGGCCTGGCTTGCCCACCTGTCCGATAAAAACTCACGGTCCCTCCTCTTTAGGGCCACTAATATTTATATGCAGGCTGATAGGACGGGTGGCCTCCTGGCCCGGCTGATACATCAGGATCGTCCTGGGACTGTAATTACACAAATGTCCGATGGGGATGGGTCCTTTGTTGACACCACGCCGGACATTGCGCAGTTATTCCGATCCTATTACACCAAGGTTTATAGCTCACAGTCGACATGCTCCACTATGGATCTCTCCCACTATTTGGCGGGTATTCCGCTTCCCGCGCTCCCCTCTGAGGCCCGTGAGGTACTGGAAGCGCCCTTGACACTCGCGGAGGTGACTGCGGCTATTGGTGTGTCCCCCAATGGCAAGGCCCCGGGGTGTGACGGAATTCCCTCAGAGGTATACAAAACTCATGTTGATTTTTTTGGGCCCAGGCTCCATGCCTTATACCTAGATATATTTACCAATAATGAACTTCCCCCCTCTATGTCAGAGGCAATTATAATAGTGATCCCAAAGCCCGGTAAGGACCCTAGGTCTCCGGACTCCTATAGACCGATATCCCTAATCCCCACCGACGCTAAGATCCTGGCAAAGATATTGGCAGTACGACTTAACACAGTGATCACCTCCCTCGTTCATCCAGACCAGACTGGCTTCATGCCTGGGAAGTCCACGTCTATTAACCTACGTAGACTGTATACCATTTTACAACTCCCACATGACTTCCCTTCTGACTCGGCTGTGGTCTCGCTGGACGCGGCCAAGGCCTTTGACAGTATTGAATGGGCTTATTTATGGGAGGTGATGTCTTGTATGGGCTTTGGGCCCAACTTTATCAGATGGACTAAATTACTGTACCAGCATCCGAGTGCCAGGATCTTGGTAAATGGCTATGTATCCCCCTCCTTTCAATTGTCCCGGGGTACCAGACAGGGCTGCCCCCTATCCCCCGCACTGTTTGCTTTGGCCATAGAGCCCTTGGCCTGTTTGGTACGATCGCACCCAGATATTGTGGGAATTTGCACGGGCTCACGCGAGGATAGGATAGCACTTTATGCCGACGACATGTTATTATTTTTGCAAGACTACGCCAGGTCAATGCCCGTTCTGCTGCGTGTGATTGAGGACTTTGGTGCTCACTCGGGCCTTCAGATCAACTGGTCTAAATCATATATTATGCCAGTCATAGGCCCCCCTCCTACTGTTCCAAAAATTTCCCTACCATTATGTTGGACAATACAATTTAAATACCTCGGAATTCAAATAACTAATGACCCTTCTGATTTCATCCCTCTGAATCTGGACCCGATCATGCAGCAGATCATGTGCAAATCCAAAACCTGGTGTAGGCTTCCACTGACGGTGTCTGGCAGGGTTAATCTCATTAAAATGATCATACTGCCCAAACTTTTATACATTATTCTTCAGTCCCCTGTATATATCTATCCAACATTCTATAGGAAACTAAATAGTGTTCTGTCCTCACTCGTTTGGGCTAACAAACGACCTAGGATACAATTAAATACCCTCACAAGGCTGCGCTCTGATGGCGGCCTAGCTTTGCCTAATTTCCAGATGTATTACTACGCTGCTCAGCTGACTCATATTAGTGTATGGGTGCAGGATTCTGGTGATGATTCCTTGCAGTGTGAGTTTATTCGCTGCTATTTTCCTCACCTCTCTCCTATGCAGGTGCTGCTGAGTGGGAGCGTGGCCCGGTTTCTTCCCCCTATTATTTTTCAGGCCTTAAAGATATGGCGGGCCCTGAGAGACCTCTTAGGGTACGACGACCTGGACCCAGACACCCCCCTTTGGTACTCTGACTGGCTTCCTGAGTTGCATGCGCTTGAGGGACGGGAGGTGTGGGCCCCTAGATCTGTGGTCTCTATTTCCCAACTCTATCTAAATAATTTATTCAAATCCTTTCAGCAACTGAAAGATGAGTTTGGGTTACCTAACTCCTATTTTTTCAGATACCTTCAACTTCGACATGCCCTCCAGTCCCAGTTTGCAGAGTCCCCCCCACGAATCCTCCCATTTCCCATCAAGACTTTTGTAACTACATTGGGTCGAACTAAGATGGTTTCCCTTGCGTATGGATATCTTCTCACCAAACTCCATACGGACCCTTTGACGCGTCTCCGTGGAAAATGGGAGGAGGATGTAGGTCTCATGGGTGAGGAGGACTGGGCCCTTGCTCTGGAATACCCTGCTACAGTCACCAAGTCCCTCAGATACCAACAAATCCAATTCTTCATTCTACATAGAACATATATGACTCCAGCTAGACTGGCCTCTTTTGGGACTGGCAGATCTGGCCTCTGCCCTAAGTGCGAGGCGGATATGGGAAAATTTTGGCATATGGTGTGGGATTGCCCAAGACTACGGGTGTTCTGGTCGGGGGTTAGGTCAATACTGGAGAGTACGGGAGTGACTGGCGGACTGCTTACCCCACAATTCTGTGTTTTGGGGATAGGAGGCTCTACTTCTGAGACTGGCCCGGTGGATCTATATGCTCACAATGTATGTGCCTTGGCTAAGGTTTGCATTGCGAGGCTCTGGATGGCCCCTAGCGGCCCTTTAGTTTCTGCGCTCAAGACCTTAGTTAATGATACAATATTCAAGGAAAGATATATTTATATGAAACAAAACGCATCAGCCAAATTTGAAAGAGTCTGGTCTCGTTGGCTGGAATCTCCCCACTCCCACCTGGTCCCTCAATCATAGTGGATATCGAAGAGCTATTGTGCCACTGACCTACTGTATAATGATGTATGTTTAGATGGTTGGCAGCTGAGCTCTGCGGGCTCGCCTAATTACATATACGACTGATAAGGTCCTGGTTTAGATGACTATTTCTTACTATGTTTCTTTCTATGTTTCTTACTTCTTTCTTTTTCTTTTTATGTACCCTTTTTTGGGTTAGTTTAAGGGCGAAAAATCCAAAAATGTCATGGTGATTTATATATTGGTTGCGGATGTTGCAGGCTCAAACGTGCCGATAAACTGTATGTAAACGAGGATGTGATTAATTTGATATATGTGATATGCCGTTGATATGCAATGTCTGTAACTTAATCTCCATATTATTGAATAAAAATTACTCTATTTAAAAAAAATAATAAAAAAAATATATACTAGATTCATCCAGCGCTCCCATTTTCTTTTTTTAAGATATTGTACTGGCAATGTGCTGTCAGCAGTTCCTGGTATAAATAGGATAGTCTAGTTGTTGATAGGCTGAGCGGTGATGTGACTGATGTGTCTGATGTGACCGAAGTTGCTGGTAGAGCAGGTTATGTGACCTAATCCAAGATGCCACTGCTCATGACTCAGAACGATGGAAACCACCAGGAGAATACCAGCCAAAATAACAGATAAGTGCCTAAACAATTTGGGATGCTGCAGGAGGCTAGCAGGGACATGAACATGGAGGCCACCATGTGACAGCACCGAAAATAGTACCCAGGTCCTGGACTCTAGCGTGTAACAGCTATGCCTCTGCACCCCAGGAAATATAGTAAATCAATAAAGGGATTACTTGCACTCCAGGTCATATAATAATTCAAGAAAATATTTCAAGAGAAGGATGCCTGCCCAACGGTTCTATAACCAAATTTAATATTACTACAAAACCAGAACTACAAATGTCATAAGACACCTTCATTCTGATCTGTTGTTATATTAGGCACATGTATATTTCTAGTAGGGAATTAGGCCTACATCATATGTTGCATAGACATATGCATGATTTAGTGAAACCATATAATGTGTGTTATTTGTCCAACTGAATGTCAGAATATGACAATGTGTGATATCTATGCAAAGTTAAAATAATGACTGTCCAATCAAGAGTATTATTATGTTTCTGTAAGGTTAAGATTAAGGTTAAAGTGAATTAATATGTAAAAAATATGAATTTATGCTACACAAATAACAGTTAGCAAAGGACCATAAAATGTGGTCAGAAGGTCAGCCAGCCACTCACAGGAGTTCTGTTATACAGTGTTCTAAAAGGTACTGCAACTGTTCGTTTTGTGTCCGTTTTGGGGGAACACTGGAGTTTGAGAAACTGCACAGATATCTGGCCTTTCCTCCAGTTAGCAAAATATACAACCTGACATGTTATATTTCCTCGAATTTTTTATTTTGAATTTCTATACATGTATTGTAACCTTATCATCATCATCATCATCATCATCATCATCATCATCATTCTTTTGTTAAAAAAAAACATAGTATACTTTTTGTAAATAAAATGTTTCTTAATTAGTCTAGTCTGTCCATATATGTCTGGAAACCTTTGTCTTTAATGTAAACAGTCATATAAAAGGAAGGGGAAAATGGGGATGAATCTCTGCACCAGTATAGTAAACTCAATAAATTAACAAATACCCCGACCTGTATTCATCAGAGGGGACTTATATCCATGTATGGAGAATTCCGGGGGTGTTGCCAGAGACAACATCTATGAACATAGAGAAACCAAAGAGGAAAGAATGTCTCTTTGTTGGCACACAAAGGGATAATTCATTACAATATAACTTTTATTAAATCCATAAAACTCATCTAATCACAAAATAAGGACAATACATATATTACATAAAGTGAAAAAATATTCAAAAATATTGATGTTAAAATCAAGGCACGCTACTTGTCTATTATATCTTAATTAGTACCATGACTGAGGATGAAGCACCACGCTATTCTACTAAAGGACTTATGTGGGTAAGTATTGAAGATATAATATCTATTGGTAAAATCTCTGTGGGTACGTATTGGAGATATAGTATCTATTGGAAAGATCAATGTCATGTAAGTTTAAATAGTGATGGATTATGTATGTGAGTATGCATGTAACAGGTAAGTAGTGATAGAGTCTATCGGTAAGGCTGTGAGTATATACAGACGTATAGACTCTATCACTACTTACCTGTTATATGCATACTGTTAATCGCTTAGGCTGCTGTACCTTAAAACTAAGGAGTTATTGTGAGGCTAATACTGAGTTATAGTTTGTGTCATAGAGAGTGCGTAGGTGTAACTTAAGTTTCAACCTGTGGCCCTTATACCATAGCTGGTGGCAAGCAACTCAGTGATGCAGATAGATACTTACCCAGGGGGAATGTGTCATTTAAATGGTAGAATGATAAAAAAAATAATTTTAGTTAATTTATAGTAGATCTCCATGAGCTCATGTTTGACAGTATTGACAAGCTGTATTCTCTTATTCTAACTTATTGATATGTGGAAGAATACAGGTTAATAATGAAATGTTATATACAGTATAAATGTAAATATAATATACACTATGATCAGTGTCATTTTCCTGCTATCACCATACAAGGTGTTCACGATATATATTTATATCATCTTAGAGGAAGTAAAATACAAACCCCAAACCACCAGATAGATTTACAGACTGTGTCTTACAACAAGGAAATACATTTATGGATCTATATTTTCTTATGAAAAACATCCTATCTGGCGCCATGCATCTACTTATCAAATAACCATACATAAGAGAATAACATTATTAATGGACTGTCAGCCGTGAATTTGATTCCACTCTTAACCGTGACTATAATTATGTATTGATCTTTTTGGCCTATTGTTTCAAAATTCTAATTTTACCCTTGAGTTTGCATTAGCAATCATGCACTTACATTTTTTTCCACAATATTATTTTTAAACCAATCTAAAGTCATTGGAACCACTTAGGAAAGTGTGTAAATGAAGCATTCAATACTTGCTACAGTATATTTTTTAATACCAGTGATGACAGTTTCACACAGACAGATTAGTCATTTTGCTCACTCCAACGTACAGTATATTATTAAATCACTCAATACCACTCAAATCAGTAAAGCCCCAAAGTGGCAAATGAGATCCTTTAAATCTCATAATTTCAACATTGATTAACCTGGTCAAGATGTTTTTGATAGGATACAATTTTTATTTGAGCCATTAAGTTTGTATTTTTCACATGAGTAAAGCCAGATGTAAAACAGGTGCAAATATGTGATCCACCTGAGACTCAGTCATGCACAGAAATGGACCAGTCCCTAGGTCTTCTTTCACAGACCTCCTCTACGCCAGCCAGGTTGTAAAACCTCCCAATTGCAAACCCCATTGTCAGAAATGTGCAAAGGCCACCTTAATTACGGAATATACTGCGCTATATAAGAAACTATTATTATTATTAATAATAATAATAATAATAATACTGTACTGAACATATCCTATTAAGGTCCACCTTGCAGATGATTCCACATTTGTAGAACACTATTGCCAAGATCCCTTGTACAGGCCCTTTGCCGCATCTTATAAATCTGCTCTGCAGTGGTAGTTACAGTGGGAGCAGTGATTAAAGTGGGCAGGAATGGGGTGGAACTGAGTTCCATTATCTGTAATGGTACAGTAGGTGTTGGGACAGAATGGACTGCTCCAGGCCCATTCTGACAATGTTTTAGCACAGAATTAATCAGTCAGCTATTGTTCTTAAACAGGGCCAGGTGTGATGTTTTATTCTGGGTCAGTCACTTCCTATAAAGACACTAAGAACAGGAAGCTGGGAGCAGCTGGAGGACCTCTGATGTCACAAATGACTATAAAGGGTTAAAACAGGGAGTGACTGGCTATCATCCACCGTCACCAAAGGATTAATTGCATCAAGAACCCATTGTTCTCCCCTACACTGGGTCATGAAAACAGCAGGGGGGATCTCCTCATGACTCATCCCTTTTACAGACCCTCATTGAGCTCTACCAATCAGGGGAGGTTTTTACCTAAGACCACCCTTTGCAGGAGGGACTTTAGTGGTTGAAATTTGAACTCTTTTTAAAAAGAGAAGGCAAGAGAGCTCCTGAGGAAGGGGGGTTTTGGCTTCTGAAAGCTACTGGTCTTGGAGTCTCAGCTCCTACCAGTGTGCTGAGGATTGTGTCTGGAAGCAGTGTGACTACTGGATTACAAACTTCTCTTGAGATTTGCACTTGTTGGCTCTGCCTAGTTTATGATACAATTAGGGACTCGCAGACTTTTTGGCTCTGCTATACAGAAACTTCATCAAACTCCTGTGATCCTGCAAATTATATTGCATCTGGACATGACAGTGTGGGAGAGCGCTGGGGAGTCTGACAGTAAACTGGTGTTTATTGGGACCTGTTGTTCTAGTTTCATATATTATATGTTTATCTTATAGTTGATTTAGAGACCTTATATTAAGTAAATCTCTAATAAATATATTGTTTTATCTTTATCTGTCTCCTGTCTGCGTGACCTGGCCCAGAAGTCCCGGGGTATACTCTGTGATTTTAGACTCTAAAACTCCAGGTCTGTCGCCTCTGCCAACACCCTGCACAGAAATTCTAATAGTGAACCCTGCTCCGCCATCCATGTTAATAGATGATGTGGGATGATGTGGGTGGCACTAGTGTCAATGATGTCAATGATGTACTGTGTCCACCTGCCCCTTCCACAGGTCCTGGTAGCTCCATGGTCCTCCTACACCTGCGGCCCGCCCCCCATGGTACTCACACACACTGTGTCTGTTGGCCGGTATTCATCCCCTCCTCGTCATATTCGTCTCGGTGGCTTCCTTTACCATCATAAAGTATTTGATATCATGCCGTCACTGCTGCTGAAGTGGAGAAGAGACACGAAGAGGAGCAGGCTCTGTGCATACTGAAGACAAGATGAGAGGGGACTGGAGAGACTCAGAGAGACGAGGAAGCTGCTGGAGTGACAGAGGCAGAGATGTGTATAAGGGGCACTAATGTGGGATTCATGTGTATAAGGGGCACAACTACTGTGGACATTATGTGTATAAGCAGCACTACTGTGGGTTTAATGTGTAAAGAGCACTACTTCTGTGTGTAAGGGACACTACTACTGGGGACATTTTGTGTATAAGCGGTACTACTATTGTTGGCATTATGTGTAAGGGGCACTACCACTGTGGGCATTGTGTATTGGGGCACTGCTACTGTGGACATTGTGTATAAGGGGCACTGTGTGGTGTAACGTGTATAAGGGCCACTACTGGGCAGCATAATGTGACTAAGGGGTACTACTGAGTGATGTAATGGGCACAACTCTGTGTCTTAATGTTAATAAGGGGCACTACTTTGTGGTGTAATATGATTTAAGGGCACTATGGGGTCATTCCGAGTTGATCGTAGCTGTGATAAATTTAGCACAGCTATGATCATGTTCCCTGACATGCAGGGGGATGCCCAGCACAGGGCTAGTCCGCCCCGCACGTCAGTCCGGCACCCCCCCCCCCCTCTGCAAAAATACAAACGCATCGCGCAGTGGCGATGCCTTTGTATTTGAGGAGTAACTCCCGGCTGCAGCTCCTGCGGCTGGCCGGTAGTTGTTCGTCGCTCCCGCTGGCCGCAGCAGCTGTGTGAGACGTCATGCAGCTGCCGCGGGCCGCCCCCCAGTGGTCCGGCCACGCCTGCATTGACCGGACCGCTCCCCCTAAACGGCAGCTTAACGCCGCCGTTCAGCCCCCTCCCGCCCAGGGACCGCCTCTGTCTCAGAGGCGATTGCTAGGTAACAAAAGCTGCCATGCGCCGGCGCACTGCGGCGCGGCACATGCACAGTTCTGACCCAATCGCTGCGCTGCGACAAACTGCAGCGAGCGATCGGGTCGGAATGACCCCCTATGTGCAGTCTAATGTGAGTAAGATTGTGCTATTGTGTGGCATCATTTTAATTGGGAGTACTATTGTGTGGCCACCCCCTTACTTGTAAAACCATACCCCTTTTTTGCAATGCGCACCTTCGCCACATATGGTCCCTTTGTAAAGTATGGGAGGTAGGGCACAAATTTGTAGTTTGCGGGAGTTGGGTAGTCAAAAACCTTAGCACCAGTCCTGGCTCCGCCTAATGGTAGGGGGGAGGGGCAGGTGGCAGGGGAAATGAGTTCTACCATCTCTCCAGGACAACTTTAAGCCCTCGGTGGGAGGCAACCCAGTGGTACAGTTTTATGCACCGCTTCCTAATTCTTACACTCTAGAGGAGATACTCCAGCTTTGTGAACATCTACCTGCTTTATGTACAAAGAAGAGAGATCTTCTTACCGTTACACTTTTTCCTGGAATGTTCTTGTGATATTTGCCTATGAGACAGTTGGAGATTGAATGGAATTATAGAATACAGGCTTCTGGGAACTCTTAGCTTCTACTGCAATGTAGAGTAAAACAGAGGAAAGGAACCTACAGTAGATACCAGTAGTGCAGTGGTGCATTGGAGGCTGTAGTGATATTTTTTCTAAAAAACATTCACATATTGTTAGTTTTTTTATTTACTAAAGTTTCAAAAGTATTTTTAATTATATTTTAAATATTTCATTGAAAAAAAATATACCTTGTGGGAGTTCCCCCCCCCCCCCATTTACATTCCATGCTTCCTATCCCCCAATGATAAAATTACTCCCACCGACCATCAAAAATAGGCCCCCCCACCAGAAAGAGATCTCCAGCATTATCAAGGCCCACCCCTACTGGTAATAGATTCCAGTGTCCCAGCCACAACCCCCACCCTGTGTCAGTAGGCTCCCACTGTTTAGTGCCCCTCTGTCAGGACCAACTGATTTTGTGGATCCGTTAACCTTAGACCAACCGAAGGTGTATGTGCTGGTGTATGGTGAAAACAGGGAGGACGAAGATAGCTCTGTTTCATATATTTATTAATAGACAACAGTTACAATAAGGAGTTAAATAACAATCATTAGTCACCATATATAAACTGACGTATTGCAATTAATGGCATAAAGATAAGCAGGGTCAGAATTGAAGATGCATTGAAGAAATGTTCATATGAATAAGATAAAACGTGCCTGAAGATTAATGAAGAATTGTCCAATATAAAGCAATGATTGGTGCCAAACTGTAAGAAGTGTTAACTGGATATTGTAGACACAGATGAATAACTGTGAAGACTTGTTACCGATGCTTAAAGGCTGAACTGAAGAACTGTGTAGAGCTGTCTTTGAATGATGCAAAAATGAAGATACAATACTGAAAGGAATACTTGCAGGTTGTGAAGATAATACTTATAACACTGAAAAGCTGAAGCAGACAACAATGGTGAAGAATAGGTTAAGCTGAGAGCTGAGTAAACGAGGACCAGGATTTAGTAGAACTTCCACAGGCTGAGTGATTGAAGCAAGGCAGTCACTGAACGACAGGGTCACCTCTCACAGGACTCTGGAAATCCACTTGTTGCCACTTAGAGAGCGATTGACTGACAGCACAGTAGGGAGCTGGTGGATCTCTTGCGGTGAAGGCTGCAGGCAGACCTCTGGGAGCGGAGGCGATATCAGGACCACTGGAATCACACAGAAATCCACGGATAGAGCACATAGCTAGAACAAAGCACTGGCCAAGAGAGCAATAATTCCAGCCTACTTATAGGCAGGACAAGCATGGGATTGGCTAACACCCACAGGTGCTGCATTTTGTCTCCAACATGGCCACCTCCTGAACTCCAGACACACAGAGGCGCCTCTGGCCATTCAGTCCCCGCACTCCCGACTCCCAGAACCTGCATCACCTCTGCCGCCGACCACACCGCGTCCCCACACGGCCGCACAGTGAGTGATCGGTTTGTGACACCCTCCATGTATCACTACATTTAATTTATTATTTCTGCTGCGGGGTACACTGGGCTCCACAAGGATTAACATCGGGGTGTAGAGTAGGATCTCGATCCGAGGCACCAAAAGGCTCAAAGATTTTGACTGTTCCCAAGATGCAAAGTGCCGCCTCCTCTATAACCCCGCCTCCATGCACAGGGAGCTCAGTTTGTAAGTTGGTGCCATGCAGTAAGCAGGCACTTAACAGGAGGGCTGCATTAGGCAGCCTATTCATTGCTTTATTTGAAAGAAAGAAGAAGATTATTTTGTCAGACTACAAGGGCTGCAGCAGGCAAAATCTCATAGACTTTCCTGCTTGCAGCTCCGTCACCCACAACGGCGCTGTATACTACCGCACCCTGGTTGCCGGGTCACTGCAGCGGAGGCGCCGGTTCCTTCAAAACGTGAGTCACACACACACCGCCGTCCTCCCGGATTGTGGCGCCGCAGGTACGGGGGAGGTAAGGGGCTTCTGTGCCTGCACTTTACCGCGATCCAGCGCGGTCATAGGAAACGGGCCGTGCGTGCGCTGGCGTGGACACTGATTACTGGGCAGCCGCTCCACTAGCCACCAGGGACACTTAATCGGCACAGGTCAGGGGGCTTTTATTGTACATAAACCCCATTTTTAGTGCCCGCAGTGCTCGGTGGGGATGCCAGCAGCGGGAGCAGGTCCCCCCAGCCCCAGGGTGACATTTCTACAAATGTTCCCGCCCTGGAGCTGCTCTCTTCTCCCTCATTCCCGGCCAGCAGCCATCAAAGATAGAGCCTTGCTGTTCCTGGGACTGTTAGGGCAAATCCTCCTCTGTAGAACCGCCTGATTGCCAGTGCTGTGCTTCCCACAGGACACTTAAGTATTCTACCTGTCACTGGGACAGTGTTAGTTCAGAAAGAGTGCATACATTAGGGTTGTGTGGTACAAACACCCTGTTATATACATCCAGTAGTTACTGTGTTTGTTAGGGTTCACTACGATATGCCGGCGGTCGGGCTCCCGGCGACCAGCATACCGGCGCCGGGGCCCGACCGCCGGCTTACCGACGGTGTGGCGAGCGCAAATGAGCCCCTTGCGGGCTCGCTGCGCTCGCCACGCTACGTGCGCCACACTATTTTATTCTCCCTCCAGGGGGGTCGTGGACCCCCACGAGGGAGAATAAGTGTCGGTATGCCGGCTGTCGGGATCCCGGCGCCGGTATACTGTGCTCCAGGATCCCGTCAGTCGGCATACTGAAGACCACCCGTTTGTTATATCTATTATTAACACATATAGCCATACTGAGTATTACTTTGTATTGCTAGTCCAGTGCAATTTATGGTACTTAATTTCTGCATGGTACGCTTGTGACTCTATATGTGTGTGTGCATGTAGCTGCTATGTGGTTGCCTTATTAAAGGGTATCTCACTCAGTGGGCTACTCCTATATTGCTATACCTGAGGGGGCTAAGTGTATCAGGTTTTTCTTCTATATAATAACTGAGTCAGCAACGTTGCTCTGGGCAATTTGCTGGAGCTCATAGAAGTCCTTTTATCTCTCTTGATGTAGAGTGATTCATTGAGGGAGTCAGCTGACCGAACTGAGGCTTGCGGTAAGTGGAGCAAAGATCAGCTGACCACCGGCAAAATGGCAGAGCCCAGCAGTGAGAGATGGCAGGGGAGGCTGTGGAGTGTATTGGGGTGACGTAGCAAACTCAGCGGGATTTAGGATAGTGACCATTTTTCTTAGGACCCAGCACCATCCCTACTCTCTATACCCAATCACAATTTTATCTCTGGAAGTAGGCGTTTTCTTCCATTTGTGAGTAAGGGGGCTGCTTAGTCCTAAGTTCATTGCAATTATTTTGATCTCTCACCATTATTTTTAGTCTTGCACACATGAATGAAAAACTATCCAATTAATGGATGATAGTCCATATTCCTATTCCTATTAACACCCATTCCAAGAAGGCATGAATTATTGAGCATGCCATTGACATACATTTGTCCTGATTCATGTGTTTTTCACCAGACGCATTTCATATCCTATTCCAAAATGTAGTCTTTATTGACATTCACACTGTCCAAACTTTACAACTCCCATATGGCTGCAATAAAATAATTATGTGCCTACATTTTTATTCTTTAATTTTTCACTAAATATCTCTAATTAATGGACCAATAATGAATCATCTGAACTTCCCAGAGTCTTCTTCTTTGGAACCATCCCAAGTGGAGAACTCTGCATATTCTAATGGTAGGTGTTTGAATACCCAGGGCCAGCGACAGTGTACCGGGCCCCAAGGGTCAGAGGGGCCCCAAGGATATGCCACTTAGTGCCTGGCAGGGATGTGAGCAGTCTTGTTCAAATAGGGTAGCAAGCTGTAGGCAGTGTGGGCACAGCCTCAGAGTGACAGGAGCCTCTCAGACACAGTGACTGTGCGTCCGCTCTTTTGGGTCCAGCTCTGTTGCAGGCAGTAATGGGACATGCAGCAGCTCTGCTGACTAGGATTCCCATGCCCTACGCCGGCCTCTTCTGGTGGGGTGTGAGGGCCACATGGTACCTGCTGTACGGTGTTTGGGTCTGGAAATTGGGGAGTGCAGCGCAGGTGAGTAAGAGTGGATTGGTGAGGGGATACAGGGCTATAGGATAGGGGACCTGGGAATGCAGCAAGAAGTCATTGGGAATGCAGTATGGCGTTGTACATACTGTATATATAGGAATCCACCACACTCGCCATTCCCAGGAATGGGGTGCACACATGCGCTCTCCATCCCTAGGTTGGGGTTCAGTGGGCTGTGACCACCTGCTCACATATACATATACAGAGAACCCAGCACTCTCCTCAGTAACCTCATTCACTTCAAAACTTTAATACATAACTAGATAAATGATGGGGGTTTAGTTCATGAATTGTACAATGCATTTAAGCTTGCAGCCCACATCACAGGACCGAATTTTACTGCAAGTCCTAGTCTATCACATACATTTTTCTCATAGAATTAATGGAAACCTGGAAACTGCTATCCAATAGGAGAAATGTGCTTACCTGGTTTAAAGCTCACTTGCCAACAAACTTTTGGCTTTTAAAGGTGAGATAATCACCAACACAACACCACTCATGTGTTTACCTGGTTTAAAGCTCACCTGCAAACTGAGTTAACTGACTACTGGCTTTTAAAAGTGAGACAGTCACCAATACACCAAAGAAACAGCTAACACAGGTGAGTCTCTCCCTGGGGTAAGAGTGGTTTGGTGAGGGGATACAGTGCTTTAGGATAGGGGAGCTATGAATGCAGCATGGAGTTGTAAACTTTAAAAAACATTTTTTACAAAAATGCTACTTCCCTGCTCACATATACAAAGACATTGTATTTAGTGCATTGCCTAAATTCTCACCATCATCATCCCCTTTTATCCCATAGTCTCCCTGTTTGCCTTATCTTCCTGTCTTAAAACTCATGGTGAGTGGTTAGCTACCTCCACACCCCAATAACGTATTCTTGAAACTGCAGAATGGCCAACTTACACTGTAGTCATTACACAGCCAGAATATCCCCATTCTTGTTGAAGCCAATGACCCACTTGCCCTGGAGCACAAACAGACCCTAGAATGGAATGCGGCTAGATTTTTGCTATTTTTTTTTTACCACGTAAACCCAACCTCATCATTCCTTAAAGTCCAGGTATTAACAACTCATCCCAGGCAGTATTCCCTACTTTGTAGTGCTATTGCCCCACCCAATGTCTAGGCTATCCTGTATTGCTCCACCAGTGTCTGTTCTTGAGCCTCCAAACCTCATACCTATCTACCATTATGTAAACTAGAACCAGCTGGCTTACTCAACTAGACCTCTATTCGCTTTCATCATTTTATCAGGCCAAATAGCAGTACTCCACACAGTGAAAATAGGGCATGCTTCATGTTTGTAAGTAAAGCAAAAAAAGCAAGTAACTTTGTGTCTGGAACAGGTGTGATACTAAATGCCAACTGTCGTGTTGTAGGTGGTCACATGACCGACCACAGAGTATAGGCTTTTAAAATGCCGACAGGGGACGGAGTAATTAATTTGGGGTGGCTATGGACATAGGGGGGTGTCGGCTATGGCTAATACCCCTCCGGGGTGCCTAACCTTTCCCCCATCTGGAACAACCCACGTTGCCATGTAAGGGGAGCAAATATACATTCTTATTACATTAATGTTTGTGTAGGGTAAATACTGACTGCTCTTGCATGTAGTCTAGAATTGTTAGACAGTTTAACTGTGCATGCAAAAAACTCTGGGCCACACATCATGTTCCCAGTGACCTGTGCAGTGCTGCTGCCGCCAATGAGGGGCTTCGGAGGGGTAAGTATTCAAAAATCGATGCAGGGTGGGTGACATGGGCCTTCTTGGACCCAGGGCCTGTGTGCACCGCATGCCTTGCACCCATTATAGATAAGTCATAGTCTCTCTGCAGCTTACATCTGCCCCACCTGCAGTGCCCAGTTGCTTGCTTTTTTGCTCTTCTTACAAACATGAATCAGGCCAATAGTCCCTAGGATCCCTGACCATTGTATCAGAGTGAAAACATAGACACATAGGGGGTAATTCCAAGTTGATCGCAGCATGAATTTTGTTAGCAGTTGGCCAAAACCATGTGCACTGCAGGGGAAGCAGATTTAACATGTGCAGAGAGAGTTAGATTTGGGTGTGGTGTGTTCAATCTGCAATTAATTTGCAGTGTAAAAATAAAGCAGCCGATATTTACCCTGCACAGAAACAAAATAACCCACCCAAATCTAACTCTTTCTGCACATGTTATATCTGCATCCCCTGCAGTGCACATGAGCTCTCATTCCGAGTTGTTCGCTCGCTAGCTGCTTTTAGCAGCATTGCACACGCTAAGCCGCCGCCCTCTGGGAGTGTATCTTAGCATAGCAGAATTGCGAACGAAAGATTCGCAAAATTGCGAATAGAAATTTCTTAGCAGTTTCTGAGTAGCTCCAGACTAAAGGGCCCTACACACTGGCCGATTTTTTGAAAGATATGAATGATCTCGTTCATAAATGAACGAGAACTCGTTCATATCTTTCAGTGTGGAGACTCCTGCGATGAACGATGCGCGGCCCCGCGCTCGTTCATCGCTGGTCTCCCGTCGGCTGTGCATGCAGGCCAATATGGACGATCTCGTCCATATTTGCCTGCACTTCAATGCAGCCGCGTGACGGGGGGAGTGAAGAAACTTCACTCCCCCCGTCACTGCCCCCCCGCCGTCGGGTCGCTCGTCGGCCGTATCCGCCGTCGGGCAGCTCGGCGGCGGGTCGGCCAGTGAGTAGGGCCCTTTACTCTGCCACTGTGATCAGTTCAGTCAGTTTCGTTCCTGGTTTGACGTCACAAACACACCCAGCGTTCACCCAGGCACTCCCCCGTTTCTCCAGACACTCCCGCGTTTTTCCCAGAAACGGCAGCGTTTTTTCACACACACCCATAAAACGGCCAGTTTCCGCCCAGAAACACCCACTTCCTGTCAATCACACTCCGATCACCAGAACGAAGAAAAATCCTCGTAATGCTGTGAGTAAAATACCTAACTTTTGAGTAAAATAACTAGGCGCATGCGCTCTGCGAACATTGCGCATGCGCAGTAAGCGACTAATCGCAATATAGCGAAATTCGGCAACGAGCGAACAACTCGGAATGAGGGCCATGGTTTTGCCCAACTGCTAACAAAATAAGATTTTACTTACCGATAAATCTATTTCTCGTAGTCCGTAGTGGATGCTGGGGACTCCGTCAGGACCATGGGGATTAGCGGCTCCGCAGGAGACAGGGCACAAAACTAAAGCTTTAGGATCAGGTGGTGTGTACTGGCTCCTCCCCCTATGACCCTCCTCCAAGCCTCAGTTAGGATACTGTGCCCGGACGAGCGTACACAATAAGGAAGGATATTGAATCCCGGGTAAGACTCATACCAGCCACACCAATCACACCGTATAACTTGTGATCTAAACCCAGTTAACAGTATGACAAACGTAGGAGCCTCTGAACAGACGGCTCACAACAATAACAACCCGATTTTTTTGTAACAATAACTATGTACAAGTATTGCAGACAATCCGCACTTGGGATGGGCGCCCAGCATCCACTACGGACTACGAGAAATAGATTTATCGGTAAGTAAAATCTTATTTTCTCTGACGTCCTAAGTGGATGCTGGGGACTCCGTCAGGACCATGGGGATTATACCAAAGCTCCCAAACGGGCGGGAGAGTGCGGATGACTCTGCAGCACCGAGTGAGAGAACTCCAGGTCCTCCTCAGCCAGGGTGTGCCCCTGACCAAGTAGCAGCTCGGCAAAGTTGTAAAGCCGAGACCCCTCGGGCAGTCGCCCAAGATGAGCCCCCTTCCTTGTGGAATGGGCATTTATATATTTTGGCTGTGGCAGTCCTGCCACAGAATGTGCAAGCTGAATTGTACTACACATTCAACTAGCAATCTTCTGCTTAGAAGCAAGAGCACCCAGTTTTTTGGGTGCATATGCATACAGGATAACAGCAAGTCAGTTTTCCTGACTCCAGCCGTCCTGGAAATCTATATTTTCAGGGCCCTGACAACATCTAGCAACTTGGAGTCCTCCAAGTCTCTAGTAGCCGCAGGTACCACAATAAGCTGGTTCAGATGAAACGCTGACACCAACTTAGGGAGAAACTGGGGACGAGTCCGCAGCTCTGCCCTGTCCGAATGGACAATCAGATATGGGCTTTTGTGAGAAAAAGCCGCCAATTCTGACACTCGCCTGGCCGAGGCCAGGGCCAACATCATGGTCACTTTCCATGTGAGATATTTCAAATCCACAGATTTGAGCGGTTTAAACCAACGTGATTTGAGGAATCCCAGGACTACGTTGAGATCCCACAGTGCCACTGGAGGCACAAAAGGGGGTTGTATATGCAGTACTCCCTTGTCAAATTTCTGGACTTCAGGAACTGAAGCCAATTCTTTCTGGAAGAAAATCGACAGGGCCGAAATTTGAACCTTAATGGACCCCAATTTGAGGCCCATAGACACTCCTGTTTGCAGGAAATGCAGGAATCGACCGAGTTGAAATTTCTTAGTGGGGCCTTCCTGGC